>NW_027286181.1:28900404-29288102 GCF_022747635.1 Hetaerina americana
ATAATCGATGGGCGATCATCCAGAACGGAGATACTAAAACTCCCTCGTATCTTGGACTATTTTCAGCCCATTAATTGCTTTGTCACGACTTCTATTGCCTTAAGACAAGTAGGAAATGTTTTGTACAGAACATCCTTCTAACAGATAAGCCACTGATAACGAGAGATAGTGGTAACCAATGCGGAAATGTGTATTTGATGCATATATTTTTAGGGATTTCTAAGAATGTTATATACCCTGGGGCCATTAATTTTTTACTCGTACTAGGTTTATAGCGTGTTGTTGAATCTAAATATGAAAAATATACGTGAAATCGCGTGAAAATAAAGGATTAATGAGTAACATGCAGACAGTTGCTATTTTTCAAGCCTTTTCAAGCAAAGGTTTTACGGTATTCTCATGTTATCTTTTTCAAGTTTCCGCGCGTATATTTTATGAAACGATCCAATAGTGCGTCGTAACAGTAGCATCTCTCTCGACTAAATAGTAAGAATCACTGAAGAGGAACCCATTTATTAAAATTATTTTGATCTCTCAAGAGTTAAAAAAAATACGATGTATACATGTATACAAAACATACATACCCTTCCCACTGTCTTGTTACGGGCCAGTTGAAGTAAGAAAAAACCTGATATCAAGTTATTTCTGGAATCTTGCTCCCATTGACCAATGTCCGCTATTCTTTCCTGTCCTTGCATTATTATTCCCTCGCGAATATAAACATTTTCCCTATTCTTACGTTAATAAAGACTTAAAAAATTCTAGTCTCGTAGGATAATAGAATCGGAGATCAGAAGGAATGCAGGGAATGAGAGACAACGGATTTCCGGGTTGTAGAATGTGGAATATGGCGCGCTTTCAAAGAGAAAAAAAATTATTCCAGACTGCCGTGTTGCCTTGGGAGCAGGAAAACATACCGCGACAGCGCAACGCCATTGAGTTAAAATTAACGACCCTTCAAGGTTGGCAATTTTTAGTGACAGCAAAACCACAAGTTCACTAACACCATTTGGGCGAAAATTACGTGAATTGTGGACATGGCTGCAGGTCGAAATCTACCACATACACCATGAAGTTAGAGAGTGTGTATTTAAAAATTTAAATCGTGATCTAATCCTGATAATAAAGTTAAATTTCACAAACGAATTTAAGAGTATACGGTAGCCATTTTCTTTGAACGGCTGGACTAACGATCGATTAATAACATAATTATAGCAGGGATATTGTGTTCGAGCCATCTGAAATAATTTCTTCTAGCAAGAGGTTAACATGTAAGGTACTTTATGAAATATTGACAAGCATTCATTGATGCAAAGCATAATATAAGCGACGGCGAGTGGAAGAGTTTATGAACAAGATGATTGAATTAGTTACTATAAAAAGAACTGCGTTAAGCAAAGAACATTTCCCAAGGAGAAGGGAGATGATGACAAGGAAAGTGGTTAAGGATGATAAGAGAAGATTAGGGAAAACCCTGTCATTGGGGCGTGGTTTTGTACGGCGCGGAAACGTGGTCGTTGAATCAGGATGATAGACGTAGATTGTGGAGGCTTCTGAAATATGGATGTGGACGTCAAAGGTGGGATGGACAAAAAGGAAAGCAAACGAGGAAGCGCTAAGCAGGGTGGTAGAGGATAGACGATTGTTGGAAGAAATTCCAGAGAGGCAGGAAAGATGGATGCAGAGAATTTTAATTGGCAACTGGATGTCAAAGATTGTGCTAGAGGGGAGAACGTTAGGCAAGCGAGTAAAGGGTAGGATAAGGATAGACACTTTGGGCTGTATGAAGAGAGTATTCGGAATTGAGATATTGTTTTATTGCAGTACATTGTTTTTTGTTGTTTTGCTTAGCAAGTCTTGAGAAAATGAAACGGTAATAAGGGCGTGTTTTTTAATAAAAGGCCTTCCTTGAAAGGTAGAATCCAAGCCCTCTTGTTATGCATGATACACTTACATACATGTTGATATACATACATCCATGTGTATCATCCAGCCTTCATCAACCATCCATACATGATAGACTTGCATGTATGCATTGCGTAAGGGAAACGGGTAGCGTGTACGTAGGCAGAGCATAGTGGGCTCGCGTAGCGGACCGCTTGGCGAACGGAGAAGGAATGTGCGTTACAGTCCAACTAGGCTTTTCTCCAAACTCGAACGAAGGTTTCCACAGGGACGATTCGTAATGGATTATTTTCACGCGGGTGCCTCTCAGCGGAGTACCTCCTCTTGCGTCTTCTTCCGGTTATTGTTCTTAAATAAGACCCCAACCACATTGTGTAGGCGACAAGCACATGGATTCCATTTCAAAGTACAATAATTACAAAAATGAGCAAGAATGGTCGCCAGATTCGTGAAAAAATCGCAAGGAAGAACACAAAACGTTGCACATTTTGCCACGAGTTCAAGAGATAGGAAATTTAGACATGCGAAGACTCAGAGAAAACTTTTTTACCTATTGCAAAGATACCAATCGTGCGGTTTTGCTTTCTTCCTTTGCATAAAAGATACAATTCGACCCGCCATTTATATAGGCAGGACAGGCAATTGTAACACAATAAGATAGAGAAACTATCGAATGGATAAATTAATGCATTCGTTTTTCCCGCCCGCTATTTGCTACAGCAATTCAAGGTGAAAAGACTAAGACAGAAATGGGTAAGAACCGGCGAAAATAGTTGGAGACATAAAAGTTATATTTACCATCAACGCAATTCAAGCCTGGCGTCATAGCACCCCTCACCACACGCTCTTGGGCCGGGTAGCGAATTTCCGTGTAAATAAATTTGTAGGTCTAATGCATTGGTGAACATTCCGTCCTGTATAGGTAGAATACTACGCGGTAATTCTCACCTACGTAACATGTCAACTCACCTTTTTTAATGGGTTCCCTTATTTGTCTACTTAGATTAGTCATTGGAGTAGTTACTAGTAGTTTTTTTTCGTAATGTGTGCAACTGCTTTTGAATGAATGGTGTCTGGTCAACCCTATTCCACGTGACACCTCTCGCGGGGTGTGATGCATAGTATGTGGAAGTATTGGAGTAGATGTAGTATAGCTGACCTAACACTCCACCCCCCTTGCCACACCACAACCTTGCAACGGCTTGCGGGGTTGTACGTAGATGCAGAATCCACAAATACACAAGCTCCAATCCTTTATCTACACGAAAACCCGCCACCCGGTACAAGGGAGCGTGGCAGGTTCGTCGTTTTTGCTTTTCTTCAACTTGTAATTTTCTATCCATTACTTGCTCTTTGTTGACTACGCTTCTTCATGCATTTCAATTCGATATTATGGTCCCCTCTCGCTGGTTCTCGTTCCTCCGCTGTATAACACTAAAACTATCACTCCAGTATTCCCCGTGTGTCTTCCCATCTCATCCTACTACTAAAACTACTTCAGCCCTTTTCTGCGTCTTCTGTGCTGCTACAATTTTAAATGCACCGAAGAACAATAGCCTAACAATAAATTAAAAGAAAAATGGTTAGTTTTTATCGGTGAATAATACCTAAGAGAGCGGAAAAATAAGCACCGAAGAATGCCAAAATATTCCTTTGCAGATGTACTAGACTACTTTCAAGAGGTTTATGTGCGAAAAGTTATCATATTTCGACTGATTTGAAACATTAATTTTATTTTTCATTTCATTTGCAAAATTATCCTCTTCATATACCGTTAAGCCCCCAACTCCTCATTCTAGTCCTCAAACTCATATTTCCTATCCAGAAAAACTACCCTCTTTTTTAGTGATCCTACTGATTATCATTTGAACACACGTGCCAACAGGCATGCCAGTGAAATCCCCCAGGACCGTGGAATTCGTATTCAACTGGATGATAAGGATATCTTATTACCGTTGTATGTGATTATGCAGTGACGAATTCCATACATTCACTCCGTTTCTATGCGCATCAAGCAAACAAGCTCAAATATAGGTTTATCAACTCTGCACCATCTTGTGCTGAGTGCGATGATGGGACGCAAACATTGCCACTTCTCGAATATCTCATCACGGGAACATGTACACTTGTTATTCGGTTCCCAGAGGGTGATTATGATAAAACGCTCGGAAAGAACACGGTCACTTCAGAATTTTTTTGCTATTTTCGTAGAATACCACCCATAATTCATTATATTAGTGTACGTTATCACAGTAATCAGTATCTTAATGTGTGTGTGTGCATATATACACACGGAATATATACGTATTTACATTAAATGTGTGTGTGTATATATATATAGGATTTAGTGACTGCAGCACATATCCTTGCATTCTACTGTATTTGAATGCAAGACAAGGCTGCATATTCTGGGGAGAATAAATAATGTGGTGGTTTCCCGTCGCCGTCCACTAATATATATATATATATATATATATATATATATATATATATATATATATATATATATATATATATATATGCATGTTGTAGATAAATGTAGAGAATTAAGATTTGAATTGGCATGTTATATCTCTGATAAAAAGGGAGAACTTTAGGCATACAAGAATGTGAACTAAATGAAGTGTGGAAGGTGGTATGCGACTTTTTAGCAACCTCTACGTCTCAGACTCCTCAGGTGGGAGTGGCGGATAGAGAGTCGTGAATGATAGAGTTAGGAAGAGGGTAAAGACAGAGATACAAGGACAAATCCATTATCACCGGCGCTGTGCAACGTATATGTGGAAGACATGATTAAAGAGGCATGGGAAGAAGAGGAGATAGGAATGAAAGTCGTCGGGGAATACATGGAATCAGTTTTCGTTGATAATGACCAAGCTTTAGTTTGCCAGTCATCGAATGGGTTGCCAGCCTAGCTGAGTGAATTTAAAATTCAGTGCGATAGATATAGGATGACAATAAATATAAATAGAAACAAAGGTTATTCGCTTCTCCATACAGAGAAAGGATAAGTAAAACGTTCAAACAGGAGGGAAAAAACTAGAGCAGGTGAAACAGTTTACCTATCTTGGAAATGTTTTGACCAAAATGGTCAAAGACGAAGAACTGCGTAAGTGAAGGAATTTTTCACGAGGTGGAAGTAAGGATATAATGAATACATGGGTATTTCAATATGCGATCTGCAAGAAGTTGGTTGAATATTAAAATGCTCATTTATTGAAGTAACGACAGCTGAATGCGAGAGGATGCTTTCCTTTCCTATTATGAACCAATTCTTGTACGCTTATTTTGCGTGATGACTGAGGGAAACTTAATACTCCATTTCAAACATGGGAGATAAGATGATGATGGATGTAATCATTTTAAACTTTGATCCCACAAAGACTACTGGTTACATGACTACGCATTCATTTACCAGCGGGCAGGTATGACACCTATATCTATATTTTTTTCTCAGCTTAAATGTTCAGATAAAATGCCGCCATCTTCATGAATGGTTTCATCATGAAAGTTGTTGCCGTTGTTGCCAAGTGAAACAATTGAACCTCCATTCTCGGGTAGTACGCGGTATAGATGCGTATGAGAAAATAAGATAGGAGGCTAACATACTACCTTGATCAAAAAGTTCCCGGAATAACCACCGTGTGGCGCTCCCATCGTTCCGATTTGAGTTCTGTTTTTTTGTTAAATTGGTACATCTGTTGTTGATATTCCCTTTAAATCTTAGTGTCATAACTTGACATTTGCAAAAGTTACGTAGCCAAGAGTACATCTATCTCTGTGTGTGTTGGCGATTTTTTACAATTTCAGAAATGGATTTAAATTTGCAACAACGAACTTGTATTAAATTTTGCGTAAAAAACGGATTTAGTGGCGCACGGACGTTGGAAATGTTGGAAAAGTGTTTCGGCAACGATTCTCTAAAAAAAACGGTCGTTTACCAGTGGCACGAGCGGTTCAGAAGTGGTCGTGAGTCAATCGAAGATGATGAACGCAGTGGCAGACCATCGACATCGAAAGTCGGTGAAAAAATTGATAAAGTAAAAGAAATGTTGGTCAATAACCGCAAATTAACCATCAGAGAAATAGCGGAGGACTTGAACATTGCCTATGGATCCGCCCAAGACATTGTGGTTAATGATTTGGGTTTCCGTCGTGTAGCAGCAAAGCAAGACCTCAATTTCATGCAAAAAAGAGACCGTGTTGACGTCGCAAAAGACATGATTTGCGAGGCTGAATCCGATCCCACATTCATCAAAAGGATCATTACTGGAGACGAGACGTGGGTTTATGAGTACGACACGCAATCCAGACATCAGGCAAGTGAATGGCGTTCACCAAATGAGCCGAGACCAAAAAAACCACGTCGTTTTCAGTCAAAAAAGAAGGCAATGCTGACGGTTTTCCTGGATTACAACGGTGTAGTGCATCATGAATTTTTGCCAGAAGGCCAGACAGTAAACAAAGAGTATTATTTGGGCGTTATGAGACGTTTGCGTGAAGCAATTCGCCGAAAGAGACCAGAAATGTGGGCAGAAAACTCGTGGATTTTGCACCATGATAACGCACCGTCGCACAGTGCTATCATTATTCGTAATTTTTTGACGAAAAATGCAACAAATACCATCCAACAGCCACCGAATTCACCTGATTTGGCTCCCTGTGACTTCTTTCTGTTCAATCGAGTTAAAAAACCATTACGGGGAACGCGTTTTAGCAGCCGAGAGGAAGTAATGGAAAAATCGCAGGAAGCACTGATGGACATACCGAAAACCGAATATAAAAAATGTTTCGAGGATTGGATCAAGCGCTGGCATAAGTGTGTTGCAGTCGATGGGGATTACTTTGAAGGGGACAATATAGATTTAGATGAATAAACTTGTATTTTTAATTTTCTGAATAAATTCCGGGAAATTTTTGATCAAGGTAGTATATATATATATATATATTTTATATTTATATATATTAGTCCAGGGGTAGAGCGTTGGACTACTAACTGGAGGGCTCGAGATCGATTCCCGGGGAAGCTTCTCTGGGCAACTGCACCTCCACCCAAGCTTTGTGATTTTGCGGGTACCAGATCTTCCTGGGAAACCACAAACGGCTAAGGGAAAGTAACTGACCTTAGCGTACCCTGATTTGTGCATTTCACACGCCGTCGGACTTAGTACTGGGTGAACTCTATCATCACCTACCAAACCGATCTTAAGGTTGATAACTGTTGCGACATCTCCCGCAATTTATTTGGAAAATTGATAACTGTGTTTATGATTTATTTAAAATAGGTGAACATCGGGGTTTAAGTGGTTATCTGGCAAAGGATAATATTTCGCATTGTTTCTTTCAGCGCAATCTACCCAACTCCCCCCTTGGCATTGATTACGGAACTGATGGCAAGCGTTCATGTTCTGGCACTTTCCCCTTCAGAATCTTTACCGACCCTCTCCCTCCATCGTGAATCCAATGTGATCGACCTTCACTTAACCCTATTATTTATTTTTTATACGCATATAGACTTGGCTAAGTTGAGATCCGTTCCTCCTCCTACCCGCGCAGATGGCCTCCATAATCGCTGCAATTATTATCCGCTATGTAAACTTTCATCCACTTCACTTTGGCAAACAAACTTAGGAGGGGAATTGAAGCGCGCGAGCGCCTAACTTGCTTGTCGACCGATGGATGGCGTGCCATGCTGGGTTTATTATTGCCGAGACCGAGAATTGCCAAATGACACCCGTCTTCTGCCAGATTAAAATGCCATGGGAACTTGTTGCGTGGCGACGATAAAGAATACACGCTGAATTTCTCGATAATCTGCCAGCTTAAGTGTTTAGCGCTCCTAAATGTCCCGCATCGTCTCCCCTTGGAGATGACAATGAAATATTTGCCCAGGTGTTATCAGGAAGAGAGGATGATTTGATGGGGAAAGTATTCCCGCGGTCGAAAGAGGGGTAAACTCCAGCCGACGAGGTTATATTAGGCAGGAAGTTCGCTAGCGTGTCCGAATAATTCGTGTGTGATTGGTTTTTTTTTAAGATTTCAATACAGAAATTTCAGATGGGGAAGTCATCTAAGCCTTCATCTAAATCATCCAGAAGTTTGGCATATGCATCAATATTCTTTTTTAACCTCTTCAATCAACATTCACATCTTCTCACATTCCTGTATAGGCACAGGATGAAGAGGAAAAATCAAAATGTTTAGGGGTACATTATTTATTAGAGTACAATTAAGAGTAATTTGTAATAGGTATTATAACTTGAAGTTTTCTCGGGTCTTCCACCGGGTCAGGGGTTCCATATTGGCCGACGTTTCGATGCCCGACTCGTGCATCGTCCTCAGGGTAGATGAGTGCCGCTCTGAATTTGGCCGTCTTATATACTTGAGCTCTATAATAAGAGATAAGACGGCCAAATTCAGTGTGATAATCATCTACCCTGAGGACGATGCACGAGTCGGGCATCGAAATGTCGGCCAATATAGAACCCCAGACCCGGTGGAAAACCCGATAAAACTTCATCAAGCAAATACGTCGGGAAAGCACCAGATCTTACTGCAGGTATTCTAACGTTTGCGGTAGGTTCGTGATTGACGCACACTGAACACACCACCATCATCACTAAGCCCTGCCTGATCAGACATGCCCGAAAGCCCCAAAATACAGTATACTCTTCTTTAACTCTGTATACTTTCTACCTCCCTTCAACCCGTTCAACACCCCTAAGCCTATTATTTTCCTTCTTTCCTTACCTCGATTGCCTAACGTATTCCCCTCTATCACAGACTTCGACATGCCATTGCCTATCAAAATATTCTGCCTGTCTTGGATTTCTCCCAAGACACCCCTCTCCTACCCCCACCACGCCTAGAACTTTTCGGTTGTGTTCCTCTCCATCCAATTTGCCTCTGCTATCCTTATCCACACACTCACATCTCAAGTTAAAAATTGTGCACTCTGACGTTCGTTGGATATACGTAAAAGTGACCTTTGTTGGGAGGAAGAGCTGGGAAGTTGGAGAGGATCAGATGTAAAGTGAGGAGAGTAGGGTGTATGGCGTGTAGTCATGTCATTGGAAAGGAATGCAGGAAAGGCGGGAAGAGTCAAAGACTGGAGACGAAAGTATTGGACATCGAGTGGTTGGGAAGAATATCTTGTGGCGACTTTTCCATTCCTTAATTTGTCCCACCTAAAAAGATTTCGTGTTCTGCTCAATTCGTCAAGGTTATAGAGACATTTCAATCATCCTCAATACACTAACAAGACACATAGCTCCTCCTTCCACAGATTTAATATCAAGAGTCAGCGGTTCTCGGTGATGTAATCGCTGAGTCGGCCTCCGGAGGTTGGGTGGGGAACTACCCCACCATGCCGCCCGACCCCTGCCTACGCCACTGGTGTCCCTCGGAAAATTTTTCCTTCAATTTATTCGTTTAACTCGCTTTTACGAAATCAGTTGAGAAAATTTTAATGCATCGATATCACAAGAGCAGGAAAATGCGATCATGAGATGATTGAGTGAAAGGAACCCCATTTGTGATAACATACTCGTAAATGGCAGGTAATCGTAAATAAGCCGAGGAAATACAAGGATGAGGCATGGGAAGGACCTGGGCTGGGAAGTGCGTAGGTTTGGTGCGTTTCCCGCAATGGCTTCCCAACCCAAGGACCTGTGTTCAAATCCCGATGGTGGCAAAATTCTTCAGAGCTATCCCGATCCCTAATTGGGGTGACATTAGGATTGCACTTTAAGTGGAGTTTACCGTCCGTTGGATGTGACGTTGGACCCATTAGTTGTCTTTCGTTCCGGGAAGGCCAATGCCGACGTCGGATTTCTCTCTTCCTTTCTTCTTCATAGCCTGAAGACGCAACCCCTGCCAAATTACTCACCTATCCCCAATGGTGCATGTGGCCTCAGCTGTCGGTCGTCTGCCCATAATGACCTCTACTATTTGAGCTGGGAATATATAGTAAGTTGGCGGTGAGTTGATTAGGTCAGTTAGGTTTGCAAATGAAAAAGCAATTGTGAGTCATTGTGCCAAGAGATTGCCCTCCACCTCTACTATTACTTTTGCAATACTCAAAGATATTTGAAATTTCATAAATCAATATAGTTTTTAGATAAGTTATTTATTATTAATAAAATATTTGGTTAGGGTTCGTTTTTGATGAATCCTTGAAATTGGCGCTACGGTACTTCACTTCTTACTACCTTATTTTATTTCATCAAATATGCCTATTATTACCCTCCTCCTACCTCGCTTTCCCAGAATTCTCCCCTCTACTACTATCATCAGCATATGATTGTATCTCAGGATCTCCTGGATCCACTTGTCCTGCCTTCTTCGAATTTCTCTCAAGATCCGTCTGTCCCTTGTTCCCTACCATTCCCAGAATTTCACCGTTTGTTTTCCTTTCAGTTCATTTTATTTTATCCATCCTTCTCCACACCCACATATCGAAGGCCTCCGATCCAACTTATCCTCTTGCCTCAAATACCAATTTTGTGAACCATACACAAGTTTAGTTAGTAAGTAATGTTAGTTTTTACCGGGCTTTTATTTATATCTTTACTTGGGTGCCCGTCATCAACTTTTTGCCGCTTTGTAGAAACTTCTTTACCTTAGGTCATTACTCTTTTTATGTTCTCGCCACTAAACCCACTCTCATCCAAAAAAACTTCAGTAGTAGGTAAACTGTTTTATATGTCCTAACTTTTGTTCCCTAACTGTAATGGTTTTAGGAATGAAAGAACTCTTTCTAGGCAGCTCTTATATAGTGCGATTGTCAACCGGGGTGTTGCGAGAGGTATATATGTGTACCAAAAGTTTTTTAAAAATATTAGTTAATTTAATTCACTTTTTATCTTCGAGTCAACAATAGAAATGTCTACGAAGAAGAGGAAATAACCATAGAAATAATAAAATAATTTTTTTTTGTGACACAGAATGTTGGTAATTAGTTAAGTTCGAAAGCTTGCTGTAACGTTGAAAAACACCACTGTAATGAATGAATATAAGATTCTCATCAAGTGCTACAGGTTACGAGTATTAAATAAACTGCCAAGAGAAGCATAGAAGACACGCTCCTAGTTTTTGAACAAACGTAAAGAAAAAAAAGTTGACGACTGACATGGACACAGAATACTGACCGCAAAAAATAAAAGTGCCACGAGTCAGCAAAATTATCCCCCGAAATCCTTTCCAATACATTTAACACGGAGTGGTCAGCAAAACTTTATCCCATCGTATTCGTTCTACCCCCGGTAATTCCATTCAGAATGCCTATTTTTTTTCCTCCCTCTACATACATCGCTTTCTCAACATCTTCCCCTTAAATAGAAGTTCAACGCCTCCAGTACCTTCTGCGTCCACTTGTCCTGCATTCCTCGAATACCTTCCAACAACCGTCTCCCTCCTTACACTCCATACCACACCAAGAACTTCTCCATTTAGGTTTTCCTTTCCGTCAACATTATTTTTCCATTCACCACCACCACACTCAGACTTTGAAAACAAGGCATCGTATATTGACATACGGAGATCGCGCACGGCCATTTTCCCTTGCAACTGTTAATATTTGAGTTTTAGTTATTTTCAACAAGGAAATGTAATATTTTCAATTCCCATATCGATTTCCCATGGAACTATGCAATTCAACGCTAGGGAGTTTGTCAGGGTGGTGATTCTACACCAAGCATATTTACATAGTACCATGGAAGCCAAGTCGCTAGGGTGTGTGGAAGAGGGTGATTACAAACCAGACTACTTTAGACCAAAAATAATTTTCCCTCCTTCTGCGGTCTGGCAAAGGTATTCTGATCCCTTATCTTTCGTGGGAAAAATGACGACTCCAATCCATCCATTCTTCACTTAATCTGTCTGACTGAATTAAATTTATTTACATTTTATTTACAAGCATGCAACAGCATGTAAATTATTTCATGTAAAATTTCAGTTAACGTTAAGCATGTACGCACTACTGTTTCTAAGTGTCAAATACTTCTCTATGCGTGCTAGACGAACTGATAGCAACAATTCCATTAATAAAATAATATCAGACAAAATAAAAGCAAGATACTAGGCTATTAAGAATAAAAAAATAATTTATAAAGAACAAGAGGATTCACTAGCAATCCATGCATAGATGTGAGGTTATACGTACAAATGAATATTATGTTCTCCATCGAATTTTTGGTGTATTCACACTGCATTTATCATATGCAATTTTATTTTCTGCGGCCATGATTTCGTTGCGACGCAACATCACCCATTAGGAAAAAAATGGATACATCTAGCAATTTGGCTTTTGAGGATGACGAATATTAAAGGGAAGATAAAGTTGTTTGTGTTCGGATATAATATGGGCTTGGGCTTGGAATTTGTTGTTGAGGATGGAATATTGGACATATGGGGAAGTGAATTTGATGAGGGGAAGGATGTATTTTTTCCCTATTTTGGCGTAGTCCTTTACAGTTATTCTGGTCCCTTCAAGAGAAAAATGACATCTTAAATCTGTGCATCTTTGACTTGACATATATCTTTTGCACTTGACTTCTGTAATCTTATTTTCATGATCTCTCCTACCGCAATACGATGGGTCTAATAATGGATTTTCAACATAATCGCTAATGATACAATACTTCCAGTTTATGCAAGAGATTAATCTGTAGTTAAGCCTTCGCTTTGTGAGTGGTTCCCAACCTAGTTCCGCTATGCTACAGATCAGATATGCTACTTAGTTTATCATAGTAATGTTTTACTAATCTAGGTCATCTTCACTTAACGCTGTTTAATTTAGTAATCGAACCGAAATAAATGATAGACCTAGAAAAATCTCAAATCTATGAATTTACAAGGAATTTATTATTTTTTCTCAAATTTTCTAGTCATCGAACACCCTGTTACAACAAAAATTAATAAGATTCTCTCCATATTGGCTTAAAGTTTGATGAATTCTCTCAGTAAAATCTGTTCAAGGTGCAAAAGCGAAATTAAGTAAATCGAGTTCAAGTTTAAAATTAAACAATAACTCACCTTTGACTTATCGTTCTGTACTTTTCTAAGAGTATTCCCATTTGTTTAGCGCAGCGACCATTTTTAAAAACGTAGAAATAAGCTAAAATTATATCTCAAGTAACTAAGTAACACCTAAGCCATAAGCTAAGCTGTAGTATCTAAGTAACCAAGCCGAAATTATGTCTCAAGTAACTAAGCAAGTAACTAGACTTTCATCACTTGTAATTCGTGTTAGTGTCATTAGAAAGCGTCTTAAAATTCTAGTTATTTTGGATTGGTATACAATTGAAATTGCACATTTTGTGAAAATGTATCCGGCATAAGATTTGTTAAGAACTTTACTTTCTACTGAACTGATATAAAATGTTAACACTCAGTTTGAGGCTAAAGGAAATACGTACATGATGAACGTATAATTCATATTTCCCCACAAAAATGTTGAAAGAAGTAGTTAAGTTTTAATGGAGCATTCGAATAAAATTTACAATTGATATATTTTAATTTAGCATCACAAAAATTATCAGTGTATCATGTAGTGTATGTGTAATTAAATGTGAATATCATTAGCAAATTCTGTCTTATAGTTAATTTTTTATAGATAAAAGCTAAAACCGTAAATCTAGGGTGAAGAAAAAAACTACTGCTAATTCGGGGTTCATAATAAGCAATCATATAACGGATGGTGAATAAGCAAATTATTACACGTAATTAATATTTTAAACCCTCAATATTTCAAGCATGTCATGTACACAGAGCAAAGTATTGTCGCTGTTGCCATTCTCCTCTGTCCTAGGCCAACAACCTCTTCATTCCCTTGCAGTGCCTACACTTCTCCAGGTCTTATGAAGTACGATTTTCTCGATCTATATTATATTTACTCTTTTCATCTTTTAAATGTGTTTCCTTCAGTTTTTTCTAAAATTCGAGCGTTTGCCACTGATATTTCAATAATCACGAAAAGGTCCATATCTCTTGAACTTAAGTAAAAAATATATGATGTTAAGAAATTTTTCATGGAAATTAAAAACATAATTATATATCACCGGAAAGAAAAACCCCGGCAACTTAACATTTTTTAAACCGCCTACATTATAACGAATGTTTCCGGGAAAATGAAAAACGGAAAATACACCGATCGTGAAAAGAGGAATTAGCAATGACCATGTATCAGTTATCAGGATACTTCCGTGGAGTATAGAAAAATTGAATGGCCCATACAAAATGGCCTTTACATAATCTCGTACATGCGTAGATATGTAACTTAGATACCATAATCTATGCACTTAGAGATATCAATACTGGAATTATTTTAAATAAATAAATAAATTTATTTTTCATGACTAAAAGTCAATAAAAACCTCATTTTTGATGTTGCATGCCTATTGTTTAATCGTTCCATACCACACAGCCTAGCTTTGGCTTACAGAGCACCATGTAGATAGATGCATATCGGAATTCAGCATTGTGTAAGGGGAAGTCCAATAGGTGCGCGGAGTAACAGTACTATCAATAAATGGTTTCCCAGTTCACTGCCCTATACCGCGGAGAATGGAAGCCAATATTGCTTCACCCAAAGCACACTGCGCAAAAATTACTCTTCGTTTGAAGATAAATTAGCATTATAAAATAAGAAATTGGTGTAAAAAATTAGTTTTTCCAGTCAGTTGAAAGATAAGGTCGGGTTAGGCCAAGACGAAGCTCGACATGCCCTCCACCCTGTGTTGCTGCAATTTAGTAATATTTAATCACCTGTTATGTGTTTATGAGGACCACAACTATATCATGAAAAAATACACCTTTCACACGTTGCTATAGATGATCATTCGCGATTAGAATGTGAGATTATCTTTAATGTATGCACACTAAGATAGAACTGAGTAAGCAATGTACAAAATTTGAGGACACACACTTTATATTCCCTCTCAATCACTCATGGCTGGTATCCTAACGCCCTCCGCCACGAGCCCTCGGGCTGGCTGTCAAGGTGTCACGTAAATAAAACAGGAAATCAAACGTAATTGTCAATTTCCGACCTTGCATGAGTAGAATGCGACCTGGCAACTAATGGCTGTGTAGCATGTGAGCCGGCCCTTTTTAATTGTTTTCCTTAATTGTCGTCTTGGTTTGGTCGATGGAGTAGTTGCGAATAGAAGAAAATTGCAATGTGTATAACAGATATTATTTTATGAATGGTGTCTGGTATCGCCCCCTTTCACGTGACTTTTTGGAGGATTACGAGGTGCAACGTGTTTGTGGAAGTACTGGAGCAGGTGCAGAATGACTGGTGACCGAACACCCTCTGCCACACGTACTTGTTACGGCTTGCGGGGTAGTGTAAAGATGTATTTATTTTGTTGACGTCTTAATTGGGGCGAGATTGAGACTCTATAGTCCCTCCCGTAATATAACATTGAAGACAATTACATGTATATGAGATGTAGGTTAAAAGTAGGATTATCAAGACTTTGTTTTAGTATTTTTGCGGAAAGAATTAAGAGTACTTGAATGATGATTATTTATTCTCTTAAATGAAGTGTGAATCGCTTAAAGCAGCCCCCCCCCCCGCCACCAATTCAAATATTTGCGACGGATTTTGGACAACAGCTAAGGTGGCCATTTATGAAATTAAATTTAATTGCCCATAAATCGTGCAATATCAACATAAGCATGTAAATTTGGACACAAATGCACTTAAATATACTTACAAAGGCATTTTTTTTACAAATTTATTTTAAATTAGAAAAAATTGACAGAAACAAATGAATAAGTGAAGAGAGATTATATTACCAGGGTAACAGACCTAACTAGAGGAACAGAATGTTCAGTCATGCACCTCTTGAGTCATGACAATTTAATGAAGACCAAGATCGAACGGAACATGGAGAGGTAAAACTGTACTCTTAGATGCTGGCCGTTGATGAACCACGAGGAGGAGGAGGTGATATGAGATGTTAGCCATTGGAACTTTGAAGAAATGAATTGTCAGTATATTCGGGTTGAAGGGTACTAGGTGAATTGCTACAAACCAATTTCCTATATTGATAACCAATGACGATGAAAGGATAGGCAAGGAGGTTCATAGAATTTAGTTCTTATTATCGTTTTACATTCTGTTACGCCAATACGCATATGAATGAATCGTAGAACTAAGGTCAAAGAAATATTCAGTAAATTTAAGATCTCCTACTAACTGATACCTTTGACTGAAATCTCCAAACACTGATAACATCTATTAAAAAATTATTATGAACTCATTTTTAAGCTAGAGATATCAACTAAGTTCTAGGAAGAGTTCTTGTCCCGGAGCTTTGATTTGCTTGATTCGACAGCAAGCTTTCTATCTTCCTGAATTACTGTAAACCGAAATTCTAAGAAACTACAGGAGAGGCCGCAGCAGTAACTTTAAACGGAGTCATCCGCTAATATGCATTTCAATGCAACAATTTCAGAATGTAAAAATCATTCGCCTTGACCGATCGAGGCGAATGATTTTTAAACTCTGAAATTGTTGCATTGAACAGTAAACTCTTTTTAAATTGCGCATAATTTCTGCCTCCCTTCATTCCGCCCATCATGTCTATTATACCCTTCCTCTCACTATCTCATCAGTCCAAATTCTCCCCTCAATCGTAGTTTCCAACATTCCATCACAAATCAAAATGCTCTACAAACAATTTTCCTTTACATACATCTTTGGGAAAATTAGCAATAATTTATGATAACGAACCATTCATCGCTGGGATATTTGATTATCTTAAATAATTGGGTCGGTGTGTTTTGGATCCAAATAGAAAAATTTCACGCCGCACTGTTGTTGTACATATGTGTCTGTAAAAATGTATGCAGCTCGTAGAAGATCGCCACCGCATCTCGTCAAAATTACCCGTAAACATTTAAGAAATTCGTTGACGATATTAAAGTCACAAACTTGCTTTTTCCTTCGGTATACGTTACTGTATTTATACTCATTCTTAAATTTTAAGACTCACAGCACTTAAAAATAACCTGTGGCAAGGATACGAAAGTACAATGACAACTGTTGGGAATAATTTTCGTATTTTTTTTCTTATTCCTTTCATTTTTATAGAATTTGTAACCGCGCTCCTTTTCAAACTCCGATGCTTTCGTGGAAAGACTGCGCCACAATCATATAGTGCAAAAAGCCTTCGTAAGAAGATGATTAGACACGAGACAAGGATTTCCTTCACCTTTAAATCTTTCAAGTATTAGCGCTGAACAATCTTTGAAAGAACATGAGTTTGTTTGTCTGAGTTCAGAGGTGAAGAAGGTTAGTGAAGGTGGTGGCAGAAGTCTTTCTAAAGATTTACATCTACGCGAATACCCCGCGACCCACATAATAGGTGTACCGTAGGAGATCCATGCACCCGGTGTATGAGGGGCAGAGGGGGGAGGAGAGGAGCTGTAGAAAAAGAACCTGACAATTTAATTTCAATCAATCTCACCAGAGCTCGACAAGTAGTTTGAGTAGTCCATTGAGTTTTTAGTACGAATTATTCAACAAAAATCATCCATTTTAGATCAGGTCAAACGTGGAGAGGTTATGGGAACGAAGTTCAGTAACATAGTATCAATCAGAATGAATTAAAGGAAACACAATGGTATCCTTCATTGAAAATCTTGTCGTAAAACGAGTCAACCCCAGCCGTACTCTTTAAGAGTACGGCTGGGGTTGATTCTTCCCATAATACTATAGCAATAAACTATCGGGTCTCAGGAAGGGTTAAATTATTTTCCCTCTTCTTCTTATACGTGTCATTCACGGATTTCTCTCTTCGCCCGCTGTTAGAAGCACTTCTTTACTTGTTGCTGTGTCTATGCGTTTCAATTCCATCATTATTCGGTATAAAATATTTCCATCGCCTCCAGTCTCATATTCTCTGCAACTTACACGGCTTACGAGTATGTCCGGAGCTGAGTACACTACATGCATAAGTTTTGATAGATCGCTTCTTTATTATGTATATGATAGTAATACTATTTGATATTGATTGTCTTTTCTTGTGACAGAAAGCCTGTTCTTCTTACTTCAATAAACTTAAACTACGATATATTCAAGAGGCATGAATTAAACTTCAATCGCACGAAGTGAACAGATTTGTCAGATGAATGTAATTGGGACCGGCGATATTTTGAGACTTGTTCAAAGCCAGTAAGCAACGGGAATATGAGGTAATTATATATATTAATAGAGAATGATGACGTCATGGGTGAATAAAATTAAACAAATTAGCCCCCAGAGTTTCATCACCGCGTGGGATTCGACTCTTGGAGAGGGTGCTGGGGCGATTTCAAAATGAATAAATGGTTGACAGGGAGGGGAACGAATCGCTCGGCAACCCCCTCTATAGTTCTCACCCCCTTGAAACGTTCTACCCTGAGTTCTTTAGCTCCCTACGATATTCACCTTGATCGCGTCTCGGCATGAAATAATTATCGCCCATCGAGGCGCTAAAAATAGACGACCGCTATGAACTGGAGCCGTTAGCGATGATTATACAACTTAACTCCCGGCTTCCAAACGACGGGAGGCCTTTGGTCCAGCCAATACTCCCCCGTTGTGCACCGCAGGTTGGAGTCGACGGACCGCGGATGCCTTACGACAGCATTTGACAGCCAGCGTCGTGTTTATTACGCGCTTTAAAGCCAAGCTTTGATATAGGGCCAACAGAGCGCCACGGCCGATGGTAGGTAGGGTTTATATCGGATAAAGAAGGGGGGCTAGAATAAAGAAATATAAGAAAATTTACAGCAATGAAATATTGTAACAAAAGAGAAAAATAAAACATCCGTAAAATGTAAAGTTAATGGGATCGAGTTGAGTATGTTAGAACAGATTAAATACAGGATGCGGCAACATACAGGTTACTGCATGTTGCCGCATGCTGTATACCTGAGACTTCTTTTTTCAAACGCAAAGCACTATCAATAAAGGAAAAATATACCGGTTAACCTTAAAGATGTTTGGTTAAGATTTGACGAGTCGTAGTAAAATTGATGAAAAAGTAGGACATAGATGTCACTTCGCTTTAGTTAGGCCGCATTCAGGACACGCGACAGGTATCTGGGATCCATATGAGATGAATCTCAATTGAAGAATTCTATAAGGTTCAAGGAAGGAATCCGCCGGGTTTATTAAAAAAATTACTCAAGAGAAAGGAATAATAGACATGGGTGTGTTGTAGGAATTGGGTCCGCAGCCCCTTCTCAACATTGGTGCATCTGGGAGAAAGATGGGATGTTCCGGGGAAGGATGTATGAAGTGACTGTTGAGGGAGGGAGGGTTTAGGGATCATGGCAAATGAAATGAGAGGTGGTTTTGTGGCTAGTGCTCATGACTTAGGGTAGAAATGTAGGTGAGAGACGTTGGTGGAGCGTATGGGCCTAGATGAAGACATTAGCCCACGCGGGTTGAGGGAAAAATCTTGTGACAATTTCCAATTCCTAATTTTATTCACCTAAAGGCTTCGTACGTATATTAGCAGTAATCTGCCTGATTAGGGTAGTGTTTTGATGGGCCATGAGACTACACACTCCTAATCCCGAACTAACATGGCCAACCAACAAATATCCTTCGATCCGACACTACTTATTTCAGTAACTCATTCATCAGCTGTGCATAATGTCTATTACCCTTGATTCCATCCAAAATGCCTATTCTATTCCTTAATCTTACTCAATTTCCAAGTATTTTCGTCTATATCGCAGTATTTAGTATCCTATTGTTTTTCAGCTACACCTGCATCTAATTGTCCTGCCTTCGAATTTTATCTAACACACTTTTTTCATTCCCAACCATACCTAGAACTGGGTTTGCTTTCGTTTCTTTAAATTTTATTTTTTCCATTCTCCGCACTCACGTCTCAAAGAGGTGAAGACCTAACATCCCCCGCCACACGCCCTTGCGGCAGCTTGCGGGTTATTACGTAATTTAGAGATACCTTGCCTAAGCCAAGTTTATGAAACATGCGTATTACTTATTGAAGTTTCCACTGGTCTTTTCCTTGAACCTTTACTCAATGAACATTTACTATGAACAATAAATAACTTCGTGGCCATTTCCACTCGTATTTATCTAATACAACAGATTTCAGTGTTATATTCTCATCCGGTGCTGTATCAACGTTAAAACTTTGAAACTTGTGTAAAATAAAACGTGAGGAAATGAATTAAAGGTTATTTATTCCCAGCGTAAATTATTCCCATTAAGTGACAGCCAAGTTCACTAAATTTACTATAGGCCATCTCTTCATCTCAATCTTCTTATTAAAGCTTGATCACCAAATGCAATTTCTTTTTCAAAATCCTCGCTACTTAGCTCATTTGCAGCTGGGAGGTTTTCTAAATTGTTGATGCAAGTTATCTACTCTAGCCTAAGTAGGTTCACTTTCTGTTTATTGAAAAACTGATCACCTTTGATCTTTTCTTTATTTTAGGATATTTCTGATGCATATTATATCCCTCATTTGGGCCATTGGCTACCCCAAAACTAATGCTAACGCGTGAACGTGTTTTACTCCCGAAATAAATAATAAAATATTCCAAAAATAATACTTTTTCTATATTGCTAGGGTACCGTCTTGGCTAGGCGTTCTCTGATGGGAGGAATTCATCCGAAAACATAATTTCGAAAATAAATAGAATCCTTTCTATCTGGTAATAGAAAAAACAACGTGGGTTTATTAAGGGGGGAGTTAAGCGTGAATTCATAATAATTAGATCAGTTAATAAAGAATATAAGTACATCACAAACAATATAAATATTTTTTTCTTCGTGGATATCAAGGAGGTATATTATAGAGTAAATCTGACAAAATTGCGGGGCGTAATGTAGAGGGTGGAAGTAGGAATGAAAATCGGTAGGGAATTCAACTCAATTAGGTTTTCAGATAATCAAGCTTTGAATAGTCCAGGCCAGTCAACCCAGGGATTGTCAGAATTGATGAACGCATTAGACGGTTGGAGAGATATGGGATGAGAATTAATGTAAACAAAAAAATGGTTTTCAAGAAAAAGATTTACCAAGTTAAACGTTAAAATGGGATGGCCAGGACTGGAACAGGTAGAGCACTTTACCTATCTCGGAAGCGTTCCGGACCAAAATAGTAAAAGTAGCAGGGACATAAAAAAAGAATTGCGTTAGACAGAGATGTTTACACCTGGCGGGAAGTGATAACAAGAACTTTGAGTAAGAATGTTAAGAAAAGGCGCGTTAAAGCTTTAATATGGAGCGTGGTTATGTACGGAGCGGAAATTTAGTCATTGAAGCATGATGATAGGTGTACATTGGAGAAGGATGGACGATATTACATTAACAGAAAGGAAAACAAAGAAGGAAGTGGTAATCATGGTGGTAAGTGAGAGAGGATTACTTGGGAAAATCAAAAGGAGGCAGGAAAGATTCAATGTATTTAATTGGGAATGGTAGGTTGAAGGCTCTGATGGATGGGACAATTCGGGCCAGGGAGTGATGGGAAGAATAAGGATATAATAATGATAAAATGTCTTCATTGGGGCGAGATTGAGACTATATCGCCCCTTCTTCTACCTCACCCCTGTGTAAATATTGAAATTTTAACTGCGAATCGCAATTGAATTCTATTACGTTAAACTCATTGCATCAACTTGTCGTTTCACCAACTAGGGACGGTAATATGCTTGATTTTTTAGCAACCAATATTTCTGAAAAAGTCTTAAACAAAGAAACTACTAAAAGGAATAAGTGACCACGAGGCAGTAAATTCTAAGTTTTCGCTACATGGGGTCCGAAATAAGAAGCCTAAAAGGAAAATTTACTTAATTCCAAAGAAACTGCGGGAGATGCCGCAACAGTAACTTTTAACGGAGTCATCCGCTAATGTGCATTTCAATGCAACAATTTCAGAGCGTAAAAATCATTCGCCTTGACTGGGACTCGAACCCAGATCCCTCAATATCCGGTCGAGTGCTTTAGCCACTTAAGCTACCGAGGCGTCCTCTTAAACTCTGAAATTTTGGGGCTTTTAAAGGAACTAGATGTTATGACGAAATACCGTACATACAATGTCACATGTATTCGTAGTCGTGCGCGAGGCGCCACAGTGGCGCCTCGCGCACGACTACGAATACATGTGACATTGTATGTACGGTATTTCGTCATAACATCTAGTTCCTTTAAATGCCCCAAAATTTCAGAGTTTAAGAGGACGCCTCGGTAGCTTAAGTGGCTAAAGCACTCGACCGGATATTGAGGGATCTGGGTTCGAGTCCCAGTCAAGGCGAATGATTTTTACGCTCTGAAATTGTTGCATTGAAATGCACATTAGCGGATGACTCCGTTAAAAGTTACTGTTGCGGCATCTCCCGCAGTTTCTTTGGAATTTGTCAAAGGGAAAACACCATACGTGTTTAAAGTTGGCTTTAACCTCGTGGACAGTGGCGCCTCGCGCACGACTACGAATACATGTGACATTGTATGTACGGTATTTCGTCATAACATCTAGTTCCTTTAAAAGCCCCAAAATTTCAGAGTTTAAGAGGACGCCTCGGTAGCTTAAGTGGCTAAAGCACTCGACCGGATATTGAGGGATCTGGGTTCGAGTCCCAGTCAAGGCGAATGATTTTTACGCTCTGAAATTGTTGCATTGAAATGCACATTAGCGGATGACTCCGTTAAAAGTTACTGTTGCGGCATCTCCCGCAGTTTCTTTGGAATTTGTCAAAGGGAAAACACCATACGTGTTTAAAGTTGGCTTTAACCTCGTGGACAGTGGCGCCTCGCGCACGACTACGAATACATGTGACATTGTATGTACGGTATTTCGTCATAACATCTAGTTCCTTTAAAAGCCCCAAAATTTCAGAGTTTAAGAGGACGCCTCGGTAGCTTAAGTGGCTAAAGCACTCGACCGGATATTGAGGGATCTGGGTTCGAGTCCCAGTCAAGGCGAATGATTTTTACGCTCTGAAATTGTTGCATTGAAATGCACATTAGCGGATGACTCCGTTAAAAGTTACTGTTGCGGCATCTCCCGCAGTTTCTTTGGAATTTGTCAAAGGGAAAACACCATACGTGTTTAAAGTTGGCTTTAACCTCGTGGACAGTGGCGCCTCGCGCACGACTACGAATACATGTGACATTGTATGTACGGTATTTCGTCATAACATCTAGTTCCTTTAAAAGCCCCAAAATTTCAGAGTTTAAGAGGACGCCTCGGTAGCTTAAGTGGCTAAAGCACTCGACCGGATATTGAGGGATCTGGGTTCGAGTCCCAGTCAAGGCGAATGATTTTTACGCTCTGAAATTGTTGCATTGGAAAATTTACTTGTTTAAAGAAGGGGACTACAATCGTCTGAAGCGCGTGCTACAGAATCAATTCGCTAGTCTTAAGAAAGATAGTAATCACCGAAATACTGAGGATACGTGGAATCACTTCCTTGAGATCACGCGCTCAGCAGTCAACAAGTTCATTCCCAGTAAATTTATAAAAGATATCACGGAACCTAGATAGTACAACGCCGATGTTAGAAAGGCATTGCGACGTTAAAGGTTATGTCATGTCAAAATGAAAAATATTAGGGATGATATCACTAGCTACAAAAAGAATAAGATCACTTATGATTATAAGATATCTAGGGCGAATTCCAAGAATGAATTTCGGAAAGCGTTAAGGAAATTCAAAAGGGAAAGGTAAGCGGAAATTTGAAAGAGAATCCCAAACCATTTTGGTCATACGTCAGAGAAGTTCAGGGAAATAAGTCAACTGTTAATTCACTACACAGAAAGAGTAACCAGCAGTTTGGAAAAGGCTAACTTATTAAATTCCTTCTTTCAAAGCGTCGTCAACAATATCTCACAGAATGCCTTCGATAATATACCAAATCCATCGGAGGCCGGAGTGCCGGTCAACCGATGCCTAAAATTGAAATCTCATATTATGGTATAGAACGTTTGCTGAAACATACGAAGCCTAATGAATACTTCTGGTCCGATGAAATACCCGCTCATATATTTTAATGGTATAGCTTCGGAAATTGTGCCGTACCTAGAAATAATATTTAATAAGTCGCTGGTGTATCAAAAGGTTCCCAGAGATTGGAAAACGGCTAACGTAACACCAATATTTAAAAACGGAGGCAAGGAAGAGCCGAACAATTACAGACCTATTTCCCTCACATCCATTTCGTGGAAGGTTATGGAAAATACTCGTATAGTTTCTAGTTTGATCGTGAGACACTTCGATAATCAGGAGTCATTAATGAAAACCCTTCGACAAAGCACCTTCTGGTAAAATAATCGAAAAGCTAGAGAGCAAATGGAATAGATAAAAATATCTGGGTTGGAACTTTAGAATGGTCGGCTGCGAAGAGTAGTGGAGTTAGCTCAAATTCAGTGGAAGTTACTTCAGGTGTTCCCCAAGGATGTTTAATCGGACCTCTTTTATTCCAGCTTTAAATTAACGACATTAACTCCGTAGTCACTAGTAAGATACGTTTATTTGCTGACGATGCAGTGGGTTACCATGATATCCGTGATGCTGAGGATACAGCGGCTTTATCAGATGATCTTAATTCTATGTATACAACGCTGGTGCGACACTTGGAAATTAGAATTAAACTTAAAAAAGTGCGTAGTCATTAATTTTTGGAAAAAGATCAATTCCCTCCGGAACGTCTACTGCATTGGGAACACCGAAATGGAATGCGTAGACTCAGTTAAATACTATACCTAGGCGTTACCCTCACTCACAATCTCTCCTGGGTGAAACACTAAGGAGAATATGTGGACAAGCTAAAATATAATTAGGATGCATAAGAAGATTACTGGGTAAATGTGATGAAAAGGTCGAAGAAAAATGTTATATTTCGCTAGTTGGGCCTCATTTAGAATATGCTACTCGTAGGGTACACTATGTAGGATTAATTGACGAATTGGATCGCGTGCAGCGTAGAGGAGCGTGATTTTGTAAAACGATATGATAAACTTTGTGGCGCATCCAAAATGTTAGATCAGCTAGGGTGGAAATCACTCACGGAGCAAAGGTTAAATTATGTACAGCTTGGTCAGAACCAAGGAAAGAGGCGGGAAATCCAAATTTAGTAGGGATAAATGATAAGAGTCAAGGGAGAATGCCAGGCACAAAGAACGAATACAACCAAAATTCTTTCCTTAATAAAAAAATTGTTTGTTGGAACACCTTACTTGCAAAACTATTCGAGCCCTTTCCTAACAGTGTAAAGACTTAAGGAAAGACGTAAACAATTAATGTAATAATTTGAGTGATGGGTTGTGTAAAAATCTATGTAACAGCTTAATTTGATTTTTTTTCTTGTTGCTTGGAAAACTAATGTTAGTGAGATTGGGATTTCCTTTTTTTGTGTCAGAGATTTGTGTTTGGAAGTTTCCTTTAAGTGTATTTTTTTACTGACTGATTTTATTTATAATTTTTTGTGATATTGGTTCATGTCATATTTCATGTTATTTTTTCCAAGGCAAGTTTGATTATAATACTTGGGAATTGTGTGCCAACAATTATAAAACAACAATGTAAACAACAAACATGTAAATGTCAGCAATTATATATACAAAAAATAATTACACACGCTCGAAGTCAACAAGTAAAGACATTATGCATTCCCTAACCGGATTGGATCAGTTCCTGGGGATATGAGCCAATGAAAAAACGTTACGGTGAACTCCAGCCATAAGTAATATACAAGTATTAATGCTTTTATTTTTCTCTCCCTCTCTTTAGGAATCCAGTTCGGCGCTCAACTGGACCCTTTCAACGGCGGAATCGACGGTGAACAAGGCTGTGGAGACGGCCATGCCGCTCACCGCAAGACTGGAAAAGCCCTTGAAGACGGTCGACTCCCTCCTCTGTTCTTCCCTCGACTACGTCGAATCGAAAGTTCCGGCCGTCAAACTTCCTCCGCAAGAGGTATACACACAAACACACACACACATGTATATGCAGCCAACTAATGAACTTTTTTTCCGAGCCACGTTCTCCACTCTTCCCTCCAGCCACATAAGAGATGAGAAACAGACGCAATTCTTTGATTTTCTGTCCTTGACGCGAAGTGACTTGCCATTTGGTGGGAATAAAAAATATCAAACAGCTATGTACGCCACGAGAAATTAATTTTATTTCAAATCCTTTCCTTATATTTAGGTTCACCCGTCACTCTGTGTGCGTCGTAAAAATACTACCATATATCGATTCATAAAGGTACACCCTTTTTAAAATACTCTTTCACCCAGATGCATGAAAAAGATTTACAACATATTTTTTTACAAACAGGTGATAACATGCAATGCAATTCTCAGCAGTTTTGATGTGTGGAACTAAACCCGACTATAGTATTCACCGTTAAATATTATTTCCTATAGAAAATGTTAAAATAATAAATTTTATTCCATATTTATCTAAGAAAAATTCAATGATTCTTTAGGAAATCTACTATTTCTTCGAAAAATGACCTGGGCAACACCGCAAATAGCAAACTTAGATTTGCCCATGCTGTTTGTTAATGCTATAACTTAATAGTGATAACGATCCTGCATTTATTGTTTGGATGACTTTCTTTTTGTCATCGTATTGGTCTAAAATTTCTACGAAAAAAATTTTACAGACTGATTCCAATAAATAAATTACCCACTCACGTTGCGGTAAGCGGGTTTGTTTGCTATCATACGCGATATAAAATCAAGGTTGCCAGATTATATAGGGATAATAGGTAGGCTCGACCTAACTCAATATTAAAAATGTTGACAACATTGGCGTTGTATTTAATAATTTTCATAGATAACCTATAGCTAGTTTTACATATTGTCAATCCTTTAATAAATGCCTCTAAGTTCGCCGTAAGCATGGTCACATTCACCTTTTTAATGAGCTATTTATATTTCAATTGTTTACACCATTAGAGCCCGCACCAAACTGGTTATTTTTGTGGTAATAATTTCAAAACCAAGAATGTGAAGGTATGCCTCTCAAAACGCCATACTGCAAGACAATAGTATAAATTGCCAATGTAATAAGCTAGATGATAACATATACGTGTACTTGTGATAACGGATGAAATTCCTTTGAAGTATAGATAGGACCAACACGCAAGATAACAGAATAACATTGTTGCAACCGCTTGCATTGATCCAACGCAAAACCTTAACTTATCTAAGTCTCCCTTAATGTAAAGTGACACGACATTATGCTGGGTTGCACCAACATGCCAGTGCTCTTACTTACGCAAGGTCAGCTTAATGCACACCGAGACTTAACGAGAGATAACGTCGTAAGTTTTTATGTTGATATTTACCTGTATCGCTGCGTCGATGTCACCTGTTATCGATGTTTACCTGGATATCGCTGGTCACTGGTTTTCAACTGTGTACATCTCGCATCTTTTCAATGATTGAATGGTGGATATTAAAATACGACAAACGACTACAGTCATCTGTTTACTGAAGGCCTAAGAAAACGTTTTACTACCTTTGCACAATACATTTCAGGAGATAGAATTGGATTTTTTTTGAAAGACATAAATTTTGGCGTGCCTTTCATATGTGCTAAAACGTAGTGTTACCAGTAACCTTAAAGGGGGCACAGCTCCATTACAATGAATCTTCAAATAAAAAAAACAAAATATTCCAGGAATGCTTCTAAAGATGAGTTTGCACTTATATAAAGGCTTGAATTCATTATACAGACTGGCCATAGGAAACAAAGGATAAGCGATCCTTATTTCCAATGACCTTGGAAACAAGGAAATAACGTGAATTAAAATAAGCTGAAGAATTCAATTCGTAATTGAACGATGATGCTCGTTATACGAGAATGCATTGTGTTATCCTTTCACATTTGATTAGCTATTTGGACTACAAAGCGGGAAAACAATTTTAGTACTAGCGTGGCAACATTAACACACGTTAAGGAATGCTTAAGGAACCCAATATCGTTAAGGAACCCGAAAACAATCTTAAGCTTAAACAAAATAGCTCTTACGAGAGCTAAGTGCAACTTGACTATTAGCTATAAGAGGACAAGCGCCATTTAAAAGAGTTTTAAGTGATAACTAAAATTTACGTTAAACTTCTCCGAGGCGCTTAGAAAACTATGTTCATTTTAGGGTATTACGCCATAGACTGCTGCTACTGTTGATATAACGGTTCTGTTACTGTTGTTATGACTATTGTTAAACCCACAACATGGTTAAACCTTCAACAGTATAAATTAAACTTATTCACATTATATGCTGGAATAATAATATTAGAGCGAAAAGCACATGGTTTACAAAAGAAATGAACCGTAAGAATGACTAACGTTGTTAGCTGCCATGTTGACCTAGCTTTGCTTAATTTGCGGAATTTTATGAGGTCACGGAAAATTGTTGAAGACGTAACTGGGGCGATATCCGTTTTATTTAGTGTGTTAAACAGCCTACAACTGAGTTAATAAGAGAAATATTTCTCGGTGTCCCTAGGGTTTTGTTTTTCACACAGATATTTCAATAATTTAAAAAAAACAACAACGCGCTTCACACTATCGTACGCAAAATATATTACATTCAAACCAAGATGACAAATTACTCAGAAATAGGTTTTATTACGGAGTAATTGCAGAGATTCCATCCTTACTTATCAATTTATGTTATTTATAAATTATCATGAAAAATGCCCAGTCCCAATGGACTAACGCGTCTCTCTCTACAGGTATGCTTCCGAGATATTTCGCCGACGGCTTGCTTCTCCTGCGTAGTACGTCGACAATGGGTTAGCGTCACGAAATGACTCGCCACTAATAGAACTGTAAACATTTTTGTCCCTCACACAAGACGTTCTCTCTCAGGCCTTGAAAGGCACGGATGAGTATTGGGAAATGAATATTCAACGGAGCTAACTCAGAGTTCGGAATTGTCGGAAATTACTTATCTGTACGTACCGGTAGTTGGAGAATTTAAAGAGCCAAGAATGAGCACCAGTAGTCTCCACGAAGAAAAAAATTATACGAAAAACGATTTATTCACGTGGTACGTATACCCTCAACAGGAAAAGATCACAATTTCCGGCACTAAGCGGTATTTTCATCCGCGTATTGAAAGCTACTTAAGATGGCCTTATTAAACATTATAATTATTGGCAGTAGACCGATTAAGGTAGTTTTTGGATTAACACAGCAATTATCCCTTCGCTTTCCAACTTCTCATCAGAAAGATACCATCTTACACCCCAAAATACATTACTCGTCTTCAATTACTAATAGTTTCATCTCCCTTAATTCCGTCCAAATGCCTACCCTATCCGTAGTTTGCCTAGCGTCTCCCCCCTTACCTTACGTCGGAAAATTACTACGCCACCGGAAAATCTTCCACCACGCCGCAGACCTTCGCAAGGGCTTGTGTCGGGGGGGGGGGCGGAGTATAGAGGTAGGGGGGCTGGTGTACGGTCACCAGCCCTTCTACCTCTATACTCCGCTACTTTCTACACATGCATGCATAGTATCCTGCGATCTACCGAAAGGTTTCGTGGAAGGGGGGCGACTAGACGCCGTTCATGCAGCATCCGTAATATAAACATTACAAAAGTTGTGATAAAGGGTGCGAAAGCATAACTTGCTGATTTATAGGGTCAATTCAATGCAAATCAGCAAGTTATGCTGCCGCACCCTGAACACATGTAGCATTTACATGCGAGGTGTTAAAAAATTGGGACTCATTGTCGGAAGGAGTGAACATCAGATCAAGAAACGTTACTACCATGCTCTCGTGAGACCTCATTTAGAGTATGCATTTAGAGTCCGGGATCAGACGGAAAAAGGTCTCATTAGGAAAATTGAAA
Source organism: Hetaerina americana (assembly GCF_022747635.1). Lineage (NCBI taxonomy): Eukaryota > Metazoa > Arthropoda > Insecta > Odonata > Calopterygidae > Hetaerina > Hetaerina americana. The sequence goes on from NW_027286181.1 coordinate 28,930,163, forward strand.
AGGTTCAACGCAGGGTGGCCCGATTCTTTTTAAAAAAAACTGTTAAGACAAAACGAAAAGCGTCACAGAAGTGCTTCTGAAGTCGGGTTGGGTATCACTAAAACTATGACGAGTTAGGTTGAACTTGACAAATAAATTCATAGAAGTTTGTTTCAGCGCAGAGATGTCGTCAATTATTCGCAATCCAACATAAATTTGGTCGCTCGGATCATGGATATAAAATTCGAGAAATATACTCCAGAACTAGCGGACTCAAGGACTCCTTCCAAAAAAAACAATGCGGGATAACTCTAGGGTCATAGCCGACAAAAATGCCACTTGCCCCACGTAACGCCTGAGAAATAAATAGTTTCACTCCTATGGATGTATTTCCAACTGATCTCATATGTTTTCTTGGCAAATTCCTTCTGCATGGCCGTGAATGAGTGAAACAATATTTTACTTAGTACATGCGAAAACACTCAGTCTCTCGCTTTACTTTCAAGCCCTCCCTCCGCGGGGGTGATGCCTCACGTGGTCAGTTGCCATCAAGACAGTACCACTTTTTCCACCTGCTGAGTCAGGGGCAAGGATCTCAAGTTTCATGACCGGAGCTTAATCAATTTTATTCCCCTTCTTGCTTTCCAGTTCCGTATGACCCCTCTTAGTATGATGGCGGTCAATCATATAATCGGTTGATGTTCATTTTAAATCTATTTGATATATTTGAAAATGTCTGAAGATGGTAAATTTGGCCCACGTATACGTAAAACTAAAATTGGTGCTCACATGTATACAGGCTTACATACTTACATGTACCTGTATATGTGCTCAACATCATGCACTTCCTTTTCAGGCATTTTAAATGGATGATTATTCCTACTTCCTTCAAACCTTAAACACTTCCTCTCTCCCTCATACCTTACTCTTTCCATATGGTGCTTGCACCATCTGCACCAAACCACTCTTAGTTTAATCGCGGGGTAATTGTGTAGATGTAGATATCTCTTGGTCTTTCACAAGGGATCTGTTCATCAATTTTTCCTTCTGTTTTGTTTCTAACTAATGCATTGTGCCCCATGGTGAATCCAGTCCATCAAGTTTCTCTTTGCTGTTGAGTTCTCCATATCCTCCTTTCCTCTTTCGCTCTTCTCTATATCTACTTACTCATTCCTCATTTTGTCTGTCCATTTAATCTTCAGCGTTCTCCTCCAGTACCATTTTCCAGAGGCCTATTCTATTCTTCACTGATCACGCCTCGCTAATCATTTCCAGATCCTGGACACGACGAAGACCCTTGTCGTCGAGAAGGCCACGGCCGTGAAGGAGTACAGCGGACAGAAGCTACGCAGTATGAGCCTGGACAGGCAGAGCGCGGCAATACTGGCTCAGAACTGTAAGGATCTCGCGTCGACCGGAATGGTCAAGGCGAAGAGTGTCGCACAGAAGCTGATGGCGACAATGGAGGAGGATGAGAACGATTCGGAAGAAGGTGAGACCTGCGTGGACTCGGTACACGCCCACACATAAATATCATGCCACCCCTCCAGCTTCGTGCCAGGCTAAAGCTACCTTCTTACGTATCCAGTTCTGCTTTCCTTTTTGGTTTCATCGTCGTGCCCCCGTTTTCAAATCTCCCGGAAGGAAATGGAAGACGGCGATGGGTCAGTGCGCTTCATGTTTCGTTGTGAGGGGAATAAATGATAGACAATGAGCGTAGGTCTTTAGCTCGCCCTCGAAACAATGGAGGCATGGGAAACTTAACCAATGCGACGACCTACGGCGGCGATCTTGCATACCGATTGACGTCGGAGCCGCAAAACCGGTTGTATGATGTATACTACCTTGATCGAAAAGTTTCCGGAATAACCACCGTGTGGCGCTCCCATCGTTCCGATTTGAGTTCTGTTTTTTTTGTTAAATTGGTACATGTGTTGTTGATATTCCCTTTAAATCTTAGTGTCATAAGGAAGTATGCGGATTTGAAGAACGGTTAATTGTAGTATCGGATGCCAGGTTATGCTTAGATGAACGTAAGAGTGCGAAAAGCTGGTGATGGGAGACACCAATTATGAAGGATTGAAGTGATTGACAGGTAATTTTCAGACTGGCAGGGCTTTAAACAAGACAACTCTAAGGGCTGCCACAATTATTACCTTAGGTCAATAACCCTTACGATACTAGCCGGATAAGATGAGCAAGCTTAACAAACCATGACCTGAGGTGATCCATCTTCTACCATGAAATGTGCATATAGCGTAATCTTGTTCATTGGAGCCCTGATATGTGTCTCAGACCTGTACGATATATATATATATATATATATATATATATATATATATATATATATATATATATATACATATACATATACATATACATATATAAATATTATATAATATATATTATATATATATATTTTTTTAATATCCCCCCTCGTATACCTCCCCGCGGTATATCGATTCCAATACTGTAATTTCATAGATTTTGGAAATTTCGGGGTCAATAAACATGTTGGGTGTAATATCGTAAAACTGAAATTTCGTACAATTAAAATGTCGAAGGTATCAAGCGTGGCGTGGAAGAACGGAGAGCAACAGACGTGATAAGGATACATTCTGTCGCCCGTCTTTGGGTTGTCCTTGAAATATTAGATGGTGCTTTTGGCGGCGAAGCATGAATCGCATATCTTGCCTGGTATCAAACAGAAGATTTCATTTGTGAACAAGAATCCATGAACGGAAAAAAGTCAATCGAAATCTAAATACATGTATACCATTTAGAGTCATCACGAAAGTACAATTAAAGGGCGAAATAATTTCAAGCATAGCTTCATGAATAGTTATTTTTACAGGGATCACAAATATATATATACCATATTAAAGTGTTAGTCCAGTGGGTAGAGAGCGCTAGGTTACTGACTGAAGGGTCCGATTTGATTTCGGGTGACTCATCTGGGCGCCCTCAGTTTCAACCAAGCTGTGTGATTTTTAGGGTACCGAATCTTCCTGGGAAACCATTGACGGAACAGAGAGAGGAACTATCCCTTCTACCCTGTTAATTTGTGAATGCCACACGTCGCTGAACTAAAGTTTTAAGTCAGCTATACCCTCACCGATCAAACCGACCTTCGGGTTGATAACTATGATTTTAAATAGTGCTATAATCGTGTTAAACTAGGACTATCAGCATGAATGGAAACGTATTCCATGGTATGGCCAGAAAATGAATTTTGAAATGACTACGTCTACATAATACCCCGCAAGCATCGCAAGGACGCGTGGCAGGGGGTGTTAGGTCACCAGTCATTCTACATATACTCCCTCTACGTACTACCTTGATCAAAAATTTCCCGGAATTTATTCAGAAAAAAAAAAATACAAGTTTATTCATCTAAATCTATATTGTCCCCTTCAAAGTAATCCCCATCGACTGCAACACACTTATGCCAGCGCTTGATCCAATCCTCGAAACATTTTTTATATTCGGTTTTCGGTATGTCCATCAGTGCTTCCTGCGATTTTTCCATTACTTCCTCTCGGCTGCTAAAACGCGTTCCCCGTAATGGTTTTTTAACTCGATTGAACAGAAAGAAGTCACAGGGAGCCAAATCAGGTGAATTCGGTGGCTGTTGGATGGTATTTGTTGCATTTTTCGTCAAAAAATTACGAATAATGATAGCACTGTGCGACGGTGCGTTATCATGGTGCAAAATCCACGAGTTTTCTGCCCACATTTCTGGTCTCTTTCGGCGAATTGCTTCACGCAAACGTCTCATAACGCCCAAATAATACTCTTTGTTTACTGTCTGGCCTTCTGGCAAAAATTCATGATGCACTACACCGTTGTAATCCATGAAAACCGTCAGCATTGCCTTCTTTTTTGACTGAAAACGACGTGGTTTTTTTGGTCTCGGCTCATTTGGTGAACGCCATTCACTTGCCTGATGTCTGGATTGCGTGTCGTACTCATAAACCCACGTCTCGTCTCCAGTAATGATCCTTTTGATGAATGTGGGATCGGATTCAGCCTCACAAATCATGTCTTTTGCGACGTCAACACGGTCTCTTTTTTGCATGAAATTGAGGTACTTTGCTGCTACACGACGGAAACCCAAATCATTAACCACAATGTCTTGGGCGGATCCATAGGCAATGTTCAAGTCCTCCGCTATTTCTCTGATGGTTAATTTGCGGTTATTGACCAACATTTCTTTTACTTTATCAATTTTTTCACCGACTTTCGATGTCGATGGTCTGCCACTGCGTTCATCATCTTCGATTGACTCACGACCACTTCTGAACCGCTCGTGCCACTGGTAAACGACCGTTTTTTTTAGAGAATCGTTGCTGAAACACTTTTCCAACATTTCCAACGTCCGTGCGCCACTAAATCCGTTTTTTACGCAAAATTGAATACAAGTTCGTTGTTGCAAATTTAAATCCATTTCTGCAATTGTAAAAAATCGCCAACACACACAGAGATAGATGTACTCTTGGCTACGTAACTTTTGCAAATGTCAAGTTATGACACTAAGATTTAAAGGGAATATCAACAACAGATGTACCAATTTAACAAAAAAAACAGAACTCAAATCGGAACGATGGGAGCGCCACACGGTGGTTATTCCGGGAACTTTTTGTTCAAGGTAGTATGTGGCTTAACCCTTCGACAGATAAAATCCTTACTGTCGCGGCCAGATGAAACCATACTTGTCCGAAAGATCGGGAATTCCTCCTTGTCCTCTGTGTAAAATTACTATATATATTTGTGGAAAGGAGGGGAACAGGAAAGGGATGTTGGATGGGATGAAGGGAGGAAGGAATTACACAGAGATGAAGAGGGACCTGATGTAGAGTAGGTTACTGGATTGTATTTTGTTAGGAGTCACAAAATATTTGTGTAAAACATGAATTTATTTTTTCCATGTAAAATTTTACTACAGCAGACGAATACAGTCAAAATTTAGTACCGCATTATTATCGGACCTTCGAGATGTGGATTTGGAGAAAGTTGGAAGAAGTAAAATGGACGGAAAGAAAAATACAAACGAAGTATTACTGGGCGTAGCAAGGGAGGGTTCATGGGAGAAAACCCCCAGGACGTGGGAGAGGTGGGTTCAAGGTATTTTCATGAATTATTGAAGACTTTAACAGAGGGGAGAATATTTGTCTGATGAGCTAGGAGAGGAAAAGAATAAGCATATTGGGCGACATGAAGGGAGGTAGAAAGTATGCGGAATCGAGGAAGGTAAACCCTGTATATTATGTATGGTGTCAGGTTGTCTTATTTGGTGAGGCTTTTAAATTCAGAGGTGGTTAGTATACATTCATACAAAACCTACCTTACATGGTATTACACGAAGTAAATAAATATTCCAATCGGCTTTTTCTTCTATAGTTCTTTCAGTTCATTCTTTCCCCAACGATTGTCCTCAATACGACACCGCGTCTCACAATGTGTTCGACGAGGTTATTCTCCCTTCTTCTTTCCGATTTTTCATTTTTTTCTTCTGTATTTTACAACTTTTTGGAGAGTATCTTGCATGTTAATAAAAATAGAGAGAGATGAAGTGAATAACAGATAGATTTAAGATGTCATTTTTTCCACGAACGATAAGGTATCAGATTAACATTGTCCGACCATGGTAGGGGGTCATATTCGGATCAAAATTAGTCTGGTGTGTATTCACCTACTTCCACACACCCTGGCGGTGGCTTGTTGGGGACTAAAATATCAAAGTTAAGTATCAAAATCGAAGAATATTATCAGTACATTTGACTTCCGCCATTTTCCTGCAGGCACTGCGGTACTGCAGGAGAGGCATGCAATATTCTCCATTCTTCGGTAACTCTGTTTGCATATCACCGTCATAGAGAATCGTGCACCAAGGATATCCTTGCCATCATTTCCTTCCTGTTTCTTCCTATGACAAATATAATTATTTATAGCAGGAATCTAACGGATTTGGGGAGGTTTTCGATGGACCGTGGCACTATTAACAACGGTACTTCTAAGCCCTGATTAAGACGATATAAAATATCTCTAGACACCATTCTACATATTAGGATAACTCGTTCTTCAGATCTGTATACTGCCTAACTCTCTTAATACCATCCACAATGCTTATTGTATTCCTCGCTCCGCCTCGCTTTCACAGCATCTCATTCTCTCTCTCAGTATCTCTTGAATCCACTTTTCCTGCTGTCTTTGAATTTCTCTCAGTAACCTTCTCTCTTTCCCTACCATTTGTAGAACTATAGCACTAGTTTTCCTTTCCGATCATTTTATTATTTCCATTCTTCACCACACCCACATCTGGAAAGCCGACACTGAACGCTATCAATGCTCTTGCATCAACGGACAAGTAGGCCAAATACTTCAGGAATCACTCACGAAACTAATATTACATTACAGATCAAATCTCTGGCATAAACTGGAAGAAGTCCCTTTGAAAATAATGTTAAAAAAAGTATTACTAACCGAGTCGTACTATTGTGGGAAAGATAATAACAATACGATTAGATAGATCAAGGGTAGGACCGACAGATGTAAGATGCCATTTTCCCCATGAACGATAACGGAGCAGAATAACGTCGAGCGACCGCGCAAGGCGGGGAGGAGAGAGAGGGTATATTTATTTTTTCATTCTAAGTAGCCTAATGCGTTATCATTGGTTCATCTAATCTTATTTTATTGTCATCTTAGTTACTACCTCATCTTCTCTCATGTGAAGTATTTCACGCTTAAATGCCGTAGTTATATGCAGCGGTTATCCAACACGTTCCTTTAGTTATCATTATGTATATTATTTATATTATTTTACGAATTTATTTTAACAAAATATCAAGAAAATATTGAATTGAGATGCTTCATACTTAATGTTGAAATACCCTCGGTGGCTTGGGGGGATACTTTGTAATATTGATAATAATCATCATCGTAGGTCATCTGTCATGGTTGGAAGGTTTATGGAAAGAATAATAATAAATAATACTAATAACCTAACTACTAATGCGACCAAATAAAAGTTGCCTCATTTCAACGAGAGCAAAGTTTAGGGATTTTGTAGGAGGTCGATTGCGGAGAAAGTGCTTTTTCTTTGACCTTCGACGAAATAGATCCGTTACCATTGTTGGAATTGGGGTTAAAAGTCGACTTTTGACTTTCTGATTTCTGACTCGGGCACCGAGATGACGCATCAGATTTTGCAGTCGTCCATAAAATGTAATCAAGAATCTCCTGTCATTTTGTAATTGATTGGTGAAAAAATTCCAAATATCTTATCGGTATCGGTTTTCGATCGCTTCTTATCAGAAGTAGAAAGTCCACTTTGGTATAAGAGAACCAACCACTCACTCATTCGCGCTGTTTTCTCGTGTCTATGAAGTGGCAGTCCCCCCCATAAATGGCGGCACTCTTTGCGCGCGTCCTGCGGATTCGACCTCTGCGTTCGATGAATGAATAGGACTTCGTTAACATATTGTTGTCGTGAAATCATTGTTTTTGTCACCAAAGAAAACACTGTTAGGATGAATGGGACTGAGTGTCCATTGTTTAAGTTCTGTGGTCATATCAATTGAATGGGTCGGCCAATATTTTCAAAATATCTCCACCAATCAGTTATGACAAGCCTACATTTTTACGCGCACCTGTGCTTGAAAGAGAAAATTTTACAACCGTTTTTCAAATGAAAATGCAAATAGCAATGTTGGAAAGATATTTAAAAGTTGGCATATTATGGTGCTTTATTAAAATTCTTTTGGGATAATTGAGCTCACGTAGTATTCTTTCATTACCCGTTATGCATGGGAGAATCCGGTACACCATACACTCATTATCAAGGGTTATGAATCGGAAGATTGGTTTGTAGCAGTCCTTCGAGCTAGTGTTTCCTGCCAATCTCTTCATACCCGCATTACCTTGAACCGTCATATTCGATAACCTTTTTTTACATAGTTAATCCTTCGCCTTTCTCTGTATTTCTTCCACTGTTTCCTCCGTATCGTATAAAACCTTCAGTAACCTTGCTTCAGAACATACCAACATAAATTTCTCTTTTCTGCTCTTTAAAGCATTCTCCACACGCATTTCTCGTTAACCACTCTTCGAGGTACTTCATTTGTGAAATCTGTCAGTCCATTTTATTTCCAGCATTCTCCGGTGGCATCAAACTTCCTTAGCCTCAGATCCTCTTTTCTTTGCTGCTCTTATCTTCAGGGTCTCACATTTGCAGTTAAGTGTACCAGTTGCTTAGGTTTTTAAGCAATCACTTTTTTATACATACATGTATACTAGCGCGACTTGCCGTTAGCATTTGTTAGCAATGAGTCTTTTTAAGTCTCCTTTTTTAACCTCTGGATGCCTCTCAGGACCCATCCATCCATCTTATGATTCTAATAAACTACTCCTGGATTGTAATCAGATTTCCCAGTAGCCGAACCACAAAAATTGTCGCAACAGCCATGCCCGAGACGTGACTGAAAACCTCAAAATTTTGGTTCACGGACAATCGGCGTTGCCCACCTGACTAATATGGTGTGCTTAAGAGAAGGAAAGCAATAATAGGAGATCACAAGAATAAATTATCAAAAAAAATACAGCCAGAAGGAAAAAAATGATTTAACGTATAACAGACATGACTATTTAATCTTAGAGGCTCTGTTCGAGTGAAGACTAAATGGGGCCTGGAATACCTTTAGGCTAAAGGTATGAAGACCTATTTCTATCCCATTTTACTAATTTCTATCCCATTTTACTAATTGCGGGAGCATGGCTAAAGATAAAATCCTCAAGTATAAATTATTAAAAAGACTTTAACTCCAGCCAGCGTTCAACTGAAACAAAATTTGGATTTATTCGTTTAATAATACAATGGAATGCTGAATTAACGATATCGAACGAAAATATTTCAATTTTCGATATCTCGAAACCATGAAAAGTTGTTCATACGGCCGAAACCGTGAACACTTCTATGTTTCCCTGAATGGAAAGTTAAGAAAGAGTGGAATATAAATGGAACTATTAGCACCCCAGGCGGCGGCACCCCAAGCGTCTTTTATCTAGAAGAACTTCGATTCACGGCAAAGAACACTGCTAGCGACTAGCGCTAACACTATTCCTCGTCTGAGGTTTAGTTCCGTCCTTGTTGAGACTGTAATAACGCAAATGAAATAGTTTTTAAGACTAAAAAAAATATTGGCTGTGTACCCAAACGGTAGCAGCGCACCAATCACTTTCGTCAAACACTTCAGTATCTTATGTCCGCGAATCACCACCCTCAGAAAAACTGTCGAAGTTTTGCAGTTATCTTATTCCTTAATCCCCATTAAAAACAAGAGAGAACTGTGTACTTCCTGGACAAATGTCTTTTGAGATATCTGTGATAAATCAAGATTAACATCTAATCGAAAAGCCTTCCATTGATTTTTTCACAGCATGCTCTTTCGTAATTATATGCTTGGTGCCCAGTTGGAACACCACTGGACGTTCCTTCAGTGCTCACGAGTTGGGAAACGTTAAGGGATAGATCATCGTCGGGTATTTTAATTTTGTTAGTGAAATTACTGTTCAGGTTGAATTGTTAATTAGTGTTAAGGATGGATTTCCAATAGTTAAAACACTGGCTGCAATAAAATCAAATTGAAGTATTATTTCTAATGAATGTAATACGATTTTTATCGGAGATCTTTTCGATTAGGTTTGAAGGAAATAAATCCAATCCCTCGTGTAATTATTGAGATTAAGATTTCCGGGAAAATAATTATGAAAAAAATTTCCTGAAGTAATGAGTTTATGGTGTAAAAATGATTGTATTTCGCTATGCAAACGGAATTATTTTTCGCTCTACAGAGCGCTTACGAAGAATGCAAAAACATACATCGGTTTTGAATCAAGAGCTCTATCGAGATATTTCTCCAGAATTATCTGCATCAGTGCACGAAAGAATGAGCTGTGACCTAACAACACCTGCCACACGTCATTTTAATGACTTGCGGGGTATTGTGTACATGTTCGCAAATTCAATTGCCCTGACAATGGGACTCGTTTCAAAAATCTCGTTTTCCTCGACTGCGGTTTCCTCTCCGCTCTGTCTCTCGCTTGGGAATTATTCTCTCAGCATGCGACCTTGGCAATGATTCTCAACGGGAAGGAGGAGGAGGTATATATAAAAAAAAGAGAACACCATTTATCTCTCTTCGATAAAAAAAATAGCGGGCCGTATAATTTAAGAGACTCGTGAGAAATGCTCGATGACTTCGTGGCAATAAGAGGCGTCTGTCTATCCCAACATATTTTAGCTAACTTTCTTCTCGTGCATACGACTCTCGTTTTATTGCTCTATCCCCTAGTCACGCAATCGAGCGACAAAATTGATCCAGTTGACCTAAATAACAAGTCGGTTGTGTTGCGGCACCTGAGAAACTGGGGACAGATAAAAAAATTTGAAATTCCCAAAAGAGCATGAATTCCGTCCATGGTATTAGAAATGGTGTAATGCTTATCTAGTGTTCAATAGAGAGAGAGAGAGGTGTGGTCGCTACCACAGCCACGTGACGAGTATGCTTTGTGTGGCGTTTCGAGCATTTCTCACGAACCAAAGTGATTTTACGAGGAAAATTTCGATTACCAGTCCACTGAATAATCCCGGAAAGCATTAGTTACTCATCTCACCATACGAATTCTAAAGAATCAATTATGGATATTCATATCGAATGTGATCTACATCTCGGGACCCTGCAAGCCACCCGCTATGGTGCGTGGCAGGAGGTGACTCAACGTCAGTCATGAAAGCATAAAAAATTACGTTTTTCTTGATTGTTAATCACAATAAATCAGTTGGAAAATTCAAATTATGCGGACGATATTTACCTAAAAGTACATGCTGGATAACTACGGTATTAAACGGTGAAATACTTCTCTACGCCTGAGAGGCACTATCTCAATAACAGGAAGGACAATTAAGTAAGTTTAGCAGAAATAATGCAAAATACTAGGCTGCTAAGATTGAAAAAAGTAAAAATACTCCCCCCCATCCAAGCGTGATCAATATATTTATCATGATCCCTCATATTTCGTGGGAGTGATAACATCTTAATCGGTTGGTTCTATACTTGATCTATTTTAGCTTGATGTCATGACCACTCTCACCGCAGTATAATGGGCCACCAATACACTTTCAATATCATTTTTAAAAAGACTTCTTCCCAATTTATGCAAGATATCCAATCTGCAATCCAAGCTTACAGGTTGTCAGCGGACTACAATTGTATATACTAATTAATGACAGAAAAATTTTATTTTAACTGAATGGATAATTTTTATCAACTCAAAATATTTAAAACCAATATTTAAAAAAAAATGAACGTGTTTTATGTTTTTATTTGAAAATATTTCATTGAATAACAATTATTTTCAGCAAAGTGATTGCATAGGTCGCAGAAACTTTTCGATAACCTCTTTTATTTTCTTGTTTTTTCAGTAAGTATAGGCAAGGTCATTCATATTTTTGTTTGTTCGTATAAACAATGAAAAATTGTAGACACGTTAGTATAAAATTCACCGTCTTTCAATGATTTTAGGGAAAATAATTTTCTGCATACTGCATGCGAGAAATTGAGTGCGACTGTAGACATCATGCTCAAGGAGACCCGATGCTGAAGCTAGACTTGTAATTAGAGATTACAATAAGAGTGCTGTAATACTGAAAACTATTAAATTTTTACTAAATTATTTAAAACTATTTTTAATTACGCTAAGCGTTTATCTTATTTTTTTAATTCTCATATAGACCACTTTGGCACTAGTGTCCAGTAAATCTGAAATGTTATCCACCTCTCCTCAAAATCGCTAAAACTCATCTAAACTCAACCAAGGTACCCTACAATCGTGTAACCAAAATAATGACTCTTTAAATATCCTCCGGAATTGCCAACTTCTGGAATGTGTCAACAACCCTGCGTCGCTCGGCATTGGTACACTTCGGCAATGTTGTTGCTGCCGCTTCTTGTGACGTAATCAACGATCTACATTTTCCTTAAACCCACGCTTCCACCTTTGTTACTCATCTGCCTCTATAGGAACTAAAACAATCGCTCACTAAGAATGTAAATATGTGCCGAACCCTGTCGCGTTATATCATATAAATCTTCACCCGGTACGATCGGACTTACCAAGCCATTTTCCTACAGGCAAAAATACTACTCTCATCGATGATATTAGAACTTCCGTTGAATAACAAGAGTACGGCGACATACCTACCCTTTTAAAGTGAACAGTAATATTCAAATTTCAAGTAAACTTCGGTTCGACGAACAGAAGAGCGAGTGTTACGCAAGGAAGGTAGAAATGTATTCTTGGTATTCCATTTCGATAAAAACCAATCGATCGATAAGCAATAAAATTGAGTCTCAGATCAAATAACCACGTGGGTCAAGAGCAACCACTCTCAGTAATGAAATGCAGAAACAAAATACTCTCGCGTCAACGAAGTCTTCATACGAAAAGGCCAGGGCTGAAGTGGGGAACCGGAAATAAATATGTAAAGAAAAAGACTAACGAAAACGTTAATATTTGAAGTAGTTTTGGATGGCGCCCAAACTTGGTTGTTGAGGCGGGAGGAGAAGCGTAGTTTGGAGGTCTTCGAGAAGTGAGTGTGGAGAAGAATGGAAAAAATAAAATGCCATTAAGGAAACCTTACAATGAAATTGTGGGAATGGGGGGGGAAGAGAGAATGTTGCTGAGAGAAATCAGTAGGAGGCAGGACAAGTGGATGCAGAAAATATTGAGAGGCAATGTAATGCTGAAGATGCTGATAGATGGGAGAATTCTGGGAAATCGGGGTAGAGGGAGGAGGGTGCTGAAAAGCCGAGGTAAAGGGAGGAAAATAATGGGAATTTTGGACGGAATTAAGCGAGGTACACAGTATCCTGTGTCATGTTCGTCAGGGTTTTCCAGGTGCCAGGGACCATCAAAAGCCGACCCAAAGTCGGTTAACTAGAGCTAATGGTAATACGCAAGTACACTATAAAGTACCTAAAGTCCCTAAAAGATAAATTAAAACTTTGGTATGGAGCGTGGCCTTTTAAGCCTCGGAAACTTGATCGAGCAAATAAAATGATAGGCGTAGATTGGCGGATTTTGAGGTGTGGTTGTAGGGAAAGTTGAATGAGGTAAATTGGACATAAATGAAAACGAACGAAGAAGTCCTAGGCATGTTGGGGGAGTAGATAGAATTTTTGGTAGAGGCCCTAAGGAGGCAGGAAAGGTGGATGCAGAGCGTCATGAATGCAAACGGACTCTTGAAGACTGTGATAGAGGGGAAAATGTTAGACAAACGAGGAAGGGGTAGGAATAGGATAGGGATGTTGGACGGAATTAAGGGAGGGTAGAAAGTATGCGGATTTGAATAAAAGTTTAATGTAATGTTGGGTGTGAGGTTTTGTCTAGCCAGGGGTGGCTATAAATTGTAGGATTGTACAGTCTGTGTCCACCAAAAAATTTAACTTAAAAACAGTAGACTACCAAATGACGATAACTACAGTACAGCGTTGATGACAGGGTTTGCTTGTTTCGTAGGTTGCACGACAACAGTTCGTTCTGGATCCCCTACTCTATCACTCTCGCCACGACACCGATTCCTACTCCTATTTGTGACTTGCGTGAGCGTGGTAGGATATAAATTAGAAAATAAGAGACACATCCGTCAACCTCTTCCAACTCCATTAACCTCACCGAGGAATGCATTTAAAAGGAAAAGAGGTCGTGTTTTCGCAGTTGTGTCACACGACCCTATTCTAGTCGCCGCATTAATATGCGAGATTTCGTATTCGGAGAACGGAAATGTGTAAGAAACCACTATTGTATTCCCACTCTTCCTTCTTAACGCCGCATGTGATGGAACCTGACCAAAGTTTTCCTCGAATGTGGTATACCATTGAGTTTTTACGCTAAAACAGACGGATTTGAAGTGTTCTCGGTTGCGACGCAATATAAATGTCTTATTTGTGAATTTAAAATAAAGCTACCGACTATTTCATCAGTTTTAACTCTGTAATATTTATCCGTTTTTCGTGTGTGTTTCCGGGTCTGGAATTCCTCTAAATATCAGCACCAATTGCTCCCATTTATGTAAACGTCGAGACAAATTATCACGAATATTGTTTCAGTATTGAATTCAGGATACTTAAAATCGTTCGCTAGGTTTAACATGGGGTATTTTATGTTGGATAATTCGGATGAATTGGATTTTAAATAATAATCGCAGAAGTAAGTACGACATGATTGTTGAATTCAACAACCAATCACAGATGAACAGGGGTGAGTCAGGAAACCGCGAATGGTTGTGACGGAATCAAGGAAGTTCGTCCGTTAATATGCCAATCATGAAAATACTATCGTGTTTAAGATTCATAGAGATTACAGCTTTAAAAATATTCCTTGATTTCAGCGCCAGAAATATATATGTAATTGCGAATGACATACATTTTATGTATTGTATCAGTAAAAATTAAGTAATTAATTTTTAAGACGCGTGCGCAATGTAAGTCACAGTAACGTCACCACAAGGAATTGCATCCGACTATTTAATTAACCTTCAAATATTATTTCGTGTGGAAGATGTTTAATTAAGTCATTTCATTCCTTCTTGTATCAAGCTTTACAACAAAGAGTCAATGACTATTTGAGAAACATGAAATATTAAAAAACACCCTTGGGCAACCTCGAATACAGGAAATACTATATAAACTGGCCAACGAAATTTGCAAATATAAAAACTTCGCAGTAATAACGATGCTCACTTGTTGTTAGGATGACTGTCGTTTTGTGAAATCCTACTGCTATGGCTGTGGTTGATTAGCTGTGATTCTCTTTAAGATAAATATGGAAGGCTTTTGAGTCCTTTTTGATGTCTCCTTTAATTTTATTTTGCTACGTATTCACTCATATGTATAATCTCATTTATTTTTATCTTTTATCCTAGTAAACTAACCACCAACTCACGTTGCGAAAGCCGGTTCAGTTTACTAACACATGCGAAGTATAAACGAGGTTACCATTAAGCCACTAAGCTCAAACTAACAATTTTTAAACATTAAACAATATTTGTGCAATATTTCGTAAGTCAAATCGATGGCGTACCGCTAGTTTTGCATATTTGCAAATCTAATGCATGCCACTATGTTTTTCAAAAGTACGATACGACTTTTTTTAAATAAACTATTTACCTTTTAATTCTTTTCTATATAAACATTGGTTGTTTTCAATTGGTCGTTTTTTCGAAAACGAGAACGTGAATATAAGTTTTTCTCATTCCCATTAAATAGGCCATAATTTCTAATATCTCCGTACTATTTTTCTATCCTATCCTAATGTAAACAATTTATGAACTAGGGAAAAAGTGAAATCATTCACCTCACCCCACGAACAAAGTTTGCTGTGAGACTTCCTACCGCAATACGTGACAATGTCCAAGTGCCCACCCCGTTAAGTGATAATGGTTATTTGCGAGGAGGTACGCGCTTCGAGGCATTCAGAAATTCTTGCCGACGTTTTGATCTTATCCGGCCAGATATTGCCATTAGCATTCGACCGATCGATGGTCAAACGACCCGACACCGTGGCCCATTGGCCGATTTAGAGTTTCGCACGGATCTTGGGGCTTCCGCCTTAGCAGGTCATATTATTCACGAACCCTCGCTGACCTTAATACCTCACGAAGGGGAGAAGTTCGAGTTCCGTTTTAAATTGTATGCAGCAAATTTCGTGCGCAACTTCGAAGGTCCTTTCAAGTGAATCCCTCTGCGTCAATTTCATCACGGCGACCCTGAGGACTAACGTATGGAAAACACACCGCAGTACTGCCAACCACCAGGGAGAACTCTGTGGTTCATCGCACCACATTCTAATCAGTGAGACAACTTCATAAACTGTACATTCCGTGAAAGTGGTCAATTCGGAAATTTGAGGCGAAATTGGAGGACTTAATAATAAAAAATAGCCTGTATAGCAGTAGCGGAATTTAAAACGTCTTCAAGGGTGAGAGGGTATTTTCTCATTGATAAACAATTTCACACCTTATTTACCACAGTTAAATTTGCCAAAATATTAAAATATTCCCACTGGTTTTCAGAGAGCAACGTACTGATGATGAATTTATGATCTGGGTAGAAAATGTTCAATATTAGCGCCGGAAAAATGAGAAATATTCATTTTGCATTCTATTAAAGCCAAAAATATTTCCCCAGAAGAGCTCATGACCCATGAAACGGAAATTATGGATTGGAAAAGTAAGAGATAGGTATCACTTAGCAATAGGTGTGCCACATCTGGAATAAGCGGCATGTATTTCGGATTCATGGAAAATTTAATTGACTCATTGGGAAAGGTTAAGAGAAAAGCTAGGTTTTTAATATCACTACGAGAAGAGACCAAGCATCACGGGTAGGCTGGAAGAATTAAGTTGGGAGCCCCTTGACACATTAAGAGAGAAGGTAGTTGTTTTTATGGGAGGCGACCGACAGCTAAGGTCATTTACACCATTAGGGATGGTTGGGAAAGGAAGGGTGGAGAGGCACCCATCGAAAGGCGCAAAGGGGTCCCGCAGTTAAACGTCCCATCCGATACTCGTACTCACTCAAAGTGCTCTCCACAAAGCACCTCAAGTAGGGATCGGGATACCACTGTCCCCAGGATTTGAACCCAAGCCCTCTCAGTGGGAAGCGTCCTCGTTATCCACCGCACCATCCCGATCCCCAAAGAGAGAAGGATGGACCTAGACTCGTATAGAAAGGTGTAGGATTCACCAGTTTCTTTTGCGACACTCAGAAAATTATTATGGTACCAAATTATATTTGTATATTCGACCACCTGGGTAGATGAAGAGAGGAGGAGGAAATCAATCAATGAGAGGGACGTTGAGTAAGGATGTTAAGAAAAGTATCGTCAAAACTTTGATATGGAGCGTGGTTTTGTACGGCGCGGAAACATGGATGTTGGAGCAAGAGCGTAGATGAAGATTTTGGAGATTTATAAAATGTAAATGTGAAGAAGGATGGAAAAGGTGAAATGGACAGAACGGGAAGCATATGAAGTGCTAGGTATGGTGGGGGAGGTGACAGAATTGTTAGGAGTGGTCCAAGTGAGGCAGGAAAGGTGGATGCAGAGCATTTTGATTTGCGATGACATGCTTAAGACTGGGATAGAGGTGATAGCGCAAGGCAGGCGAACTTAGGGGAGGAAAGGATGGGCAAGTTGGACGGAACGAAGGAAGTATGCAGGAATTGGAGAAGAGTTTATTGTAGTGTGGAGTGTCAAGCTGTATCTTGTCAGATGAGGTTTATACATCTAAGAATTTTCAGTCTGTGTCCATCCAAGCCTATTTACAAAAAACGAAAATTCTACCTGAAACAGTATAATTATTATAATATATTTTACCGTAATGGTAGATTTTGGGTGAACATAGACTCAACAGCGGTACAACGATACATTCCCATGCCTATCCTAGCAAAACACAACCTGACATCAAAATCCACAAGCCCCAGATCCAACAAGTACAGGTTGCGGATGTTTCCTATCTCTCCAACTACTCCCGTTTTCTGCAATATATTCATTAATTCTACCTAATTCACCAAATAATAATATTATTAATAATTGAAACCCGTGGGTCGCGGTAGTCCAGGGGGTAGAGCGTTGGACTGCTGACCGGAGGGCTCGGTTTAGATTCCTGGGCAAGGCACACTGGGCACCTGCAGCTCCACCCAAGCTATGTGATTTTTCGGGTACCAGGTCTTCCTGGGAAAACATAAACGGCACAGGTAAAGGAACTGGCCCCCCTACCCTGATGTGTGAATTTCACACGCCGTCGGGCTTAGTACTGGGTGAACTCTGCCATCACCTACCAAACCGACCTTCGGGTTGATTACTGTATGTATGGTTTTCTTTAATTGAAACCCATTTTGCGTAAGAGGTAATGAATATGAATATGCCATTGGTACGGATAAAAAAATATATATAAATGTCGCACTTACCCAACCCACTCGTTTACGGAAAAACCACGCATCCCGTGAACGATCCCAAAGTGATGTCACTACGTATACCCGCAACTCCCACGGTTCACGTTACATAACATCCGACCCACCTTCTCACCAAAAGTGAATTAAGCGAGTCAAAAGTGACGTCACTACACCCGCAACTACCACAGTTCACGTGACATAACCACGGACCCAACTTCCACCCACAATTCCGTGGCATCAGCAATGGAAGGCACTTCCATTAGTTCATATTTCATCAGAGAACCATGTCTGGGATTTCCGTAAAATCCAATGGATAGCAAATCCCAAATAGACAATTGGATAAATGTATTCAGAAAGGCTATCCTGTATGGGCATTTCATGAATAATCATTGAATAATAACTTGGGCAAATAAGGGACAAAAAATGTAGCTGGTCTAGCTGATGTCCATAAATTTACCGTAGTATTCAAATGTATAGTGATTCTCACATCTTCGTTTCCTAATGATCAATTCTCATCTCATTCTACTTCACTGTTACATTATTCTATGTAATGATTGTAAATCTTTGGCTGAATGGCTACTTATCGCTTAATCACCCGCAAATTTAACTGATTTGAAGAGTTCCCTATCAACTTTCATCCCGGCCCACAGTTCATCCCATACCTTCCTGCATACAGATATACATATATAAACCATACATACAGTAATCAACCCGAAGGTCGGTTTAGTAGGTAATGGCGGAGCTCACCCAGTACTAAGCCCGACGGCGTGTGAAATTCACACATCAGGGTAGGGGGGCCAGTTCCTTTCCCTGTGCCGGTTATGGTTTCCCAGGAAGACCTGGTACCCGAAAAATCACTTTAGCTTGGGTGGAGCAGCAGGTGCCCAGAGTGCTATGCCCGGAAATCGAACCCGGACCCTCAGCAGTCCAACGCTCTACGTACTGGACTACCGCGACCCACATATACATATATATATATATATATATATATATATATATATATATATATATATATATATACATATAGATATATAAAAACACAGATGTAGATTTTTAGAATACTATATAGAGACACAAAGAAAGGACACTCACAATTTGTTATTTTACGTTTCGACAGCACGGCTGTCGTCTTCAGAATCATTCTGAATGATTCTGAAGACGACAGCCGTGCTGTCGAAACGTAAAATAACAAATTGTGAGTGTCCTTTCTTTGTGTCTCTATATTCTAAAAATCTACATCTGTGTTTTTATATACGAGGGTCATCCGGAAAGTAGTACCCGTTCATGAAATAAAGACACAAAAGTAAATATTAACAAACATAAAAAATTTTATTTGAAAGAGGATACTTTAAACTACTTCTCAACATAATCTCCAAGCAAATTAAGGCATTTGTCATAACGTGTGACAAGTTTCTGTATTCCTGCTGCATAGTCCTTCGCCGCCAGCTCATTGAGATACGCGAGGGACCCATCTTGCACAAATTTTTGCATAATGCAGATGGTGTTTAACAATTTCATGAACAATTGTTCGAGAAACATTGGGAAAATGCTCACAGATGTCATCAATTGTGACGCGCCGGTGAATCGATCGTTCCTCACGAATTCGTCAACTGAGCTCACCAGTTGGTCTGTAATGACAGACGGTCTCTCCGAACGCTCATCGTCGTGTGTGTTCCCCCTCCCCATGTTGAAGTTGCGACACCACCGCCGAACAGACGACTCGTCCATTACATTGTCTCCATACACCTCCTTTAATTGGCGATGAATATCACATGGGCGAACGTTTCTTGCATTGAGGAATTTAATCACTGCCCTCACTTCACAACTGGCGGCGTTCTCAATTTTTTTAAACATTGTAAACAATCACAGAAACAACACAGGCAATGCTAGCGTCACGCAACTTGGCTCAGAGAAGGCAGACAAGCCACTGAAGCTATCTGACCTCGTCCAGCGGCTACTCGCGTCGTCAGCACTTCATGCGGCACAAACGGGTACTACTTTCCGGATGACCCTCGTATTTGTGTGTCGCCGAAGAGCGTTCCATTTCGAAGATATTTTATATACATATAGATATGTACATATGTATACATACAGATATATACATATTATATATATATTTATATATATTTATATATATTTATATATATTTATATATATTTATATATACATATATATATATATACATACATACATACATACATACATACATGGCACGCATAGCCATAAGAAAAAGACGAGCCACATTGGTCAAATATACGTAAACCCGCCATGTTCTCTCTCGCACTGTTCCTATCCTTCATGCTGTTGTATGATTGCTTTCCTACTGTCCTTTCCTCCAGTGTCTTCTATTTCTCCTTTCGTGGGTGAAACAGCTACCTAACGCCATCTCTTGGTCAAAACATCGGGGCAATTGTTTGCATAAACCCCCCCGCAGATTTCAGTGCTAATTTAAGGTTGAAAATAACAATTGATAGCGGACATTCATTTCTTGTTCCCTTGCCTCGGACTGCCCATTCCTTTTGTCTTTTCGCGGTGTACATCTGTGCGGTCTATTTCTGGAAAATCTCATCACCTTCGTTTTCTTATGATTTATGCTCATATCACGGATCTATTACACCAATTCTGTGCTGAGATAAGCACTAAATCGTAAGAAATATTTTAAAAAAACGTGGAAAATTTAAAAATTATAATGGAAAATAACATTTTACCATGTCGACCAGAAATTGTAATGTCCGCCATTTTTCCCATGATCTTAAAAAAATCGGGTCGCAGTCGGTTAGCGACCTATTTCGAGACTGCATCGTACCTTTCAGTATTTTTCTTTTCTTTTTTCTTTGCCGCATGGGTTCAGCAGTGTCCAAGAAGGGGGTCCCGTCACAACAACAGAATTCTGTACCAGGAGAGGCTAAGGTGGCAGTCCCTGTCGCCATGCAATACGATGGGAATGTCGAAGAATCCAAGACCCCTTACGTTTTGCGGTACTAAATTCGACTTCCTCCACGTGTCAATCGCTTTGCCGACCATGCTGACACCATTCCTGATGCCTTTCCGGAGGAAATTGCCACCTCCCCCGACCTTGAAGATAAAGGAGCTGGATCTGATCGAAGAGGTGGACGAATGATACATGAGCCCTGCGTATCAGAAGAACCACTTGTGTGTACCACTTATTTCGGAGGGTTGGTCCTTGTTAAAGGGGAGTCTAATTGACCGGTCAAAAGTTTTGTTTGCCTTTTTTCTTTACTGCGCAACTTCAAAAACTTAACATAAAGAATCTGGTTATCTTTGGTTTTAACAATATCTCCGGTTATAATTAGCATTTATATCGCTTACTTACTTTCATTCGATTTTCATCATAACCTTCAGTAATAAGTGATTCTTATTAAAACAATATGTTCGAAACATATACTTAATTCCAATCAGGTACTTGGAAATATTTCATTTAGATCCAACGGGAATGTCCCCATCATATTTTCGTAACAGATTTGGTTGGTTTTGATGAATAAAAATATCTGTTGAAAGGTCATGAAAGGAAATCGAAGTAACCCTAGAAACACCCAGAAAATAAATTAAACGAGACGATAGATGGCTGATTCTAGTTCTGAAAAAATATCAGGCTGCCTAGAATTACTTATAGTTCGCGAATTGTAATGCACATTAAATTACGAATCTTGACATCTATTTCATGTCCCTCGAAATTGGAGAAGGCATGAAAATATTATTTGAAAAAAATAGCCAGAATTATTTTTTTTTTCAAAACTTGATTAATATGATAAGAGTTGAATTTTTTCGGACTAAAATATCTACTTTCGTGTGATATTCAATCTCTCTGCTTTAAACAATGGGTGTGTGTCTTTGTCACCATTAATGGTTTCGGGGCGAGCACATTAGGAAATCCCAGTTTCCTTGTGACCAGTCAATTAACTGACATCTAAACCCTATATTTGGTATATTGGTATTAGTTCTAAAAATTGTTTTTCTAGGTTGGATGAAGAGGTGTATTTATTGTTTGTCGTTACTAAAATAAGCGAAAATTTATTTTTATTATGATAGTTAATGTTTGCTCGAAAATATAAACTTTAAACAAAGAACACTTTTGTTTTAATTTTCTCCCCGATTCCAATAAATTGTATGCGATGTAATGGTCACTATGGTACACGATGTTACTACATTGTTTTAACAGTAAAGATTTTTTCCTTTTTTGGAACATAAAACATTTGAACATAAAAACTCAAAACCCATGCATTAAAAATGAAATAAAAAGATGGCACAAAGCACTTTAATGTCAGGTAAGACGAATGATGTTCAAAGTGAAATTCTCTCATTTGTAGGGACATCAGTGGATGAGTCCATTAAAGTTGCTACTGTGGTACTTCCTGCCATTATTTGAATTTACTTGGAATATTGGTATATAATTAATAAGAAATATTCATTAAAGGTGAATGAAATGATTTTGAGATGAATGGATGTCCTGCGTGTGTGGCAGAGAGAGAAATAAAGCGTGGTGTGATGCTGTTGACGTTGATGGAGATGATTCGGCGTTATGATCAGCTATTCGTGTGCTCTAACTTGTCTTAATGTTATCTACATGATGATTTCAGACATATATAAACTATGCCCACCAAGTAAAAAATAAAGGCTAATTTATGAACTTGTTCTGTAATAAACAAACCGAAAGATGAAAACACTGGTGTGAGTGGATCATTCTTTCATGTCTCCTCAATACAAAATAAAATTTCAAGATCAAGCATAATAAGACCTAATTTGAATATCCATTTTTTTCCATCAAAAATATGAATTGGAAAAAACAACCCTTTCTGCGTCACTTTGTGTCAAACAATGACCAAAATACGTAAATGATATCATGCGTGTATTTTTCCAGAGTATTATGTTTGTAAACATGGACATGAATTTGAATACGAAATGAGTAACTGTCAGATAGATTGACGATTTATACCGTTTTTTCTTGATGTACACATAAATACTGATCTAATTTTCTCCTAACACTCAGTTGGTTTCATTTTTTACTATGGGACTTATTTGTCCTTTACTGTTTTTTTAACCAGCACAAATGTCACTATTAGCAGCTCAGTTTTTCCACGGACCTAACAGGAAGGATATTCAGGACACCCAACTTGACTTGAAATTTTTGTCAATTCGTATAAAATACATCTCTCTGGTGACATCTGTTTGAAGATAAGTATTACGAGTAAGTATTAGAAGATAGAAAGCCTCCTTAATTTGTCTAAGAATTAAATGGAAAACATTTTCGGAAATTCCGTCGCGAGCAGTATTTCTGGATTCTACGTTAAACAGGGTAGCGATCGACTAAATGTTTTTTTGACTTCAGACTACACGAGATTAAAATGTTAATATTTCAAGGTTTTTCTGTCATGAAATGTTCCTGATGAAAGTTAAGATGTTTCTGACGAAACAAACAGATTACAGATTTGGACCCCCCCCCCCTTCGTAAAACTAGAGTCCGCCATAGCAACCACTTGGTTCATTCGCAAAGGTAAATAAACCAGAAAAATCATCCTTCTACCGTCCACTCACATTGTTTCATCGGCAAAACTATCAATTCCACATCATTCTTCGTTTTTTTTCGCTTCAGACCTTGGTCTTTTTCGGATTTCCCGACCTGGAGTTTTCAAGAATTGACATATTCTCGGCTAACCTGATCCGCCTATAATTGCGTTCCGCCCATCTGTGCGTTCTTTTTTGCAAGAGAAAACACTCAGTTTTCGCTAATTATAACTCTGACAAGAGAGAAACATTTTTTTAAGACTTGACCATACACCCCTTGACGCATTCCTTTGTTTCGGACTATTTTTTAATCCGTAGAAAAATTGTTCATTCATTTACGTCCACTTCCTAAGAAATTTCACATTTTGTACGGGCGTCAAACTTTTCATGGATGAATAATCAAATGAGGCATATCTATTCGGAGGGGTGCTAAAAAATCTGGCATTCATTAAACGTATAACCGGAAGCTGTAGTGACGAAAAAGTGAAAGAAACGTGCTACTTTTCTTTGGTAAGGCATCACATTTAGTATGCGGCGAGCGTTTGAGATCCATTTCAAATTACAGAATCGAATAGAGTACAGAAAAAGGCCGCTAGGTTCATGAAAAACTCGTACCAAAGGACACAAAGCGTCACACAATGAAGATAGAATTTGGGGTGGGAACAAATTGAGTGGTTTCAGGCGTAATTAGAACATAATAAAGAAAAAACTAATACTTTTCCACCAGATAAGTTCAGTAATACGACCAGATTTCGATGTATTGCATCATCTTCAAGATCTTCATCACCTGAAGATGATGTAACACATCGAAGTCTAGTGGTACTATTAAACTTATCTAGGGGAAAATTGTTACTATCTTCTCTCTATTGGTGTTGTAACCTTTAGTCATGCGAAGACGCAGGGTTCGATTAAACTTAATACAAAGATATAAAGCGTGTAGTTTTGCATCCGCTTTGGAGATATAATTAGGCCCTCTAATTACATTCGCAGGGTATAAAATTGTCACAGAATTAGACTGTCGAACTGATAGATTCAAGTACTCGTTTTTCCCGCGCACCATTCGCGACAACAATAAAAAGGGGGAACACCTTAAAAAATAATAGGTTCGCGCTGTCGAAAACGGGAATTTAATTTGTGGGTATTTAATCTTGTATACGAGAGAGATCTCGTATAAAAGATTAAATTCCCACAAAACACTCTCCAAGTCTGACGTGCACCCTTGTGCCAGGTTGGGTGTAGGTGGATGCATATAAAATCTATTGTATTTGTGAATTCTTGGTCCGGAAAGCGTAGAATACTAACCGATAATAAGTGTCTGAATTGCATGAGTAACCACCCTCTATTCATGTATTTTCTTGTCCTCTTTGTGTAGGCATAGGAATAGCTACTAACCATGTGATACACGTAGTATAGGCATGTTGCATTATTGGTGTTCGGCCGTCCCTTTTCCACGCGGTTTTTGGTGGATCGCGGGGTGACAGGCGCATGAGGAAATACGTAGAGGGAGTATATGTAGAATGACTGGTGACCTAACACCCCCTGCCACGCGTCCTTGCGATGCTTGCGGGGTATTATGTAGACGTAGTCATTTCAAAATTCATTTTCTGGCCATACCATGGAATACGTTTCCATTCATGCTGATAGTCCTAGTTTAACACGATTATAGCACTATTTAAAATCATAGTTATCAACCCGAAGGTCGGTTTGATCGGTGAGGGTATAGCTGACTTAAAACTTTAGTTCAGCGACGTGTGGCATTCACAAATTAACAGGGTAGAAGGGATAGTTCCTCTCTCTGTTCCGTCAATGGTTTCCCAGGAAGATTCGGTACCCTAAAAATCACACAGCTTGGTTGAAACTGAGGGCGCCCAGATGAGTCACCCGAAATCAAATCGGACCCTTCAGTCAGTAACCTAGCGCTCTCTACCCACTGGACTAACACTTTAATATGGTATATATATATTTGTGATCCCTGTAAAAATAACTATTCATGAAGCTATGCTTGAAATTATTTCGCCCTTTAATTGTACTTTCGTGATGACTCTAAATGGTATACATGTATTTAGATTTCGATTGACTTTTTTCCGTTCATGGATTCTTGTTCACAAATGAAATCTTCTGTTTGATACCAGGCAAGATATGCGATTCATGCTTCGCCGCCAAAAGCACCATCTAATATTTCAAGGACAACCCAAAGACGGGCGACAGAATGTATCCTTATCACGTCTGTTGCTCTCCGTTCTTCCACGCCACGCTTGATACCTTCGACATTTTAATTGTACGAAATTTCAGTTTTACGATATTACACCCAACATGTTTATTGACCCCGAAATTTCCAAAATCTATGAAATTACAGTATTGGAATCGATATACCGCGGGGAGGTATACGAGGGGGGATATTAAAAAAAAATATATATATAATATATAATATTTATATATGTATATGTATATGTATATATATATATATATATATATATATCGTACAGGTCTGAGACACATATGAGGGCTCCAATGAACAAGATTACGCTATATGCACATTTCATGGTAGAAGATGGATCACCTCAGGTCATGGTTTGTTAAGCTTGCTCATCTTATCCGGCTAGTATCGTAAGGGTTATTGACCTAAGGTAATAATTGTGGCAGCCCTTAGAGTTGTCTTGTTTAAAGCCCTGCCAGTCTGAAAATTACCTGTCAATCACTTCAATCCTTCATAATTGGTGTCTCCCATCACCAGCTTTTCGCACTCTTACGTTCATCTAAGCATAACCTGGCATCCGATACTACAATTAACCGTTCTTCAAATCCGCATACTTCCTTCCGCCATCCATTACATCCGGAATACCTATCCTATTCCTAACCCTTCCTTGCGTGCCAAGCGTTCTACCCTCTACGGTCTTTAAAGTTCCATCGTCAATCAAACTGCTATTAATTCATCTTTTATTGTCTGCTATGTATTTCTCCCAACAGCCCTCTCTCCTTCCTCACCATTCCTAGCATTTCGTTTGTTTTCCTTTCCCTTCATTTTATCTTTTCCATCCTTTTCCATACCCACACCTCAAAACGCCTTCATTATAAGCCTATCGTCTTGCTTCAAAGACCAAGTCGCTGTACCGTACAAAACCACGCTCCTTATAACAGTTTTTGCGTCTTTTCTCTGCCTCCCAATCATCAATTTCCTCCTTTTGCTTTACATGTTACCCCAATTTAGTGCTCTTTTAAATCACGACGTTACGTTGACTATTTTGCCTCAGACGTATTTTATGAGGTTCCCCTCTTCTTTTGCAGTATTTATTGGAGTATTCTAGGCATTTATTTCGCCACCTACTTTAAGAAAATTTATCCAACATTTACTTTGTCCATCCATTTTATTTTCATCTTCGTTCAGGTGCACGCGTTTTTCACATCTTCAAGTCAACCCCATGAATTTGATGCTTATCTGTATCCTGGGCTCATTTATTTAAATGCAATTATTACACGCAGCAGCGTTGACTGTGGGATTGGGGGGTGGGGAAGGGACTACCCAAGAGTATATAAAAAATACGCAATAGGGATAATCATTTACACTTTGTGCTCCACGTGGTTTTTCTTTCGAGACAAATCGGTGGAATGGTTGAAAGAGTGACGGAAAGTGACTGCGAATATCTCTTATTTTGGCCAGGAAAAAATAAAACCCATGATTCGTAGTTTGTAATGAACGGATTGAGGAAAACGACCAGTGAATTCGAAAATATTGTTGTTTCCTTGTTGCTCCTAGAGGTTCACACTAACCTGCTCTGGATCATTCACACAACGTGCACTGCATACGAATGAGGATGAACAAAAAAGGGCAGCGGATGATGAATGGCTCCCACGTCAACGGGAAGCTCGTTAAGGCAAGGTTTTCCTTAACAATCCGTGCTTTTTTTCACAAATACGCTGAGGAAATGGCAATAGGGCAATGGGAGGAGATGTTGATATGAGTGAAAGTACGCGACGGGAAAAACGTCTTTTTTCGGATTTCTGGGTACGATTACACCTTCAGTTAACCAGTCAACCAAAAATTAACAGTAATTTTTGATTGCATGTGAAAAGCAGCCGTGATATATATATATATATATATATATATATATATATATATATATATATATATATATATTCCCGGGCAAGGCACTCTAGGCACCTGCAGCTCCACCCAAGCTATGTGATTTTTCGGGTACCAGGTCTTCCTGGGAAACCATAACCGGCACAGGGAAAGGAACTGGCCCCCCTACCCTGATGTGTGAATTTTCACACGCCGTATAGGGCTTAGTACTGGGTGATCTCTACCATCACCTACTAAACCGACCTTCGGGTTGATTACTGTGTTCATGGTTTATATATATATATATATATATATATATATATATATATATATATATATATATATATATATACATACACATGTAGACATACATACCCACACACACATACGGATGGCACGCATTCGCTTTCGTAGAGATACGATACATGCATAAAATTTGATCCAAAACTTGACCAAACACTGAAAAAAAGGACACCCACGAATGTGTTTGAAATTTGGACATACCTGTCGTCATCCTCAGTAGAACTGACGGTACCCAATGCCATAAGAGTATTCATAACATTTTGGATACTCACCATCAATTTCTATGGTAACTAACATGGAAAGACCTAGCTTATCATCGTCATCAGTTAAGAGTGCATTTATGGCTACAAATATAGATAGATATTTTCAGAATAGCATGTATATGATTAATCGATGCAATCTTCTATCATAACATTTCGATGCAACCTCTTTAAAGTACTGCCAAGGCGTAAAAACGAAAGAGTACTTCCTTACGGAAGTATAAAAGACGACCAGTTAATGACTATTATACAATAATCATGAACATCATAATATTACTTCAAGCATAGCTCATAAAACTGCCAAAACTATTCATAGGTAACGTGAATCAATATTCCGTTGCAATTGGCAATAATAGAAGCCGATACGTCTTAGGCGGAAATCGTGACGATCTACATTAGATCTGAGTAACAAGAACACCAACGTTCGGTCGTTTACACTCTCATTAATTAATAATAATATTATGCTTCACTTTATGTTGTTACCACCTTCTATTTGGACTATATTTATTTGTATTAAACTTTCATAATCAAATATGGCAAACTATTAATTTCATTACTTTGGCTAAAATCGCATAACATGCGAATATCATCAGACCAAGTGTTAAAAAAATACGTTAAGTGATCTTTCCAGTAATACCTGACCTTGTTAATTCCTTATACGTATATGGCACGCAGCCTATTTCTGAAACTCACATACGTTAATGAGTATTCCTCGTGCTTGAGTTATACTCTATGATACTTAGACTAATCAACGTTTGGACCTCAATAAATAAGTTGCCATTTTAAAATTATACATAATATTTGCGCCTATTGCTTTCCGAGATATGCTAACCAGGAATAAATGCCGTAGATATGCTCATAATTTTATTTAAATATGTGTGTTGTCGACAGAGTCGACGATTTCATATGATTAAATTTTCAGAGAATTGAATTAAAGCTAAACAATCATTTGGACTTTTTACTTTTAAAAATGTCCTTATTAATATCTCGGTCATTTAAGATAACTTATTTCTTCGAATCAGTTAAAATCTCTAACTCCAAGGTCACGTGTTAGGAAATCAAGATGGACTGAAACTCGGCTTGAATGCTTTTTTAGATTACAGACAAGTAAATGTGACTGTATTCTACAGGCAAAGTACTTTACTTGTTGAATACATCAATCTAATATAAGTAGAATGCCAGTAATACCTATAGAATAATCCATCTTTTTAAAGTACAGTCAAGTTTCATACAAGTTTTGCATGATTGATCCTTCATATGGCCCGCCATCCGATAGTCTGTTGGTTTCACAGATTTGCCGAGAAGTCATTGGGCAACGTTTTCAAGTTCCCCCCACTTAAAATCTCCTCAACCTCCGTCCGATAGTGAGCTTTGAAATGAATGGAAGTTGACGAGAGGAAAAGGTGGTGTTACGTCAGAGGTTCGTGAGTCACTGGAAGCACTTTGCCCAGTTCGTCGTTAACTCATTCGGCATCAATCTTGGTCCGAACGGGTAGTTGGTTCATGAAACTCCATTGAAGCAGTTGCATCGAAAAGTTGGTGTCAAGGAGGTTGTTACCTAGTGCAGTGGAATTCTCTCAAAAGGAAGACTTAAAATAAATTTCATCGTACCGAGCGAATTAGCATTATCTACCGACTAAGACAATCAGCCGACATGACAGAGCCCACCGTGAAAAATGAAAACGCTTCGTCACAACTGGAATGCATGCAAAGGATTTCGAAGATTCCCATAGTGGAACTTATGTGGAACCAAACCACTGGAATGTATGAGAAAGTTAAGGTATGGAATTAGGAGTGTTTACTTTAACCTTACAAGGCACTCATTTGGTCAAGTGATTCAAATGTATAATTCTGTTTTTAGGGCTCACATGGAGTTGTTAACTGGACCCTTACGTCTGCTGAAGCGACGGTTCATAAAGCAATGCAGCATGCAGCACCTGTTGCTAAAAAGTTTGAACAGCCAATACATAAGGTTGACGAAACGCTGTGCAAAGGCTTGAATACCCTTGAAGAAAAAGTTCCCATTGTCAAGGAAAAACCTGAACTGGTAAATATACACCCTAACTATGTATGAACGTAATAATTTTATATTAAGGCATTCTATCGGTCCAGGCGAAAGCACTGGCCAGACGAAAACAAGTGAAAAAATAGTGTACTTCCTTTCGTTTGACATTTTAGGATTACGTAACTGTTAAGTTTGTATATTTTCGGATTACGTAACTAAGTTTAATGGAGTTACATTCGTAATCCCTGCATAATCCAAAGTCTAGTTTTGGATCACTCTAGGGTTAATAAGCATACTGTCTATGTTGTACGCATGAGGTGTTTGTAGATTTAATTCTGTGGTAGATATTAATACGGATGGAACTTAAAAACATTTCAGGTGGTTGCCGCAGCCAAGACTTACGTCAGTAGTACTATGCAGCCGGCTATGGAAAAAGTTGAGGCAATGAAAAGATTTGGAACAGCATGTGGCAATTATGCGATGGCAAGCTTAGACGCCACAGTAGAAATGGCAGATCAGTATGTCGAGTATTATCTTCCAGAGGAAACCCCCCAGCAAGAAGGTATGAATAAAGAAAGTAGTTAGGGTAATTTTTGGAATTCATTTGACCCCGAAAATGCGTGTAAAAATTAATTAGTCGCGAGGTGTCATCAAAGTTATTGTCCTATCATTTACCAGGTGGACCGGCTATTGTCCCAGACCAAACGATACCCCAGAGAGTTGGGAAAATATCTGTCAAAGTTGGCCGTGGTGTTTACCAGAAAATTGTTGTTCAAATGAAAACTCTAGGTGTAAGCAGTGAGAAGTCTCTCACATCATTGAGCCATCTCTCAGAAATGGTGAGTCATTCATTATACCATATAAGTTTTCATGTTCAGCTAATTTTACATTCATAATGACAGTGAAACTTAAGTTATTTCTTTTTAGACTTTTCTAATGGCGAGACTTGGCTGATGCAAAGCTTGGCTTTTCAATAAAATAATTTTTCAACTGTTTAAATTTCAACAATATGTCACTTTATATATTTTCTAACCAAAAAGATGAAGCGTTATGTAGACACTTCAAAACTTTCGAAGAAAATATCGCTGTTGGATTATCTTGTTTATTACTTTATATGTTGATTGCCTCAGAAAATCATTTAAATTTCATATGTTAGATTATTCTATCAAACATTCCTAGAGCTTTCTCTTAAAAAGTCACTATGGCGCATTGCAAAAAGGGTTGACTATACATAGTCAATTTTTCTGTTACATGGGTTTAATCAATAGACAGCTTGTGGCATAATGAAGGGTTTTAAATAAAGCTCTCTCTTGCACTGATGAGAGTAGCTTCTGTACAACCTTTGTTTGATTGTGATATTCCATTGAACTTGTCTTAAAATTAAAAGCTGATAACAACTACCGGTGAAGTCTTTGGAATAATGATGTGGATTGTATCACTTACCAACCAAATTCATGGCAATATTTCCAGTTGCACATGGCCAGCGTGACAGTGGACAGTGCAGCACTTGCTGCCAGAGCCAATTCATTGTGGAACCAGTTGAAAGCTGATGATGAATTTGCAGAGGGCTCCGAGGAAGAAAGTGGGGATAAGGTCCAGCCGGGAAATGTTGCGATTGCTGCTATAGTTGCTCGCAAACTCATTCGGAATGTTCTGAATCTTTGCTCTCAGGCAGCAAAGGCACTCCCTGCCCCTCCTGGTCCACTGGCTGCTCAGGCATCCGCATTACCATCTCAGTTGAGCACTCGTTTGACTTTGGCTGCGGACTATGCAAAACATGTTTATGAACAGCTCAAGGTGAGTTTTATTTTTTTGTCCCCCCTGATGTTTCCCCATTCTCTATAAATATTCTTAATATTTAACATGCAAACGCTTATTTTCCAGGAGTACAACTTTCATGAAGCTTCTGATTCGATCAAAACTAGTATGAAGGATCAGATAGTGAAAATACAAACTGTTTTGAAGGACCTTAATACTTACGCAAGTCAGTGGCTGGTAAGTAAGTGGCTAAAGCCATATTTTCTGAGGATAGGAGAGATGGTTGGTTTTTGTGATGGAAAAAAATAAAAATTGTTCTTTGATCTGCAGGAAAGCAACCATCATCAAAATGGTACTGTGGCAGAATCTACCTCAGAGACTCCTGAAGAGCAGAAGAAGAAATCTTAATAAGTTACTTTCTTTTCAACTGAAAATTCATCCTACATATTTATAACTTATGAAAGTGAATTTTATAGCTGCATGTTTTGTACATGCCCCTATTTTTGAAAAATTGATGTTAAAATGAGTTTGACAATATTTTATATTGTATGTTTAAAATGTATCATTCCATTATGCCATTAATGTTGTTGGAAATATAAACCACCTATTTCAAATGAGTGGGGGTGCTTAATGCTCAGTGGCTGTGCCAGTTTATGTCAAGGCACCACTCAGTTTGGTGATTTATAAAATTATAAGACTGAAATATTTACAATAAATAATACAATTCTTGTTGCTACAGTTAAAATTTGTTACTTGATGAAACCCCAAAAACAGTCTGAAACTTTCTAGAAGAGGCCATTAATATCAGCTGGCAATGTAAATGAAGATGTAAAGATTGCCAAGTGTAAAAACCAATCTCCTTGAGTGGAAGATGAACCCAAAATCCCTCTTTGTATGGCAGAGTGCTTCAGCCAAGGTTTTGCCAATATTCTTGTCAAAGCGAATGATTTTTGTACCATGAAATAGTTTCATTTTAGTGCACATCAGTGGATAACTGTTCTGCTGAGTCATCTGCAGTTTTTTTGAAAATGTAAATGAAGACATCCCCATGGTGTGGTACTGTGCTGTTTGGTGGTATAATAATATGGAATTTTACTCTACTGCCTCCATAGGAAATGAGTATGTCTCATTTAACATGCCAAAAATATTGACTAGTAAGACTGAATCCTAATCTTAAGGCCCCAAGTTCTCTTATGGCCATGGATGTTATATCTGACAGAAATCTGGAGATAACCTAAGTGAGGGAGGAAGGGAATGGTCTGCCATACCATGTGCTAACATAATCTTATACTTGAGTGGCATTTTTGAAATTCCAGTGATGCTGTACAATGTGAACATTAAAACTGAAACAAGGCCTTACTGTGAATAAATCCATCATAATTGTTGATATTACTAGCCTACCATACTGAGATAAATTTTGGGAAAAAACCATCAGTAGGGTATCATGTGTTGACTGGTGAAACAATCCTGCAGACTTATGCCAATAGTGATGAATATTTTGCTATATGGTGTAACACCCTATCCAATGGGTGCAATCCACCACGGCACAGTGGAAAAACACCCCGCAGTAGCAAATGGCATATAACTTGAAAACACGAAACCCTCTCTTGTCGAAATCAGTACTAGTATGTATGCATATTATAAGGCAATCTTTAAGACATCGGTTTTACAGAAATTTTTAGCTTAAACTTAGCAGGCTACATGATTGAAGATATCTTGAAAAGATAACCACTAAGATTTTGCTCAAATTCACACATTCTGTCAGCTGACAAAAAATATCAACTAAAGATAGTACACCATTGAATATGGTGTAGTACCAACAAAGGACTTAACTAGTATTGTAATTTAGGAAAAGGTGGGCATTAATATCATCATAATGTCCAGACTGACCAGAATGTGAAGTTTTCAATGCACTCACAAGGATAGATTTTGAATGAAAGGCCAATCTGTGTAAATTGAATTTCTCTTAAATTTATGAATCTGATACTATTACATTTGTAAAATCTGCTACTCGTTAAATTTTAAACCAAGTACCCTCCATATTATTTTTAGGGCATATTAAATTTTTATTCACAATACTTTCTGTTTATTAGTTGATTTTGAAAATTCGTGGGATTCTTTGAACATCTTAAGTGTTGCAAGGAGTTGAAGAAGAGAGTACTCTGTGGTTAGGGAAGAATGATACCCATGTAATAAGTTTTTTTGTGAATAACTCAGACCACATTAGATTCAAAACCAGGAATAAAGTCAAACCTTGGTAATTTTAAAACAGAAGTTTCTTTTTTGTTGCACGATGATTTAATAAAAACATCCACAGCAGTATGACGGAATGCCTACCTAAAATGATGCAATGCACTTTTCAGAAGTGTAAGCGCCCTCTCAAAGTAAAATTAAAGTATTTTCTCATATGAAGAGAAACTCTGTATTCCACCAAATATTGTTTTGTGACGGAAATGGCTGCTCTCACATTTTCAAAGCCATGAGAGTAGGTAGTAATTCCATAGGGGTAGGTAAAAACAAGGTGGAAAGTCAATGGAAAATACACACTCGGTCACTGTTTCCCGAACAAATGCTTCTTAAAATAACCCAGTGCCAATCAAGTTTAGTCTTGGCTTTTTGGTTTTCCATTGTTTCATGACCGTAGGCACATTAATTTTAAGTTTACAGTAATTTCATGATTTATTTGTTGTTTAAGGAAAAGTGTACATTCTTCTCTAGTCGCAAATCAATATATTTTTTCTTAATCTAAAATATTGCCTCTATCTATAACCAATCACCATAATTTTCTCTCTTATAAATAATGATGTTTAAATAATAAATAGATCATCATGCTAGAAGTCATGCTGTGACTTTTAGCATGTTATTCTGAAAGAAAATTTTGATGTATAGATTATCAAAACGATAAACTACAAGGTGTACTTTATTCCACCATTGCATTACTCACCCAATGAAGACTTCATTGTGCCTAAAGATGGATTAGAAACTTCCAAAGTGCCACAACTGCAAACCTCAACAGCTCCAATACTTTTCACTCAATGTAAGCACATGATTACCACCTTTTTCATTGATTAATAATACCACATGTCTCGCTTCTAAATTCAATTAATAAAACTGAATAGCTTGTAGCTGATAAAAGTAATTCACCTGACTGAAACATCATTAAGTGTTGACGCGACACGATACACCAATTTGTAGTTCTGATATGAGATGGCCGGTCAAAACACCTCCATTTTTCATTTTTGGCATTCATGCCATAAACGATAACATGTGATCAAGTTTTAACAATTTTTTAGTTGTTTCATTGATACAATTTAAAAAAGGAGCGCGGTCAAATCAATGTATGGGAAAGGCGAAACTTTGACATTGGCCTAATATGGGAACAGTAAGTAATAATCCCGATAAGGATGAATATAAATAAACATAATTTTGAAAATTAAATCCGATTTAGTAATTCTTTACGCTACATTGCAACACTAGATAATAATTTCGTATTGGCACCTAAAAACAACCCAATGGAGGCTTCGAAAGTCCCACACGACGCCATAAAAAATATATGAAAATTTCAGCGAAACGGTCTTACTATTAACTTTATAACAAGTATTAATTTTCCTAAATACCGCAAAGGAACTTTTTATAACATATATTGAATTAATATGTATTTTAGCATGTGAAATATTATTTAATTGCATGCTTTTGATGCATTTATATGGACTGTTTACATAAAGAATGCGCCTATGAATTTCTCATGAAAATCAGTTCTCTAAATGTTTTTCTGTATATTTCCCTACCAATGTCAGCCTAAATAAACATACTATTTCAATTATATGAATTAAATTTTATTTATTGATATAGTTTCAAAGTTTTGTCTTACAGAATATCTGTTTGCATGAATACACATTCTTCGCGTATACCCGTTCATCATCTGTTCACCGAGTCTGTGGAAAAAACCACAAACACCTGTTACTCCTGTTTAGTACCGAAGAACTTTGTGTAGAAGAGAGGTTGAAATGGCGGACGACGATTGGAGGAAAAGAGTTGGAATTGAAATTAATTTTAGCTCCGACGACGAGAGTTCTGATGGAGAAACAAGGTACCTATATTTTTATATTATGTTTTGAAAAATGAATGTTAACCAGTAGCTAGAGTTTGGAGAGGCGTTGTCAGCAGGGTAGTTACGTTCTCGTAACGCAGTCTTGCAAATTGCCGATCTAAATTTTGCCGAAGTTGTTCGTAGAAATGTCATGTTTGCTGTAGTAATAAGTAGTTTTTACGTTATTGAGATTGTAGCGATAGAAAATGTTTTATAGTCTGCTTACCATACGGCTTAAAATTGCTGTTAATGAATATTTTAAGGCATGCTGAAACAGTGTACATAGGAGAAGCCGGAGGTTGTACCAATAACAGCTTGGATGAAATCACAGATGGACTTCATATGGACGAAATTCTTAGAAAGTATGCTGATTATGGCCAAACCCCACCCAGAACACGAATATCGAATAAGGAGAAGCAAAGAAAAAGGAGAGAGAAAGATAATTTTGGGTACATTGAACTGTGTGTCTTAGAAACTTAAAAATTGTAAACCACTTTAAAAAAGTAATTAGCTTGCATTAATATCCAGTTTTTTTCTTGTTTTTTCGTGGGAAAAAATAACCAGTTCACCATGTTTTAAATTGCAGTTTCTTCCCTCTTTAGTAGGCGTAAATGTTCTTTCTCACAACGCTTTATCTATTACCTTCTGTTTTAGTTTATCGAAAATTTATTTATTCCCTTATCCTAATGTTTGCTTCTCTTTTCACATTGTATAATTAAAATATTCTTATGCTTGTTTTAAATTGAATGTGTTTTCATTTATGCTTTTTCCTCGCGTGCTATGGGATGTGTTACTTTACGACAGAAGATCAGTTATTAGGGCTCATGTGCCCTAATTAGGGAGTTGTTTCTCTGTAAAGCTGTCACCTAACCAGTGTTTGCTTTAAAGGGAGACGAAAAGTTCATATTTGGATGAATTTGTATCAGAATGTAATTCGTTTCGTAAATATTTGTTTGCCTTCTGAAGTCATAGTTTGTAACACCAGTTTCCCCCTCCTTGCTGCACCATTGATGTTAACCCATTAGGTTATCTCCCTCTTGAAGAGGTAACTATTGAATTTCATGAACAAGCTTATAATTTTTATAAAATTGCATTTAGTTATTATGGGACTATGCCCATGATTACGATTTTCCGAGTGAATGACAATTGATGTTCCCTTCAACAGGATTCCATTCTTCATTTTTTCACTCAGCCAGCATTCACGTAAGCATTGTTTTTCTCAGTTGCTTCACACATTCCGAGAGGCATTTCAGCAGCTTATAAGGTCCTAAAATGGGTAAAACGGTCAACACAAATCAGGGGTCACCTACTACTTTGTTAGTAGATGACCATTGATTCCTTCTTGGGAAAAGGGACCTTCAGTGGCCAACTTTAAAAGGGTTGCTTTGTGTCTCATGTGGGTTTTGGGAACTGGCCATTGGTAGTATGTGGTTGGGGAAACTGAGCTTCTCAATGTGAATGATTTTGTGCTCTTGTAAGATTCTATGGGATTTCTCTGGTCAATACCCCTGCTAATTATTTCTCCACACCTCTTATATTCCATATGATTTCCATCTTCTTTCTGTACATTCTTCATTTCTTTGTTTGATCCTGGGGATCGAGATGGTGCGGGGGCTAACGTACTGGCTTCCCACCCTGAGGGCGCGGGTTCAAATCCCGGCGGTGTTGAATATTTTTCAGAGGTATCTCGATCCCTACTTGAGGTGCTTTGTGGAGGGCACTTTGAGTGAGTACGCCGTCCGTCGGATGGGACGTTAAGCCGCGGACCCCTTGGCGCCTTTCGTAAAGAGTAGGCTAATGCCGACGCCGGGTTTCTCTCCACCCTTCATCCTTTCCTGTCCTTCCCCTATGGCGCAAATGACCTTAGCTGTCGGTCGCCTCCCCTCAAAACTACTACTACTACTTTGTTAGATCCTTCTCAGCTGATGCAGTGCCAGAGTCAAGTTAATGAAACTTTTAACAGTTATTGGTTACATTGAGCTAGCAGTATAACAAAATTAAATTTTTTAGCATCAACTTGTGTGAATTATACGAAATGTATTATTATTTTGTTGAACAACTTGTATTCTAGGTAAATGGCTTATTCATTCACATTAAGTTGTTGTGTAAGTGATGAATATGGATTTAAATTTGATTGCCTCAAAGAAAATGAGGATCTCTTGTGTTATAAAATTATTTAATGATGTTGGAAGATAACTGACAGCACCATTATTTTCTGATGTTATATACTACATCTGGCACTAGGTGTAAACTTTGAATAATTTCATTGCTTTTACGCACCAAATTTTTCATCTTATGCATTACAGTGATGTGAAAACAACACCGAAAGTAGTCCATGCCAGGAAGATGAGCCAGAGCAAACAATTAAGTTCCTTCAAACCCTTTGTGAATGCTTTGGATAACTGCAGTACCAGTATTAATCGCACAGAAAATGGTAATGAGTGGCAGTTATCTTGTCAAATTAAGATTTTTCCTTCTCTGTCAAATCTGTTTCTTCAGCTTGGGTACCAATGTGTCACTTTTGTTGGCATTTGAAAAAATGCCAGGTATTAAAAATTGAGCTCTGTTTATTAGAAGTGTCTAAGTTGTCCATCAGGGGA
Source organism: Hetaerina americana (assembly GCF_022747635.1). Classification (NCBI taxonomy): domain Eukaryota; kingdom Metazoa; phylum Arthropoda; class Insecta; order Odonata; family Calopterygidae; genus Hetaerina; species Hetaerina americana. The sequence goes on from NW_027286181.1 coordinate 28,968,755, forward strand.
AGATTGACTGTAATTGGTTGACCAATTGTCAATGTACCCTATAAACTCCATATCTAACAACTTCTGCTCAAAATCTTAAGCCAATTATTACTAAAGTAGTAATAATAACATGAAAAAAACGATAACTTTGTATTGTTCTTCCTGGAAGAAGATAATACTTGTTTGCCACATTTTTTGTGGTATTCTGGCGCTAACGTTAGGTTTTGTGTTGAAACAGACTGAACAATGATATGTTTCTTTGCCTCTCTTAACAAAATACTACCAGAAATCCAAGATGATGATAAATCGTTTCATTCAATTTGCCATCAAATATATTGGCCAATATGTCTATCCTATTCCTACACCTTCCTCGCTTGCCTAACATTCTACCCTCAATGACAGTCCTGAACATCCCATTGCAAATGAAAATGTTCTGCATATAATTTTCCAGCCTCCTTTGAATTCCTCCCAACAATCCTCTGCCCTCCCTTACCATATGTAGCACTTCCTTGTTTGCCTTTCTGTCCACTTCGTACCTTGTCCGTCCTTCTCCACTGACACGCATTTCAAAAGCATCAGATGTATTACAATTGTCTTGGTTCTACAATCTTGTGCCCGACCGTGCAAAACCGTCTTCCATTTCAAAGTTTTAATGAGTGTTCTTCTGAACCTCTTTGCTCAATCTCCCTGTCAGTTTTCTCATCACAAAAGCTTCTTTGCCTGACACAGTTTTCCTTATGTCCCTACTACCCTGTCCAGTTGAGACCAAAACACTTTCAGGATAAGTAAGGTGTTCCACATGTTACAGTAATGACCTTTCTCAGAAACCACTTAGCCTTTGTCTTGTTTATGTTGATTGCATAACTTCTAATAAGGTGAGAATTTCTTTTTAGGTTGTTATGATTTTTGTTTGCTATGAAAATAACCTAAGTCATTGAGGCATCAAGAAATCCAATAAAATTTTATTTAGTATTCGCTCGGTGGCTTCTCCATTCACCTGAAATATTAGATCTTAAACCGAGAACTGATGTGCCAAAACTGATCCGTTGCTATGGCAAGCTACTCTTATCCTTCCATGCAAATGCCTGCCATGAACTTCTCATCTCATGCTCCATACTTGCTAATCATCCAATTTCAATTATCTCTCTTCCCAAAGGGCTACATTTTGGTACCAACTGGCAGTCATAGCAATTATTACTATATTTGTTGGATGAATTAAAGTGACTCTTCCGGCTTAAGGATGGGCATAGTCTGGGAAAGACGAGGCATCAAAAACCAGCATTTAAGTTTAAATGGACTTGATGATGAACAGGGTAAAATTAAAAAAAAAAACAGTGAAACACTGGTTTGCCAAATTTTTGTTTAAAAATCATATTTACTGCTATTGAAATATGGATTGTGTTTTTTTATTTTAAAATGAGAGAAATTAAAGAGACCGATGGATAATGTTTATTGGATCCTATGGAGAAGTTACTACCTTTGGAATGATTAGTATAGAATTTAAAAAAAAGATAATTTTTTGATTGGACAGATCATCAGAAAATGGAACAGGATAAACGAAAACGATGTTTGAAGCTGCTCAGAGAATCTCAACGGGACTTAAAATTGGACCTTGTAAATTTACCTTCAAGTAGTGTGAGTTTTGTTGAACCAGCAGATGATAGAGCTGAAAGCCTTCCAGTTATCAAGGTAATGTTCTCAATTTTATTTATTTTTGTCCAAGATGGAATTTTAATATTTCGCTATGATTTGTTATCATTCAGGTTGTGCCAGTTGATAGTATATTTGCAATTTTAATTGAAAAAATTATAAGCATCTTGGTGAATAGTCATGAAATGTATGACATTTAATTACAGTTTCTTGTCTCTCTTTTTTCTGGGATGGGAGAGTTAATATGAAAGTCCAATAGGCGTTGTCCTTCTATATCTCTTGTTATAATTCTATGTGTATCTATGGAACTTTGTCCAATAGTTACTAGCTAAATATTAATAACATCAATCTTGGAATTCGTCAATTTGTCATTTAATGTCATCTTTACTATAATTGTAGAAGATGATGCATGCCTATTGCAAGAATGACAATAAAATTGGTCCAGTATGTCTGATTTCATAGAGATTTTGTGATTGTAGGTATAATGATTATATTAACCTAAGACTAGAGCTGTAACAAAATGGGTTTATGATATGTAATTTTTAAATCCTTTGTTCTTTGTCTCTTTAAACTTTCAGGTTGAAACCAGTAACAGATTTATGAGTCTCACCTCAAAACCAGTTCCTAAAAATCAGAGTGAGAAAGAATCCTGTACAATTGAAACTTGCATGCCTCATTGTGAAGGAGAAAGGGTTTTGGCATTTAGTGCCACTACTCCTGTGAATGATAGAGTTTCTTTCCATCATGCATTTTCACACCTAATTCGTTATGGATGCTCCGACAAAATGGATAAAACAATACAGCAGGTTGGTGCTGCACCTACAAATGTATGCATAAATATGCATTTGAAATGGAAGCCCTCTTGTTTCCTGCACTACCACTCACAACTTCACTAGTAACCCTCAGTTCACTTGTGCATTAAAGATTGTTTACTTCCATTGAATGTTTTATGCAAAAATAAAGAGTCATTTTATTACTGCCAACTTTTGATTATTTGTGACCTTGAATGCATTTTGTGATTCGGTTACAATATTTGTATTTTTTTGGTAATATTTGCGTATTTTCTCGAATTTCTGTTCTTTTACTACAAAATGCATATATTTAATGCACTTGTGACTCATAACTCACCCTGAGTGGCTCATAACAGAGCAGTCTAGAAATATTTTCCCTGAGAAATTTAGGTGTTTTAATGCAAAAACACAACACCTGTTGGAATAAAAAAATCTCCCATTCTCTATAAATGGACTTGGACTATAAATAAACGAAAGGGCTAACTTTGTAGTTCCACACGAATGATTTATTCACACGACCCGGGTTTCGAAGTAAAACTTCATCATCAGGTGAGCTCTCTACATTTGCAGCCCTTCTTATATATACAGTCAGGGCGGGGGTGGGGTGGAGATAATCAGGAAGGTTTGGGAGGGGTAAAGTCAGGATGGGTTTGCGTGCCGGATGGGAGGGCAGTTTGGCGTCACCTCCGCAAGGTTGAAGGAATGTGGAGCGGGAGGGAGAAGTCTACACTGTAGAGCTCTCGTGAGTCAGGGGATTAGGGAGGGTTAGATGAAGGGGAGGGGGCGGTGTCATCGGCCACCTTAGAACAGTTAGAAATTTTAAATAGTGTTTGTTTAGGCGTCTAATCTATAGCCTTTGCTTTCAACATGTAAAATTTCGAAATCAAAATCACTTTTATGGTTATTATCAATCAAATGCTTTGCGAATTGAGATGAACTCTTGGAACAGTTAGAAATTTTGAATAGTGTTTGTTAAAATGAAAATATTGTTAACGAATTTCTGTATGCCTCCCACTCTCCCCTCCTTAAAGTCCCAATCCTCATGGTGGCCGATGACACACCCCCCTCCCCTTCATCTAACCCTCCATAATCCCCTGACTCACGAGAGCTCTACAATGTAGACTTCTCCCTCCTGCTCCACAATCCTTCAACTTTGCGGAGGTGACGCCAAACTGCCCTCCCCTCCGGCACGCAAACCCATCCTGACTTTACCCCTCCCAAACCTTCCTGATTATCTCCACCCCAGCCCCGCCCTGGCTGTATATATAAGAAGGGCTGCAAATGTAAAGAGCTCACCTGATGATGAAGTTTTACTTCGAAACCCGGGTCGTGTGAATAAATCGTTCGTGTGGAACTACAAAGTTAGTCCTTTCATTTATTTATAATGAATCGGTTCCATAAAGTTACGCCAGAAACCATCAATTATATTAAGTGGACTTGGACTAGTTTGTGGCCTGGCCTAGATGGTGTAGATAGGTACCTGAAGAAAGAGAGATCGGTATTCTGGAAGTAAGCTGATGTGTGGGCTCATGTAGATACCATTTCTTTCTCAGGTAAAGTAAATAATTGGGGAATAAATTCTCTTTAATATGTCCTTGTGCTTATGAGCGAGACAGATCAAAAATGAACCAGGAACAGCAAACAAATGGAGAAATAGTTACTCCTCTGGTTTCAATTTACCAGTGACTGTATGGTATTTTTGTAAAAACAACTGTACTCCTTTTTGATTGGCATATACATTAAAACAGTTAGCTCTATGTTGTTTTCTAATATTTGTTTCTTTATCTTAGGAGCTGAGCAGAGAGAAACAGCTATGGCAAAGTGAGCTGAAAGATCTCATTTGGCTAGAGCTGCAGGCTTGGCATGCTGACCGCACCCCTACTGAACAAGATCAATTTGTTTGTGAAGAGCGGACGAAAATCGGAGAACTTCTAGAAGAAATCATAAATTACCATTTTGTGCGGAAGAGTGCCAAAGAATTGAAAATTAAGAAGAGCTCGAGTCTTTCATCAAAATTAAATGAATTAGGCCAAAAGAAAGTGGATCGAACTATCAGTGATACAGTGTTTGCTGATGATAGCAGGGAAACTACTCTGGTGTCTGAGGAGCTGAGGAAATATGAATTAAGTATGGGAAATGCAGCCAGTGAAAATGGAGATGTCACTGATTGCCTGAAACTAAAAATTGATTTTGCCAATACATCTGGTGAATCAAGAAAGAAAAATATTGAGGACAATTGGCGAAACTGTGAGACATCGAGTAAGAAAGACCATGGAGACAGAAAGGGAAAGGAGTTGAATGCAGATAATGCCCAAACAAATGGGGAGAGCCCCTCAGATGAATATGTTGATGATTGTCCTGGTTGCTACTCTATGTACTGCAAAGTCTGCATGGCCAATCAGAATTGTGCCCTGGGTGAAGTGGAGAGCATTCTTCATAGACTTGGGGTAAATTTATTTAAATTCTTGTTTTATACCTCTCCAACTACTCTTACCTTAGATGTATAGAAATACCTCATTATGTGGATACCACACTAGTCGATTAAAGTATTTCTAATTTAAATTTGTGAAGCAATCCCAAATCAAAAGCATAGGGTTGTGTGTGCTTCTTGGTCTGCTCAAATTGCAATACTGTGGAATTTTTATACAATTAGGATTCATAGACCTGATGAAATCACTCACTATATTGAGTTCCCATAATTGCTGATAGCGATTTAATAATAACACATTATCTAATTACAATGAGTTTTCAGGATAATGTAGCCATCAATGTGGGTATTTAACATCATAGGTAAAATATTGAAGGGTGTGATACTTGGAACTATTATAAACACTTTATGGTACAATTTTATGAATTTGCAGGATTTACTTAGTAATTGCCAAGTGGCAATGATATATATAAAAATCTTTGGTGTACAATTCTGGTGACAAACACCAGTTTGATATGACAAATATAATGTGTTTTTGGCGAGAGGTCATGATTTATACCTTGGAATGAATTGAAAAGGTAATCTTTTCAAGCAAAGACATTGAAAGTTTTAATTTTTGCCTTTATAAACTTTTAATTACTCATTTTTAAAATTTCTTACTGATCTATAGATGCTCTCCTGTCATATTTCTGATGTAACCATACCTGTATTTGCTGTTATGATATTGATGAAATTAGGCATTGAAAACTTTTATTATCTAATATGATTTTAAGTCATGTCGCATGCTTTGAATTCAAACTAGATTGAGATGAAATGACATTGTGCTTTACTGGCCAAATATGGAACCATAAACAATTTTTTTTATCCAAAGTTCATATTTCAAAACCTCTATTTCAAACTTGGTTACTTCTGAATTTTTAATAACTTGGTTGAATAGTGATAATACTTAATAATTGTTCTGTCACGTATTTATTTAATACATATAAACACCTGAGAACACCCTGCACATGACATACATACATATGTATAGGCCAAATCCCAAAGTTGGACATCATCCTCATGCATGCGAATATGAGTAATGTTCTTGAAAATAATTCTCACACATTTAATAGTTTTTTGCATTCGAAATGGACCGCGTGATCTGTATTCAATTAATGTAACCAATGCTGATTCACCATATTTCTCCTGGCATAATTGAGTTAACTTTACTTTTATTATTCCTGCTAATTCATTGTCTATTAATTTTATTATTATCTGTGATTCATAATGGAAGATATGCATTAGTACTTCTTAAATATTTTACAGTTCACGTGCACTGTAGTAATATTTTTCTTCAGGACCATAAAGAAGCTGAGGAAAGTATTGAAACTAATGAAATTCAGAATGCATGTTTATATTTTTAATAGTAATATCAAATAAACTTATTAAGTTGAGACTACTAATCATTAACCATATTTTTACTTTGCCTCCATTTTTTTTTACAGCATGCAGAGTCACTCTATCCTTCAAGCAAGGCATTTGCCATGGACTATCCCCTTTATCGAAGCCAGGAGTTCATAATGCGCATCAAAGCCATGTGTCTGTGGTACAACATGACCCGCCATCATCTCCTGAAGATCATCATTTTGGGAAAACTGCTTCTTCAGTTTAAATCAAAGAAACAAACCTGGCCCCTGGATTACAGAGATGGGAGCGCAACACCAATTGACCCGGATTCATCTCCATGGACTTCTACGTCATCCACACAGTCAAATATGATGTCTCCCAGTGAATCTTCGGGAAGAATCTCAGTGTCATCATCCACTTCTGGCATTGAATCAACAAGCTCAGCTTTAAATTCCACCCACTCCCCTGTTGAACTGGATGATGAATTTGACAGGTAATATGACCTTAGAGGAAGTAAGAATTTGGTTGTGTCAGAATACAAGAAAATATGATAAATTTGTAATAGTTGGTCTCTATACGGTGCAAACAATTACCTTATTTTATCGATTATAAATTTACCTAATATGAGGGTAAAAAGAAACTTTACACTTCCACATTAAAGAAGTATTGTGGAAGTGTAAAGTTTCTTTTTGCCCTCATAATGAAGGAATTCCACAAAGTTAAATCTGAAACTGTTATGTGTACCTTATATTCCAAAATTATGGTTAAAAAATCATCCATGTCCCTCATGTGAAGGTTTGAACTCCATGGATGTGTGCAATAATGGATGTCATTTTTACCCCACATGGTCATTACTACCAGTATGGAAATCATTATGTTTTGATCACTATATTTACCTGTTTCTAATTTTTATTATTCTATTGAAGAGTGTTGTAATTAGGATTATTACTAAGCTCATAGCTATTATGTGACATGATTATCGTGTTGCTCACTTCTGCGATGGTGAAAGAAGTGTGAGCTAGCATATTGAATGAACTTGATCGTAGGAGGTGTGTTAAATAAATAACAATAGTTTGATTTATTTGGAAAGAACTTTATTTATTTGTCTGTATCGATGTTATCCCCTTCAAAGTAGCCCACATTAGACATTGTACATTTATGTTGCTGCTTTTTCTTATCTTCGAAAGACTTCTGGAACTCGATCATTAGTATAGCTTTTACCTCTCTCAGTGAGGTGTTTTTAATCTCATCCATGTTTATAAAATGATGGCCCCTTAAGGTATTCTTTATTTTTTGTAACAGAAAAAAGTGTTTAACTTTTATTTTTATAAGCTGGAGCAAATTTTTCAAATCACTCTAAAACAACACCATAGCTTCAACCAACCTTAGTTACATGTTATTTTGTTTTGATATTGATATAGATTCCTCTGAAAAGGTTGAAGGAAAATAAAACTTTGAGAAACAAGCAGAAGCAAAGCTAGGAATTCTGCAAAAAGTATATGTGAGTGTAGGAAAGCTGAATTATGTTTTTTGCTAACTATGTGCTGTTTTCATCATTGCAAATTAATAATTATTCTAAAATTTTATGAAATATATTGTGCTTTGTGGATGATCAACAGAAATGAAAACTTAAATGGCTGATTTGTTGGTGTTGACATTGATTCATGTATCTTACATTCATTCATATTGTTCATAATTATTCAAAGGTCTAACTTTCACTCTTTGGACCCTGGTTTAAAATATATGTACACACTTTTAATATGTATCTACAAAATCTGTTCAACAAAAGATGAGACATTGAATAAGTACTTGATTTTATTGGTCAAGTTACCCTGTAGTCATGCTTATCACCGTCAAAATGCAACTCTTGGCCACCAATATAACACTCCCAACGGTTTTTCCACCCCACAAGTGCTGTCTGGAAAGCTTCTTTTGGGATAACCTTTAAGTGCGCAGTATAATTTTGTTGAATGTCTTCATTAGTTTCAAATCAGCATCCTTTCAAGGTGATTTTCAACTTAGGAAATAGTAAAAAGTCCCACACAATAAATTGTTACATAAACTTAAATACTATGGGATCAATGAGAAAATAATTAATTGGATTAGAGACTTCTTGTCAAACCGCAAACAAATAGTAGTCATAGATGGGTTGTGCTCAACGGAGAGAGATGTAACTTCGGGCGTCCCCCAGGGAAGTGTAATAGGGCCTCTTCTGTTCTTAATATACATAAATGACTTAAGCACACACGTTAGTAGCAATCTAAGGTTATTTGCTGACGACACGGTGATATACAGGGAAATAAGGAGCCAACTAGATCGCGAGCTACTCTCTAGAGACTTAGACAATATCTCGGAATGGTGCAATAAATCGGGATTAACACTTAATATAGATAAATGTGCAGTTTTGAAATTTTGGAATAAAGGAAGCGAGGAACAGGATATAAACTACAAAATAGAGGGTTCAGTATTGACTAAGGCTAATCAAGTTAAATATTTGGGGGTTGTTCTAACACCACGCCTTTCATGGGGAGCACATATCAGGACAATATGCGGATCAGCTTTAAAGAAACTTGGCTTCATAAAACGGGTGGTGGGGAAATGTAATGAAAAAGTTAAAGAGAGGTGTTATTTTGCTCTAGTTAGACCTCATTTGGAATATGCCGCAAGTATTTGGGATCCGTGGGAGAAAATTTGGCAAAAAGAATTAGATAAAGTCCAGAGAAAATCCGCTAGATTCGTTAAAAATTGTTATGATAAGAACACAAGTGTGACAGGTCTCTTAGGGGATTTAGGCTGGGAGCCACTTGAAGTACGAAGAGAACAAGCGAGGCTTAGACTTTTAGAAAGGTTCAGAACAAACGAGTTTAACTATGACACTGAAGGAATTATAATGGCCCCACACTACTTAGGTAGATCAGACCACAAAGATAAACTAAGGGAGATAGATTCCAGGACAGATAGGTACAAATACTCATTCTTTCCCCGAACAATCAGAAATCACAATAGTAAGAAACTGAAGTAACTTTAGAAATATTGAAAACACCGAATTTACTAGTCGGAGCAAAGTTAAACACTGCAAAGCTGTAGGTATACTTTCAGGTGCATGTGTATGTAAGATGTAGATTGAGTGTTTGCATGTGTGTGGGGTGTAAGTGTTCTTGCATGAATGAATGGCATGTTTTTTTTTGTGTGGATATATGATTTTGTGGTTCTTGCATGCGGTTTTTTTCCTTTCTAAATTACGGGTGGTGTCCTAACACGCCCTTGCGGCGGCTTGCGGGGTATTAAGTAGATGTAGATGTAGAAAAAGTCAAGATCAGGAGAGTAGGGTGGCTGGGGGATCACCGGTTTGCTGTTTTGGGCCAAAAACTCAACAACAAGCAATAATATGTGCGCTGGGGCGTTGTAATGATGAAAGCACCAAGACATGTTTTTCCACAATTTTGGTCTCTTCCACCCAAAATTTCTATCAAAATGATGAAACTCGATCGAGCCCTTACATCAGCTTCATTGGAAATCTCAGGGACAGTTAATCTATGGTTTTCGCACCCTAAATCATTCACATGATTGGCATGGGCGTCATTTGTTAATGTTGATGGTTGTGCAGTTCTTGGTTCTTCATTGGTTGAGGTTTCTCCAGACTGGAGGTGGTTGTAACAAGGAAAACACTATGCCTAACTCAAAAATTCATTGCCGAATGCCTCTTGAATCATTGCTTAAGTTTTAGTTGCACTTTTCCTGAGGTTAGAACAATATTCAATGGACACACTTTTAATACCTTGCTTCTCTAACACTGTCATTCTCACCAGCACAAGAATTTCTAATGCAAATATGTGCAAGCTCAAACCAGCATTGCTGTTGTGTGGAGATATTTTGAGATAAGGCCATGAGCAGGGCTGTGTTTTACATCTCACAGACGCTGTTAGAAGGTGTTGCCTCTCTGATTGTGATCCATCAAGCAGTTGGGGCATAGAAAGACCAGTCTCATAGTTTTTTGTAAGGATCTTGTGGTCAAGGTGGAGTGTTGATAGAGACTAATGAGCAAAAGAGAAAAGATACATATCATAGTTGGAGAGAGAGAAGAGAACAGGCTGGAGACAGATAGGCTATGTATAAAATAAGTCCACACAGCTGTACAAAGAGGAGAGATCCGGCTGGTAGTGTTCCCTTCTGCCACATCCCTTCTGTGCTGAAGCTCTCTGGCTATCTCTGTGCCATGCTAGTATGTTCAGAGCATGTTGTGTTGCTCAACTCGAATTCATGTGCTAACTTTCATTTGAAACCAGCTCTGCAAATTTCCTCATGATAAGTTGTGACTCAGAAAAAGGACAATATGTATATAAATTGCTACCACGGTTTCAGTACTTCAGCTCATTATCAGGTGAAAACTCTCTCATGTACAAAACTGAGAGAAAAGAACAAGTAAACCCTTCCGTGTTTTGAACCTTATAATCCCCTATAGAGTTATCTTTGGAACTCAAAATCTAATCATCATTTTATTTTCTATTCCCCTTCTCTTTTTACCATAGGGAACGAATGGAAATAATCAAGTCGGCATATAGATCTGAATTGGGAGCAGAGCGTGAGAATGGAACTTCTGTGAGGAAAGTCACCTTTGCCTTGGACTGTTTTGTTGATGAGCCATCTGAGGGTATAGGATCCAACATAACATGCCATGGTAGGACAAGTAGCAGCAGCAGTAGAGTGCATTCTGTGTCCGGGGAAGAAATCAGCAGTCATGTCATATTTGGTGCTTCAATGAGTATGTTGGGTGAAGAGACAATGACTTTGAAGTGCAAAAATGAAAATGGACTTGACACTTCACCATACCAGGTTTACATTGAGAGGATGCTTAAGACCAAGGGCCTGCGCAAAGCACTTCATTTCATTGAAAGACTGCACCGGTTTCTACTGTGCAAGTCGAGGATCAGTTTGCAAAGACCAAAGGGTGCCAAATCAAATACAAAGGTAAGCATCATTTATCATAATTGTTTAAAAAACATTAATTATAACTTGTTTCTATATTAGGTAAGTAAACATAGTGTGGAGGATTGAGATGGTGCGGTGGCTAACAGACTGGCTTCCCACCAAGAGTTTCTCTCTTTCTCTCAGCTGGGTTTCTCTCCACCCTTCCTCCTTACCCATCCATCCCATATGGTGCAAATGAGCCTAGCTGTTTGTCACTTCCTCTAAAAATACTACTGATAAACATAATGGGTTTGTCTGTAACCATCCAAAACCTAGCTCAACCTCTATACTACCATAATTATGGCAGTAGTTGCAAAACTGCCTGATTCTTATCCAATCTCTCAGGCTCCTGTTCTGTTACTGTATTCAAAAAAGTTCTGACAGGAGTGAGGGAGAATGATAATGGGTGGAGGCATAGAAATCCCATACAGAATCCTTTCTGGACTTAGGGCAGATGGATTTTGATAAATACATCCATGCACCAAATGTCTGGTGTAGCGTATGGCTCAAAATGACTGGAAAAGAATCATCGCATAGGTACGCTTGAAGCAGTTGAGGGTAAAGAGCCAATAGTACCAGAAACAAAGATAATGTCAGAAACAATTTTTTCATATATAGGATATCAGGTTAATACGGTTAATTATTTCCAATTATTCTTATAATTTAATTTTTATCTTACCATTTTGCAATATACATGCATGTATATTGCAAAGTATAGAGATAGTGGAGGGCAAGTTTTCATCCATTTCCATTGATGATGTAAGGAAAGGAATAATATTTTGACTTTGTGTTCCTCAGAAAATATATTTTTGCTTCAATTAGTTTAAAGCATCCAAATCTCTGCTGATCCTCTTGCCTCAAAGAAGAAGTTTCAGATCCATAAAGCAATATGCTCCTTATTAAAGTCTTTTTTTTGTAATCTTTGCATAGTGAATCTGATATTCTGCTCCCATTTCTCTTCCTCCTAAATTTTTCTTTCACCAAAGCTAATCATCTTTTAATTACGTCAGCTTATCACTCATTTTCCAAAAAAATACTACCCAAATAGATTAAATTTGCTCCGTTTGCCCAAATTTATTACTATTCATTCCTCAAACATCAATGTTTACCCCAGCTTTCTTTCTTATAGATCATATCATTACCTGCAATTTATTGTGGTTGATTCCTATGCCTTGTGAATTGTTCCTGTAAAGGACTCAATAATAATTGCATTCCTTTGGCTGTCTGCCTGATCATCTGCTAACCTAATTGATTTGAACATCTTTCTGGCCAATTTTATTCCCTGTTCAAGCCCTTCACCATGCTACACTTAACATTTCTTAGTATGTGTATAAAATAGAGTACCAGTGGTCATAGACAATGCTGTCTCATTTATTTGCCAATCACTGTCCATCTCAGAATTCCTTCTGATACCCTTACCGATGCTGTCTGTTTTATATACAACTTTCAAATAAGTCTCTTAGCCATCCAGTCTACTACTATGTTCCTCAACATTTCCCTGAACTTTGTCCAATCTTCTCGGTCAAATTCCTTCTCAAAACCCACGAAGCATGCAAAGATAACCAATATTTAATGTTCCTTTGTATTAATGTTCTCATCACTGCAGAGGAATCACACATTCTTCTCTCCTTTTGAAACCCAAACTTTTTGGCTATTGATTGATTGGCAATAGGATGTTAAAGACTGTGATGGAAGGGAGAACGTTAGACAAATGAGGAAGGAGTAGTGAGGAATATGCATGTTGATGTTATATAGGGAGGATGACAATTTGCAAAATCAAAGAGCGGCCTATCGTAATATCAGATGTCAGCTGGTGTTTTGTTGGAAGAGGTAAGTGAATGTATTGTTGTGTAATTATATAGACTGTGCCCATCCACTAACTACCTTAACGAGTGGAATACCAATTGTAATAATGGTGAAACATTGTTTTTATAAGTCTATAAATATTGGCAGAAACTTAAGGCTGGCCTCAGGATAATAGTTTCAAAAGCCTGATCAAGGTATATACAATGCTTAAAATATAGGAAAAGACTCTTCAATTTATCATCCATAGTCATTCTCATCTTTAATCAAATATAGATTGGTTGGTCTTTGTCATAATGATTACCTATTATGTATTTCATCGAAATGTCACAATTGTCTGAGTCCTTGGTCATTAAACCCTACTGCTGTTAGTGAAAATAGCATCCAATATCATTATTCAAATGTACCCGTTATCCTGATGTTACACAGCAATGGAAAACGTATAACAAAAAAAACTTTTTTGTTCTATTAGTTAAGTACTTGATGTACAAAATGGTCAGTAGAGTAAGGAAAAGAAATAACATAATAATAATAATATGCTAAAACATTACAATACAGAACACAATTTCACACCAAAAAATTCTAATTACAATTTTCAACCAAGAATTCATCTATACTGTAGTAACACTTGAGGAGTAATAGCTTATTAAGTTCAATTTTAAATATTGAAATGAAATAATTTACTTTGTAATTCCACACTCTTTAGTGTGTGGAATTACAAAGTCAATTATTTTCAAATTTTTTTCAATTTTAAAAGTAGTCACTGTGGGCTTACCTTTTATATTCTTTGGCATTTTATTGCAAAGAAGTGAGACTGTGTGATGGAAGCCTTTCTTAGAGATAGTGAGTGGTAGATTTTTCAGGTGCACATTCTCCTGTTTACTTTTCGGGCGATCATGCACCTTGGAATGTGCTAAAAACAAACATTATTCTCTTTTGCAATTAAATGAAAATGAAGAATGTGTCGGTATGGCATAGTTATTAATTTCAGTTTTTTAATTGTGGCTTTTCTGGGATCATTCACCATTGCTTTTATAGATCTTTTTAGCATGGAAAATACCTTCATTGCTACACTAGAGTTCCCTGAAAAGATAACTCCATAGGTCTGAACTAGGTTGGAATGAATTTTGGCTTTGTGTACCAAGTTTAGTCTCAAGGGAAGTAGTTGGGGCAATTTTCCTGATTATGTATGTCTCAGTGGCCATTTTACTGATGATTTCATCTACACGAGAACCCCAGTCAAGATTTTCACTTAGATGTAATCCCAAAAGTTTGTGGAACTGGACTGGTGAAAGGATTTCTGTGAATCTGTTCTAAGAAGGGGACTTTAATTTTAAAAGCAGTCAGCAGACAGTTTTAAAAGATAAGTTATAAGATGAATTTAAAAGATAAGATATTTGGATGAAACATACATTACTTTGGCAGCAACAACAGCTTGCAGTGTAGAGCTGATGAGAACATGAATCGTTAGTTTTGCATACAGATATTTAATGGATAATTTCTTTAATTCATTCCAGTGCCCTCTGCTGGAGTCACGAGTTCCTCCAGTTGTGGAGGGAATAGTTTCAATGTCCGAACAAGAGGAAAAAGAATTACAACGCCATGGCTATTGGTCACCAGAAGCACAAGATACAGGGCTCCCATCATATATTGCAGCATTTCTATTCATATGCCGTATTCCTTTGGATGTTATTCATGCTTACCTGCAAATACGATATCAGCAAAAGCCCAAGGATCCATCAATATTGAGTATAAGGCAGGCAAGTGAGGTGGAATAATATTTCTTTTTTTAACAGTTACCAGGTTCATCATGCTCCCTTCTGTACTTTACTGACTTATGTATGTCAGGAACAATAATCCTCAATCCCTCCTTGGATCGAAATGAAAATTAAAACCTCAAAAGCAAATTCTCATATCCTGAAAACTTGGTATCCCATATCACTTTGGAAGTATGCCATAAAAACGGTATATCAGTTACGATTTCCTTTTTAATTTTATTCCCCATTCACTCTATGATTTAGGAGATTTTGGTTTAGGGTTTTACCATAGAGAAATACTATGTATATGTAGCTATAAAAATAAAAAAAGGTGTTATAATAATTGTCCAACTGTATCTACTGCTAAATATTTCCTTGAATAGTGAATTCTGTTCATTGTTAAAGGAATGAAGGCTTTTAATTGATCTAAGGTTAGGTTGGAATAGGACATTCAAATATTAAAATAATTTCTACCTGTAAAAAAGTTTCAGTATTAAAAAATTTGATTTGTGGAATTTTATTTACAATGTTTTTGTCTTCCAACATTTGTAAATAGTGCATTTTTTATATTTTCAGCTAATGAGAGAGTTCAAAGAGGGATTACATATAGCAGTTCTTCAGAGACAACGGTACTTGCACCTTATTCGTACTGCCCTGTGGAATGCTGAGGCAGGAGTCTTAAGGTCATTTGAGGATGGTGTCAATGATTTTGATATCACTATGAAGAATGTTCTTGAGGTACATAAATTTGTTTTAAGGTTGATAGCCAGAATTGATATGCAGTCATACCTTTCTAAAGTGTAATTGTCCGGGCCCATGTTCTGTGTTGGACTAAATACCAAATTTTGATAAAATAATTAAAGGTCAACCAATACAAGTGGGCGGTTTTGATAGTAAGTTAAAAAAAGATGTTAATTGAGATGTAGGTTAAAGTTCTGTTTGGTTGCATTCTCAAATTTACTGCCATTATCACCGTAAAAATAATGTCACAGCAAGACTTTTCTTATCTCAGAAACTATTATCTCTAATGCTACCTGCTTTTTGCAATACATCATTATAAGCTAAAGCTATATCATTATCATTTGTGCAGTAGTCATGATACTAATGTTGGATTTCAGAATGTACTCAAAATATCAATATCGGTGATAATGGATGGTACCATGGGCACATTGCATAAACTAAATAATTAATGTTATTTACAATTTGATAACTACTGTATAATGTATTAGATTGAATTTTTATTCTTATTTTCTTGAGACATGCATTTAACAAAATTGTAGAATTTTTAATTTTAATTAATCCATAGTTGTAATTTTAATTATATTAGCAGCATTTACAAACAGCTAGGAAAACCATGGTTGACTTATACGAGGCATGTTAGAAAAGGAGGAGCCATTTTCTTATACTTAAATATTGGTGGGTCAGGACAAGGTTTTGCTCATGCAGTACCATTAATTGATTGTGTCTGAAGCAAGGAAGTTATTGTTTCAATTCAGTGATTATTTGTTTGCCTGTCACTGAATGCAGAGAACGATGCCCACCAAAATCCCTCTCCCAGTTGCCAGTTATGAAATACGTGATTCAATTTTTGTATGCAAAAGAATCATAGCCTCCCGAATCCATTGGTAGTTGTGCCTAGTTTATGGACCAACAGTAATGATTGAAGGAAGGTTAGAAAATGGAGTCATGATTTCAAAAATGATCGTACAAATGTGCATGATAAAGAGTAGATTGCCAGACCCAGTATCCAGACCAATGAAATCATTCAACTATTGGATCAAGAACGGCATTCTCATAAATGATACACAATTAGTGTAGTGGCTGATATATTTCCTCTTGTTTGATACACCACTATTTACACGATTGTTTTGGAAGAGCTTAGTTATCAAAAATTGTGTGTCAGGGGGCTACTGAAAATGCTTACCAGCCAACACGAAGAGCAAAGGATGTTGAGCGGACGAATATTTTTGGACCACACCCTACAGTCCCAACCTTGCACCTAGTGAATATTTTCTCTTCTTACACTTGAAACGGCGGCTTTATGGACAATGGCTTGAAGATCACAATGAACTCAAGACCACCATTGTCAACTGGTTCAATTCCCTGGTAGTGAACATCTACAGGTATACTGAGGGATTAAAGAAGTTGATGCAGCATTATGGAAAGTGGTTAGATGTGAAAGGCGATAATGTAGAAAAGTGAAGTAGGCTTGTGGGAAACTAAATCCATAAGTTAAAACATTTTCCAATGAATATATTTTTTTTAATGATCAAATTTTTTAATGACCAATAATTTTCGAATATCTCATACATGAGATTTGTTTAATAAAGGAAAATTTTTAGTCGAAATTCTGGAATCAGCATATGCACCAGTTTATATGCTGCCAAGGTGCCAATGTGACATATTTCTATTTTTTTTTTCAAAATTTAGATATTTAATGAATGGAAGGTGTAATTTCAGGTGACAGGGCTGTACCTTTGAAATTATCAAGAAGTGATTTAAAAACAGGCTATTTTTTAGACATATTTAATTGTAGCTGGTGTGCCCTTGCATTGTTACATGCAGAGTTTTGAGAGCATGCATAGTTCTGAATGGCCATGAGTGATCTTCCCTGTTCTAATAATGATTAGGGGAGATATCACTTGATAGGCCTAGAGCAGTTGGTAAACCAGGTGGGTTGAGTTGTTAGGTGCTAACTGAACCTGTATGAGTTTTCCTACATTTTAAATGAATAACTGATTCTCAAAAGTAATTTTTTTTTAAAATGCATTCACTTCCATCAAAATATAAGGGTTTTTTATATCAAAAAATCAAAACAACTTGGCAGTGTCTTTATCTAATTAGCTCTGTATAGTTGCTATATTTACCTAATGAGATAAATATTGGCTCTTAGTGGTATGCGATGACCATCACCGTGGAAACACTCATTGTACTGAATACCTACACATGCACACACACACATTTTGGTATATTGTGTAAATCAAGCATTAATTTTTAATGCTCCATTGGTGAATATTTTCCAGTTGTGAGCTGCACTTTCCCACTGTTTCTAATCCTTAAATGTAATGTGCTTCACAAATATCTTCTAGACTTATTTGGAATACATGCAGCAATGGGTGCTGATGGTTCAGCAGGAAAGCCTTCTCATCTCCACCTACCAAAAGAGTCTGTTGGAGGAAGAGTGGTCATTTGTGAAATCAACTTGCCCTCACATACCTGGTGGAGAGGCACTGGCTGGGGACAGCTTCTGGTAGGCATAAACGTTTACTCTTCCTTCACTTTGCACCCAAGTGTTGCAGCAGAATGATAATGGAATTGCCTCTTTCTTTGCCAGTGACTAACTGTGAATGCTAAGAGTTTTTTGATTCTTTCAGCCTTAATACAGAAATCTCAAGAAGTCATGACTGCAAAGGGGAAAACAGAGGTTAGCAGACATGTTTGCCATCATAAATAATGTGAGAATTTTGATCGAAAAGGGACCTTTTGTGATATGTAACCATGGAAAATTGTTGACATTGATTGGTATTGATATTTAGGTTGTTGCAACTACTCTGCGTCTTGCTGCATGAATTGCTTTTATTTCATGCTGAGATGTTATTTGAGGTTATGCAGTATTAAATCGCATGGTAAACTTTATAATATTGCCTGTTAGTGTAGGAGCTCAGATTTGGTGTTTACTAACATGCTAACCATCATTCATTGTTTAAATGTGTCTTGACATCCGTTGAGATCATTGCATTCAATATTAGAATTTTGTAATTCATTAATGATATGTAAAATTTTTCATGTAGATGAGATGTTGTTAAAAAGTAATTCTTCTGTTGAAGTTGTTCATTTGATTAAAAACTTAACAAGTGGTATTTAGGAAAAAAAAAATATTAACACCATAAGGCTTTAAAATAAGTTAAGAAATGAACTTCTGTGAGTGATGGTTCATGAGTTTGGATGCTCCTGTTTTTGTCTTATTACTGTTTTACTGCCTTATGACTGCTTTTTTACTCATTTAAAACATTTAATTGCAGCATGTAATTCAAGTCCATTAACTCTGTATGCGTCAAAAGAAAGTAGCTAGGTAGAAAATATTACAATTCAGTTTTGTTATATTATTTTCATTATTGAAATTGTTTCCTTGGAAAAATAGGTTGAAAATATGCATTTTAGTAGAAGAAGAATCCACTCATTTGTCTTATCACTAAAAAAATACTAAAATTAAAACTTTTTTAATTAGTGAACTGCATGAAATGAGCATCAAAATGTGTAGGTATTTGCAGTTTTTATTTTTTTGTGTTCTGTTGTCATCTTTTAATGATTATTTTTTCCTCATACAGTCAAATGGCAAAAGGCATGTTGAGAACAATTGGAGAGTATTTGAGTTCTGAAATTGATGATCTTGTGAATACCATGGATGAAAATTGGTCCGGAGAAGACTGCACGAAGTATGCATCAGTTGTTCATGTTCGTTGAAATTAATCACTAAAGTAATTTGTGAACTTTACTCATGAAAGAGTCACTTTTTGTTTTACTTTGCAGGCATGTGTTGCTAGCTGCATGCAGATCCCTTCACAGTATATTCACCGAGGCCAGAGAGAGAGCACTGAAGGGGATATCGTTTGCTAAAACATTGAGAAAGGATTTGGAGATAGCTGCATCATTTTCTTTGGAGAGTAGTCCCCAAAATTTCTTGAAAAGGCTTCACGAGACTGGTCATGTGCGTGTGATGCCTCCTCACACCTACAAGCATCTAATTTTTATTCCTGGTGAGCATTAATGAGAGAGTGCTAATTAAAAAGTTCTGTTCACTCGAAAGAAAGGAAGACTATGCAGATGATTTATCAAAATTCCTGTACATTTTACCACAGTCTGTGCTCATGTGGGAAGTACCACCCAAGTATAAGTAAGACCAAGTATATCATCCCAGCTATACAAATTCAGCTCAATCTATGTTTAGACTACTTGGCTCCTTTTCAGTCAGCATTGTGAAGATATTGCAATTGTAATAGAAATATTTAAGATTTGAAGTCCTGAGGAAAATTTTAGTTGGGATAGAGGCTCCAGTCTTCAGTTTTCAGTGAAGTATCCTTGGATATGCAGAGTGCATTGAAGTATATTTGGTCACCCGATTGTATTTTTTTTCAAGGCTAGAAGCAGTAGATAGAACAATGTGGTTTTGCTATGAATAAGGGAGTGCTCTTTGAATATGCCTGTGGATGCAAGACACAAATGACCGCAATATACAATGCACCAGGTTTTATCCATCTGCCACTAGTGAGTGAACTATTTGCAATGCTCACAATGGCATAGTTTAGTGAACCAGTTAAGCATTTAATCATGTTTTCTCCAATTTACGTCCATTATCAATTGAGTTATAGGACTTGCAGTGATGGTGTTTTGGCTGTGATAAATGTATATTCGTGAGTGATACAGTTCAAATTAGGCTGAATGTCATTTGACAATTGACCCAAGAAGTAAGCCTCAAGGCTTTGAACCAACCAGTTTTTCCAGTGGGCAAAAGAGACCCCATACAGAAGAATTCTTGGTGGTCATGGAATTGTGGCATCAGATTTGTGAAAAATATGTGCAATTCCTGGAAGATTATATTGAGAACTAACAGAAGTCAGGTCAGATCAGGTCTTGCATCCATACAATATTATTATAGTGTTCAATAATCTTTTATTCACATCTTTACTTAGTATGCATGCCTTGATTCCCTATCTTTTAAATGCTTTTTGAGCCAACTTAATTCTGCTCTACTTTGTAACTCATTCTCCTTTAAATGCTGTGCATATTTGTTAAGTGCCCTGCCTGCTCCAGTTTATTCATTCTTACTTTAATGTTTAACGTTGCTCTCTTATTTCTTGGGAATCTCTTTGCTTTCATTTTCGTGTGGTAAATCCTCATCCCATATGCATCTTCATTTTTTTTGTTAAGCTATCAATAATGACTGCTATCCCTTTGCTTTCTGACTAACTATAGCTTGATCACCATTTATATAAGAAATGGAATAAAACTGAACTTTCAGTCCAATGGTAACTCAATTCTCAGTTATGTAATGAATTCCTCTTTCTATCATTCTCCTTTCAATGCCTCATTTATCTAGTCTTCCACATGCAGTTCAGGGCAATTGTTTTTTCCTCCAATTTTTAATGATCTACTTCCTCTCCTGGTGCCCTTCAGAGCACAGCCATATCTCTGCACATACTCAATACACCTATGACTTCCCTAAATTCCACCTACTCAATTACCTCTTTTTATCTCTTACCAAATCCAGCACATTTGTTTCCTTTGCCTCCAAATCACTCTTGCCATCTTCGTACAGTCTTTGTTCTCGAAGACTTTCCAAAGTTCTCACATCCTCCCACAGAATCTACACATTTGGAAATGCAAGAAACTCCTTACTAATATTTTAAAGACTTCCAAGACTTTCTCACTCTCTCCTCAAAGCATCTGTTATAATTTCTATTAAGTCTACGACTCTTTGTAATTAAACACATATCTCCACTTCTTCATTTCACTACTACTGTAAACACCATCTTCAGTTAAGTATTCACTCAAATATGAAAATTATCCCATCTGCTCAATATTGTATCTCTTATTTTAGTATTAAATTTTGCTTGTTTGCTTAAATACAATAAATTGATTTCTTTTTCTTTTAAGCCTTACCTTATTTTTGTGTGTTTCTTTCTGCCTCACTATTTAGTGTATTTACATTTCATATAGATACGCAAAATATTTCATATGTTGCTGTAAGGACATTTGACAGTAATACCAGTTCACCAAGCATGAAGAATACCAAGGAAGTTTACTGTAAGGAGGAGACATGTTTTTTAAAAATTTTTTCTTTGGCTAGAATTTTGATTAGAGTTGTGTGAAGGAAAAATTAATCTTGATTATCCATTCTAAAAACAGTTTCTGTTATGTTGTCTAACCTACCAATGTTATTTTAAGATTATATTATTTCCTCAGCATCAGTAATCACTATTAACCCCTCCTGACCATCTCTATAAGGAAGCAAACCAAAATCCATTTATTGCCTATTTACGCATGCATTGAACCACTTATTTTTTTACCATTTCCTCAATTTTAAACATTAAATGACTCTTGGAAGGGACAGCCCTACCCCATACTTCTAATCAAACCTCCCAAAGTACCGACTGATGGATGTGTTGGCTTCAGAACCTCAAAGGCTGGTTGTGATCATGGTTGCAACTGGTTGAGATTGAAGTATTGATGAAATAGAAAAGCTAGGAGCTGATATTTTTCCCATCTTGGTAAAGGCATTCTAATTCTCTTTTAAGGATCCATTCGACACTGTCCAGAGCAGATACGCAAGTTAGTAAATATGAATTGCTCTGTTGGTGACTATATGCATGCTGGGCCTGAGAAAATTGGTGGAATGGTGGGATTAGCTGCATTTGATCAAGAAATGTCATCACCCAGCAATCCTACGGCTCCTGTGTCCCTCTCTATACCAGGATTACAATGTGGAGTCTATCTGCTGTTTGTTCATGCTGGTTCCTCTGATGAATGGAATTGGGAAGGAGAATGTGTCAGCCTTCAGCCAACAGCTGAGATCGCAGTCACTCTGTCTCACGTTGAGGTTGGTTTTTCTGAAGACATTTCGTTTCTTATTAAATGGCTGGGTTAGAGTGAAGGCAAAAAATCTTTATTTTTAGAAATCATTTAATGTTCATGGCTTATTTTATTTTGTTCTCCTCTGGAACCTTTTGCAGGGAGGTGCGACTCGATGGCACTTATTGGAGCCACATTTGTATGACTCTTTCAATGAGGGAAAAATAATCTTAGTTTATATTTTGTTTGAGATGCATTACTTTAACAAAATTTTTTTTATCTGTAAGGTGATAAAGTGGAAGTATTATTGAACTAAAAATGAGGCAGCTTGGTAGCTTTATATATTTTGATGAAAATAGAATTATGACATGGTGGCCCAGTGAGTAGGATTGATTCAAATCAGTTTTATTCCTATCTTCAGGTATTTCTAGCTGTACCCAAGCTATGTGACCTTTTGGAGACAAGGCTTTGTAGCACTGGAAAGGGAACCGACCTATTAAAACTTTAATTTGAAACATAATTGGGCTTAGTACAAGGGGAGATTTGCTCTTACCTGTCAATACCAATCAAAATTTCAGCAGTTATTTTATTTCTTAGCATTTAATTATCATTCAATCGGTCATACTTTTATAATCAATAAATGTCGCCTCTGAAAAGGCTGAAAGGATTGCACAGCATCTCGAAGCCAGGCAAGGGAATATATACATGTTTTAAAACATTTAGACAAAAAAGAAAGTAAGGTAAAATAGTGTTATCCCTAAATTCTGTTGAAGTTAAGTAATGAGTTTAAGTTTCTATGGTGGTATTTAATTTTAAATATAATGTTTCTGTCCATCAAGCGGCTTAAAAATAGTCTTTTTAAAAAAACTTTTTTATCTATTTTTACTGTAGGTGTCTGCTTCAAAATTTTAATTTTTGTGTCACCCCATTGAATGGTAGAAATTGAATATTGACTGAATGCAATATTGCATTTATTCATATGTACTTTGGTTTTGAGAATCTTTTGTGCGATCATAAATTAAATTAATTAAATTTTGCATGCCTGGTTCCTATGGCTGGGTGAATAACCAAGATGACATTATATAATTTTTAACCCATACTTAACAACTTAATATGGAATATAAAATTTCAGAGTTTAAGAGGACACGTCTCAATAGCTTAACTGGCTAAAGCACTCAACTGGACAGTGAGGGATCCGGGTTTGAATCCCAGTCAAGGCAAATGATTTTAACACTTTGAAATAGTTGCAATGAAACTTAATATGATTTCCTGAACACATCATAACTTCTTGCAACCTTTTATTAGCCAATTATATGTGATCTTGTATCACCTGACTCCTATTGGCTTCTTAAGTTAACTCCTGTGTTTTTATTTTGTTGAATCACAGCAATGTCGACAGGGTGTTTTATATGTTTAACTAAAAAATCAACTCAGAACTCAATTTGTTACATTTAAAAAAATAAAAATTATCATCTTTTAACCTTCAGGTTGAAGGTGTGCTGCTGGTTGCATGTGACCCTTCTCAGCTGGCAACTCATCGTCGTTTGTTTATGGAAACAATGGGATGCCGAATAAAGATAGGCTGTGAGAACCGGCCTTCAAACAACCATATTGCAAAATCCTTGATGGAACTTAAAGTGAGTTACATACTGTTAGGTATTGTGTTTTACTAATGCTGATTTTCTTGTCAAAACTTGGCAGCGTTCAGAAAATAATCCATGTAGTGGCAATTTTCACTGTTCATGTAACATTTCTTAGCTGTAAATTTATGAGTAATATTTAGGAGAGATGACTCTTCTCATCTAAGAAATCAGGGTATTTTACGGTCCATTGCTATCATTGTAAATCATTCTCATATATTGTAAGGCATTTCACGGCTTTGGTAGGTCTTGGTTTCCCTAAAGTGTACCATTCATTTTTTCATAAGTTAGAAATTAATAGTTTAAAAAAGGGAAACAAAGAAGCTGCATGCAAAGTGAAACTCAATATTCTGTAGCCCTCGCATATGTTAGCCTTTTGTATGGATGGGAACTAACACCAAATGTGAATTTGTATGACTATGAATTTATTTTGAAAATGTATTTTTTGCTTTTAAAAGCTGTGTGTGTGTATAAATGGCTCCCGAGAGTGACTTACCAAGTATAGAGCCTTAGGATATTACAGTAATTCTCAGTATGTGTAGAAGAAGAGTTAAAAAAATAATATAAAGAAAGTATCAAAATATAAATATAAGATATAAAAATAATAATAAAATAATCCAGGAGGTACAATACTGACTAATGAAAATTATTATGAAACAATCACAGTATGAAATTGTTTTTAAAACCTCTCTAAAATATTTCCTTTTTAGTCAGGTACATGTGATAATATATTTTTCACAAAAGCTTTTGTTAGGGGCATGACGGAGAGTTTTTAGAAATGATCTGTCAGCCTTAATTAAATGGATGAATGTAAAATGACGCTTTGGAAATGTTTTATGATAAACACAGTTATTAATACTCATATGCCTAAATATCTATTATTATTCACTATGTTGATGAGGTGCCTGAATGAGGTTCCCATCGACATCTACCAGGAAGCATACCACAACTGGCAAGAGGTGCTGGCGTTAATATGTTGACATGGAAGGGTACTAATTTGAAGAATTTTTAGTAATTTGTACTCTCATCTGCAATAAATTTTTTCCCCAGACTTATTCTAATTATTTTGAGACAGACCCTGTAGGTAACTTTTTTCACCTGAATGTACTGGTGAGAATTCAAATATTCACAGATTAAGGTATGGGGGGGACTGTGTGGAGATCGAGTTGTGTGACCAAGACCATTGTGCCACGTAATTATTCCAAATTTCCTTTATAACATACAATGAAAAACGTATGTTATGTTATGTATTTTTCAGGGTGAAGCCTTGCATCTAAGGGATTGCTTCAAGGACATAATTTCACTAGTTGAGGAGAGATGTGATTTGAAACACCTCCAGGGATTAGAGGATTCAGAAAAACTTTCTATCATTTTGCGAAGCAGGGAAATATTACACCAAGGATACAACTTTGGATTTGAAGTAAGAATGTGTGACATTTTTTTGAATTTAGTTGCTCTTTTAGTCATGGTTTTTTTGTGACCTTACTGTGTTTACATTAGGATGTTAAAAAATGATTTCTATGATTATTTTTGGCAAGGCACAAATTTGGTGTATGCTGATTACAAAAGTTGCCTTTGGATCTATTATTGAAGTTTAGGGCAGTATTTAGAGTTAAGTGGAGAAAATGCATGTGTTTACAAGAAATTCGATGTGCTATCCTTGATGAGGACGCAGAAAAATAGTGTTCTGACTACGTATTTTACTTGGTGGCATGTAAGACGAACCTTTTTTCCAAAATTTTGGTTAAAAAAAATCACCGGTGTATTTATATTTGAAGGTTAAAGCTCCATGGTTTAATGATCAAAATAAAGAACAGATATTAAAAATTTTCTACTAGAGACTACCCAATTTGGTTAATGATCAATAACGAATGTTATTTTTAGTACTACCTACTTTAATACTACCTCTTTTGACTCCCATTATTCTCACTTATGTATAATATTTATTATTTTGTTGAAGAATGTTTTGGTTTGGATTTTATTATTAAGCTCACCACTATTCCATGACATGAATATTGTGTTGCTTGCTTGTGTGATTTTGAAATAGGTGCAAGTGAGACATGATCTGAATGGACTTGATCATATTTTATCACAACTGATCATAGCAAAGCAGTGTGGCACTAGTCCTGCTGTAAATCATTTACAAAAATGGAAAGCATCAAAATATAGCTAAAACATATCCTTAATAATTATAATTGAATGAAAAAAATACAAAATATGCACCCCCTATGTTTGGATTGTTTGGATATGAAAGTTATCTGAGCATACATATTTATGCTGGCATAATTTGCTATTATGTACTTAAAATCTTTTTGAAGAACTTCAATTTGTGGATGTCTGTATTCAAAACTTAGCATTAACCAGTCATCATATAGGCTGAATTTTCAGATGGTTAGCTGGTCAGCCAAATGGTTACAATCATTCGTGGGCACTTTACATAATCAGTGTGATAGGTATGAAATGAGAATCACTCATAATAAAATTGAGGTAATGGGACTTTCAAAGAAAATGCAGGCTAAGATAAGCATTAAAGTTGAGAGATATGAACCATGTGGTTCTTTCAATAAGTTCTTAGGAAAATATAAATATAACAAATTATTTTTGGTAGATATTTTTTCCAACAATCTAATTTTAGCTCGATGCACTTTTCCAAGCATTTCTCTAACTTTTTTAAGTTGTCCATGAAGTACGATTTTGGAAGGTCCCTTGAATAGGCATTTGTGGTAATGGTGATCTCCTTGTTCAATGTGAATCATTTTCCACCCAGCCATTTTTTCAAGTTAAGAAATAAAAAATAGTCCCTGGTGGCCAAATCCGGTTAATAATATGGATGTCATAATATTGCGAACTTTAATTTCATAATTTTCCCCATGAAAACTCTGCAGGTGTGCACCCATCAATTGTCTTGATGGAAGAGAATTCTTTTCTTTGCCAAATTAGGATGTTTTTTCATGGTTTTTTTACTCAACCACTGCAATAATGGTGCATAAGACTCTCTAAACATCATTTATCATTTTGCTAGTGATTGACATTGATGATTCCGCGTGGGTACAAAAAAACCATGGCCATCACCTTGTTGGCTGGTTTCAACATCTTCCCCTTCTTCGAAGCTGGATCAATCGATTATGAAAAAGAATGGAAAAAATAAAGTGATGTAAAGGGAGACCAATTAAGTTATAGGCAGAATGAAGGTTGGTGGGAGAAAGGCAGGACAAGTGGGTGTACCAATTACTGATGGACAATGGGATACTTAAGACAGTGATAGAAGGGAGAATGCTGGAAGAGCGAGGTAAAGGGAGGAAAATAATAGGCATTTTGGTTGGATTAAAGGGAGTTAAGGAAGTATTTTGAGCTAAAAAATGAGATATTAGGTGGATGTTCATTCTTGACGTACCTTGTGACTTTATAATTGAATTGATAAAATTGTCTTCAAGGGGAAGTGAGTGACCTTGAAATATGTTTTTGAAACCTGAAAATTGTGGAAGCTTATTATTTCCTCAATTATTTATGCATGTATCCTCTAGAACAAGGTAATTATTAAAATTGCTCGAGAGTAATTTGAACTTCCTCTTTCTACTATACCTTCTAAAACTAAGCATTTAAAAATTTTTTGCAGTACCATAAGGAACTTTCCCGTCTAATGACAGGTGAAGCTCGAACCAAACTTTCCCGTGGCATGATTGATTTCGCTCGGCAGTGGATGGCTTTTGTGCAGTTGCGATGTGAGCAGGGTAGAGGCCTTCGTCCCAGTTGGGCTCAGCAAGGTCTGGAATTTCTTTCTCTAATATGTGACCCACGCCACACTCAGTGTATATCGGATGCAGAATTTCAGGTATGTACTATCAATGCATCGTAATTTCCTAACTAAGGCTCAAAAACAAAGCCTAATGCTTTGCCTGTTCAATTAATTATCTTCTCCTCTTTTTATTTGTATAGTTACATATATGTTATGAAACCGCCAAGTAATGACTATATTTGGTCATATTCTTGGAAACTGTACAAATCAGTACAACTATAACTTTGATGGAGTCACCTTCTGATTTGTATTCAAAATGTGAGAATTTTACAGTTAAAAATCAATTACCTTGAATAGAATTGAACTCGTATCTTTTTAAACCCTTAGAAATTCACAGTTTAAGGGGACACCTCAGTAGGTTAACTGTTTACTGTACTTGACTGGATATTGTGAGATCAGGGTTTGGATCCGAGTAAAGGCAAATGATATTTACATTGTGAAATTCTCACACATAATTTGGTCACTTTGTCAGTCTCATCTTTAAAGACAAAGTATTTTAGAAAGGGATGCAAAGATTGGTTTGGTGTAATTTGGGATGCAGGAAGAACTTTGGACATTGTGCTTTTCAAAGCTATTTGCATCAGTATCAAATGCGGGCACTTAAAAGATGAATTTTTGTAGTTCATTTTTAGATGTTTGAGCGAATAAATTTTCACTTACTGATGAAAATCTCCTTGCCTAAATGTAACTTCATATTAATGATTGTTTATGTCCATTAATGTGTGATCCCAGTATATTTTCAGGAAAGTTTTGTTGTGAAATCTCAAACCTTTTTATTTAATGCTCATTTTCTTTGTAATTTCAATGGGCCATAAGGATCTCAAGAGTAGCATGGAGAAGTGCGTCTCATATGTGGTTGGGTGTGCCATGGACCGGAGTCCATCCTCATCAGCTTGCCTCTCTGCTCTTGGAATTTCAGCATCTTTCATTCCGTCTCCTGTTTCCTCACGACCCAATTCTCCTCATCCAGTGCGACGAATGTTTTCCAGCAATGATGCACATTCACGGTCAACTTCTCCTCATGGGACAAAGTCATACCGTAGCTCACGTTCTTTGCAGGAGGGAATTCTTAATGATCCAGTAGAAAATAGGTAATTTCAGGAATGATATAATATTCCTAGAAGTGGGCTGTAAATGAATATGATAAAGAGTAAACGTTTGATTCTCTGTGAGTGAATTACCCATTTTGCAAATTATCCATGCTATTCTGTTCCTAGTACCTCAAACTTTTAATAAACTTACAATCGTAAAGATAATTAAATGCTTTGAAACTTTGATATGCTATTTAAAAAAATACAAATCTGAGATACCTAGTATTTTTTTTTGAAGTTTTTAATTTATAAAATTAAAATTTATCAATAGTATTTCATATTTTAATTTAAACATTTTTTTACTCCACATACTTTCCCATTGTCGTTTCCCTTACATTAATTAATTAGCCCTGATAATTCCATATTCCCCTTTTAGGTTAGCAAATACATTGCTTTACTATTCTGCAAAAAATAATATATTATATCATTCATGTGGAAAAGTATGTATGGAATAGAACTTTTGTACTCCTCAAAAATGCTTGATAGAATTGAATATTCAATCTCTTAATATATTAAAAATGACAGGGAAAATTGTATTTACATGTAAACAAATATATCTTATATAGCTGCATTAAATTTTATTTTGAATTGAGGAAATATGTTCACACACAGCATGAAAATAAACACATTTAAAGATTTTTAGCTTGGAATTATTCTTCTTACAGGAAAAGGGGTATGCTGCCTTTGGTCAATGGAAGTGAAACTTTGGTGGTGCCAAGCAAAGGTATATATATTCAGGACGTGCATAGTGGGGTTGATCTAAGGTGACTACGGATTTTTTCTAGAAAAAAGTGGTTTTTGTGGCAAATGATCACTTTAAAAGGCTATCTAAAGATAAAAGATACCTTGAAGAACTTTATTTTATGAAATACTTAGGTATGAATTTAATTACATATGAAATTTTATGATATTATGTACTTAATTCCTATTTTGAAAACATTAAGCATGTATGAGGTTTGTCGTGCCGTCAAAACGCCAACTAAATATGTGAGGGTCATTTCTCTGTGTTTTCTGGTATAAATGTTTTATATGTACACGTTTAAGTACATATACATATATATAAGTGGTCTGTGCAATAAATACGCTAACTGGTGCAATCTGGCGGCTATGATGCAGACTCTAGCCCCGCCCACTAGCAGCGCTAGTTGCCTGAGACCCAATGAGCCGTCTGTGCTTGGCGGATTGTCGAGCTGTGCATATGGTGCCAGTTATGCTAGTTTCTGTCGTCCTTGTTTTTCCTGTTTGTCAAAAATGGAAATTGACACAATCACGGAGCAACAAATCAGAATCAAGTGTCTTGGTGAAGTGCAGTAAAATTTATCAAGAAATTACTGAAATGTTGACAGCTGTTTACGGTGATAATGCTCTGAAGAAAACATCCGTTTTCAAGTGGATTAAGCATTTTAAAGATGGCCGAAAAGACGCCACACATGATGCAAGGCCGGTATGACCTTCAACCATCTGTGTTGACGACAACATTAATCGTTGTGGTCCCTTGTCTGTACCGATCGTTGAAAAATTATCCAAATGATAGCTGATGAACTGAATTTAGGAAAATTAATAGTACACACAAATTTAAGTGAACATTTGGGTTAAAAATGTGTGAAAAATTTGTTACAAAACCGCATTGATTGTTCGCCAGTTTCTGGTGAAACATTCAATCACCATCCTTGATCATCCTCCTCATTTACCAGATTTCACCCCCTGCGACTTTTTCCTTTTTCCAAAATGCAAACAAGTGATGAGGGGACATCACTGGGAAGATGTGAACACAATAGTGCAATAAACTATGAGAAAACTAAAAAGCCTAACTGCCAAGGACCTCCAAGGGCACTTTAAACCGTGGAAAAGGAGATGGAATAAGTTCATAGCAAGGAATGGAGAGTACTTTGAAGGGGACAAATTCGATGTAGACTAAATTTTGCAAACTTAAGTTTTTATGGCCTCATTTCGTGTATTTATCGGACAGACCTCATATAGTATGTATTTGATATATACACATGTATAACAGCAAACATTATTTGTTTGTACCATTTCTGATGAGTGCATATTATTAATTTTTCAAATGCCTAAGTTACTAGAACCTTAACTTTGAGCATAGTTATGCATGTCTTGGAAATAAGGTTGTTGAGAAAAAATGATGAGAGTAAATTGGGGGCTATAGATATGTGAGAGTGGAGAAGAATGGAGAAAATAAAATTGATTGAAAGGGAATAAACAATGAAGTTTTAGGAATGGTAGGGGAAGAGTGATGGCTGTCTTGTTGGGAGTAATTCAAGGAAGGCAGGACTTGTTGATGCAGGAGATACTGAAAGGCCCTGGGATATTGAAGTCTGATAGTGGAGAGAATACTGAGAAATAAAGGAAGCGGTAGGAAAACAAGAGGCATTTTCGATGGAATCGTAAGGGGTAGAAGGTTTGCAGGGATAAAGTATGAGTTGTTGTAATATTTAGTTTGGAGTGAAAGGGTATTTCGTGTCATGTTCATTAGGACATACATGTATGATAGTTTGTGGTGCCAAGATATATAAAATACCAACCATAAGCCGGTAGACTAGAAGCTAATAGAAAAAAATCAAGAAAGTGTATATGTTTGATGTGTTTATTGTAAAAGTGAAGAATATCTAATATATCATCTGATATCATTCCGAATTCATCCACATTATAGATAGTCTTCCTCTAATGGTTTAATTTCTTTCTATTTAGCAGCTTTTTGAAGGTCTGCATTCTCATTCTCACCACTCACGCTGTTGAATAGCCATTTTTGTGCCAATTTCTAAAGCCTTCCAACCTTAGAACACCTCAAGTTGCACAGAAGTATTCGATTGGCTATATTTCATCAGCCTTTTCGTCTTTTCCTGTGGTCGTTTGAGTACTAATTGGAAATTTTGCATCAGCTTCTTGTAACCTCTTGATTGATGTCTTAGTGTGTTTCAAAATGTTGGCAATACATTTTCACTTCCTTAAAGGACATAGTAATGGCAGCATTAGAAGAAGAATTATGCTAAAAAAGAAGCATTTACTAGAAGATCAATTATGGTAGGTGCAAGAAGTAAAAATGTGAAGGAAAGATTAGTAATGCCTTTAATATGGAGTGAGTTGTGAATTTGAAGCCTTGTCTTAAAGCAAGAGGATTTTCATGGATGGGAGGCTTTTGAGGTGTTGATGTTGCAAAGAATAGAAAAACTAAGTTGGACAGAGAGGAAGTTGCAGAGGAAAATCTGAAAAAGGCAGACAGATTGGAAGGAGGAAATATTGGAAGATAGTGGGATATTTAAAGGACTTGATAGAAAGGAGAGTATTGGGTAAGTAGAGTAGAGGAAGGGAGAGAGTGAGCTTTCTAGATATCATGAATGTAAGTAGAAGTTATAAATTAATGAAGAGAGAAACAGTGTTGGTGAAAAACCAAGGAAGTCTCATGATAATTAGTCAGGGGAACCTTCAGAAGTAGTCTTTAGAGACTTTACAAAACCTACCTTTGAATACTGCTTTAATGCATGACTAAAATTTTGATTTAGTTTCCTTCATTGGCCATTATATTTCACCTGGTCGCCTGTGGCAGGTAAAGTTCATTGAAAGGGTTAAAATTTGGCCTGGTTGTGGTCACCCTAATTGGTAGTCATGCATTCAAGGTTTAATCAGTGTTAGATCTAGTACCAGTCCTGGTAATAAAAAGTCATTTCGGACGATTGTTGTCTCTTGAATCAGTTTTGAAAAGATAGATTCCACTGTAGTATTTTCAGTCTTAGGCTCCTTTCATTTGTTATAAAGTATTTTAATGACTAGTAAATGATGTAAAAAATCTTTTCGAATATTACCAATCCATTCTCTATTGAGGAGTATGTGACATCAGACATACCATTTGTGAAGATCCTAAAAAGTCATCTTTGCCTTATCATCCATAAAATTGCCAATCCAAATTCAGATTTGCATTCTTCCTTTACCAGGGCACAATCCAGGGATATCATCCAGCTGTGATACTTTGTGATATGAATTTTAACTTGTATTCACAGGATCCTCACTAGATTTATCGCCGCAAGGAGAAACCCCCACATCTCTAAGTCGGATGGACAGAGTTCGCTTGGCAGTCGCAAAGCTGGAAACAAAACTCGAAGATAGGTTGATGGATAATGAGCTAATTGGACATGTGGCACCTGAGGCCCAGCGTAAATCATTAGATAACTTTCACATCCGTGCCAAGAGTGTGGTCTTCAGTTGGCAGCGTGGTATTAAGTTAGGTAAGTGAGTGACCTTTCATTAGGCAGATATGAGATGATTAATTTGGGCATGTGTTTTAATTAGGATGTTCTCACTAAGTAATGGGGATGTGTTAGTCCTGTGGGTAGAGCGCTGGTCTTTTGACTGGTGAGTCCCAGTTTGCTTCTGGGTAATGCCTCTGGGCAAGCTCAGTTTCACCCAAGCTGTGTGGTTTTTTGGGTACCAGATCTTCCTTGGAAAACATACATGGCACAGGGAAGGTTCGTGTTTTCTCAATGTGTGGACTGCATTTTAGGAACATAACCATCATATAAATATGCTGAAAATGGAAATTTATTGTAATTGTTTTTATGTCTTCTTGTATTAGCAGTTGTAATTTTTAGATTATCCTGGCAAAATATTTTGGTGGAGTTAGACAAATGCTTAGGCAAAATGTAGCCATCAAAATTTTGTCCAATATACTTCCATGGTGATTTTTTTCATACTACATGGTACAAGTGCTGCATCCTTTTATGGTGCCTGTTTCGGCCATTCTGCTATTGTCAGAGAAATTGGAGAAATTGAATGGGGAGTGCAGTAATTACAAAGTAAAGCATAGTAAAATGTGTACTGTGCTCAGTTAGTTGGTGAACTCCTTCCAGGCCAGCCATTTTCTCACAGAGAAAGTTTTTTTTTAAATAAACATTCCTTTTTATGTAAATTTACATGCTGGAGGAAGCAAGTGTATTTGTGGGAGCTGACTATAAAAATATGGTGACCAAGGAAATGTTCTTTTTTTTCAAGAAACTGCGGGAGATGGCACCACAGTAACTTTTAACAGAGTTATCTGCTGACATGCATTTCAATGCAACAATTTCAGAGTGTGAAAAATCATCAAAACTCCTGGTCAAATGATTTTTACATTATGACATTGTTGCATTGTTCTTTGTTTTGTTTAAATCACAAATAAGAACAAATTTAGTAATATTTGTGAATTTACTAAGTCAGGAAATGTTTAATTGGCAAAAACAAAAGGTATCAATTTCTCAATTTTTCCATAAATTAAGAAATTTGCATGCCTTAGAGGTCGCATTTCTCTCTGGTAATGGTACCCTTGGTTCAATATTACATATCCTGCTGCAATTGCGAACCTCAGTTATTTTTCAAGTGCATGCATTACCTTCTGGGAAATGCTTGGAATATTGCTATTGGCAAGCAATTATTATTCCCATAAGATATAACCATAAGTTTCACACTCATTAATAATATTATTCAATGTAAGTGGGGTGTGGATTTTAATTTGACAGTCAAAATGGGCAATTGGTCAGCATCGTGAAAGATTTCCACTAATATCATTAGTTTGAGATTTGGTAAATAAATTTTATTTAGGAAGCATTTATTTGTGAAAGCAATCTGTGAAAAAATTTTTGAAATCAGTAAATGATTTGTTAAATTTGCTTCACTCAAAAATGGTATACACGTACATAGGTAGTGACATATAAATGTGAGGTGGCATTAACAAATTATGACTGCTCTGTACATTAAATAAAAAGATAAAAATGATATAATGATTTTGCCTGAATCTTTACAATGAAAGTATTTTTAACAATATGAATGGTAAACTAAATTATTGTGACTTATTTTAAACTTCTATCCTTTTTACTTTGTCTTCATTTTGCAGTTCTAATTAATTATAAGGATAGTGATTCACTACCATTTCACTTCAGGTCAAGGGTGTTTTGGTAAAGTTTACACTGCCGTAAACAATCGAACTGGAGAGTTAATGGCCATGAAGGAAATACAGCTGCATCCCAATGACCATCTAACTGTTATTCGTTCAGTTGCTGAAGAGTTACGTATTTTTGAGGGTATTCACCATCGCCATTTGGTACGATACTATGGAGTTGAAATTCATAGGGTGAGTATTGGCAGCCTGGTAACTAATGGGGGCTAATTAAGGTAAAACTGTGATGGAAATCAATTCATGTTCAAAAATGGTCGTAGATGAAATCAGTGTTGTATGTGTTATATATGTTGTTGTGTTATCTGTAAGCAAAAGCAACCCGCCATGAATTATTTCCCGAGTAGAGATTGTGATTAATGAGTAATTCATACACCATATCAAGTTAATCCTTAGTTTCACATTGATGAATAATTTTAGTGAAATAGATGTGTGGATGAACTACATATTTTGGCGGCCAAAGTTGTCAACAAATTGAATTATCTTTAATTTTGTTGGTGTACAGAGAAGTAAATATCGTTGTATAGAAAGCATGTATGAGGTGTATCATAAAGTTTTAATCAATACTAAAAATAATCAAGATATAAACTTCATTTTTATTTGTTATTCTTCAGACTATTCTTCATAGTCATCATCCATAGTTTTATATTTCTCCCAGCATTTCTTGACCTTTTGAAGGCCATCATTGTAGAACTCAGCAGGTTGAATTGAAAATCGTTGCTCCACTTCTTGAACTTGTAGATTGTTCTTTCAGAACCCTGGGGGACTCTGCTCCTTTATATTCAACTGTTGTCAAGTGGACAAATATGTTAAAAATTGGCTGGGACAGTGTAGATGATGATCCGCGTAGTGGTTGGTCAAAATGTGCCACTACTCCAGAAATTATTGCTTAAGTACATTAAATGGTCATGCAGGATCGCCGACCAAAAGTGCAGGAAATTGTAGGGATGTCATCTGAATGAGCATATCACAATTTAATGGTGCAATTGGTTATGAGAAAGCTATCTGCTAGATGGGTGCCATGACTCTTGATACAGGATCATAAATGCATCAGAATGGAACATGCCTATCCCATTCCTATATCTCTCATCTGACACAATCTTCAACATTCCATTGCCGTTCAGAATACTACGCATCGATCTGTCTTCTTGCCTCCTGTGGATTTCTCCCAAAAATCCCTTCTCCTCCACCCACTTCTTTGTTTGTTTCCTTCCTGTCCATTTCACCTTTTCCATCATTCTTCAAATCCCTATTTCAGAAACCTCAAATCTACACTTTATCATCTTGCCACCATGACCACGTTTATGTGCCATACAAAACCACATTCTTTAGCAAAATTTTGATGAGCCATCTTATAACACTTTTACTACAAGCCTATTTCGGGTGGAATGTGCAAAGACTGCAAGTGTTATTTTCAGCAAGTTTGCAAAATTCTAGATTTTGAATTATTTCTAGTGCTTAAATTTATTTAATCCATCTACTTTTTTACCCAATATTGAAGATATATTTGCAGGTTAGGATCATGGAAGAATTACAGGGTTTGACCTCAATTTTTAGAAAGGAAAAAATGACAAATTAATTACAGCATTTTAAAAAATCAAACTTTTATGTTTATTTTATATTATCATTGAAAAAATATTATTTCTATGCAATGAAATAATATTTTTTATTGATAAATTTAGTTTCTCTCCAGTGTTCCATTTTCATGATGATCAATTAATTTTTGCTAGAGATATAATTATTTTATATGACTGTGCACTTATGCTCTTATCAGCTGATTCATACATGATTATGGAAGCATTCACTGTGAAAGCCTTTATTGCATTTAGCACACAGTTTGGGATCTTTTTCTTTGTCCTTCTCCTTTTTACCCTCTTATACTGCATACCCTAGAGTCTTTCTCTTTTTTATTTGGCAGTTTTAAGTTTTTTGGCACCACTCATCACTGATGACTCAAGTTACGTGACTCTGTTTTGCTTTTCTTGAAGCCATTCTCTGTCAAGTCCCTCAAATATGCTGATGGTATAATTTTACCTGGGCAAAGGCACTTGAAGGAGCATGCTTTGGTCCTGGTGTCCCAGGAAACTCAGTGGCTATCTTTGGAGGGTTATCACAATTCACTCGCACTTTGACCCACTCACCTTTGCCTAGATCAGCATTTCCATCCTCTTGTTGGTCGGACCCACATTAGTCATCTCCCTCGGAGAAAGAAGAGATCTGAGGTCTCTTTATCCCTGATCTTGAGGTGTAAATGAAAGATTCTTCACTGCTGGAATAAGAAATCTCTTCATCGTAGGTCTCGAATGGCAAATCACGGTTGTCATTATTAGCGACAAGGGCCTCTTCAATATCCTTACTTTTCAAACACTTTGACATTTGTCACACAGGCAGCCATAAAATAATATTTTATAAATTTTATCAAAATGAAAAATTATAAATTGCAGATTGCCGTGTCTACTTGTCAAACACTAAATGACATGAAGAAAGTAGGGCACATAGTTCATGAAAACATATTTACTTAAATTCATAAAATGTAACTATTTCTCCAATAAGACTCAGGTCTCCAAGAATTTAACACAACAGGATTTGCGCTAATTCTTGGTAAAATTAGACGACAGAAAAGGTCAAGCAAAATTATGAATATGGCAAAATGTGATAAACAGAAAGTTCACCAATATATCTGTATATGAAGGAGGAGATTTTGTGAAAACACGGGGAACTCCATATGTCATTGCGATCTAAAATTGTAAGATGTCTTAATTGTAAGATGTCTTAATTGTCAACAATTACTTAGTATTAGCTGATCTTGCTGTAAACCGACACTGTAAAATAGATGTAAAGTGACAGAGGAAATATAGTCCAGCACAAGCTCTCACCAGCATGTAAGATCATATGCTTCTGGTATGAGGGTAACAAAAAAACATGGGAGAACTTACGAGTAAAACATTATGTGCAAAATCAGCCTATATCTTGAGAATAGGGGAAACCATCCTAGTGAGCAGCACAGATAGAGCACAAGCCTTAGAAGGAGACGGAAGCCATTGACTGGGCAGCATATCACGAAGTAAAATAGTCAAAAACACTGGGCCAATATATCGCCCATGGCAGTTTTTGCACAACCTACGAGGGCTGATATATCGGCCAGCTGTTAAAGGGTCCTTACTCAACATCTCTATCATCAATTTCTTCTGAAAGCTTCTGGCTTCTTTGCTTGGTGCAATTCTTCTTCATATATCCCTACTACTTAAGTCATTTTGGTCCAATCACTTCTGAGATTGGCAAGTTAATAATAATAATAATTATGCTTGGCATTACAGGAGGAAATGTTAATTTTCATGGAGTATTGTGCTGAAGGGACTTTAGAAAATCTTGTGTCTGCCACTATGGAAGCATCTGCCAATGGACTTCCAGAGCCTATTATTCGTAGGTACACCTTTCAGCTGCTACAAGCTGTGGCCACTTTACATCATCATGGCATTGTACATCGGGACATTAAAAGTATGTATGCTCTATGATACACATTTCATCTGTCTCTCTCAGACTTGTTTTTAGCTATTAATCATTAAAGTATACCTAGGTTGAATTACATGATAGTTTTATTTATTAAGGATTTCACATTTTTCCAAATCCTTTAATTTGTAAGCTGCAAATTCTCTGATCACCTATGTTGGTTCAGATTAATGATTGAAGAATCCATGAAAAAATTACATTGCTTTTAAATCATCAACTAATGATTCATTTGTTATGTGATGTGGCATTTTTGTAAATATGTATGCATTGTGATAAAGTTGAAATACTAAGTCTGTACAAAAAAGATGAGAGACTGGTCTTTCTATGCGCTAACTGCTTAATGGATCACAATCAGTGAGTTGTCGCCTTCTAGCGGCATCGATGAGAAGTAAATACCACCTTGCTTGTGGCCATATCTTGAATTGTCTCCGCACAACAGCAACGCTTGTCTGAGTTTGCACACGCTTACTGTACAAATTCTTGTGCCAGTGAGAATGAAGGTGTTAGAGAAGCAGTGCGTGTGAATGGAATTTTGTTTTAACCTCGGGAAAAGTGTAACTGAGACTTCTGCAATAATTCAATAGGCATTGGACAATGAATCTATGAGTCGGGCACAGTGTTTTCGTTAGTACAACTGATTCTTCTGGGCAAACCTCCACTGATGAAGAACCGAGAAGTGAACGACCATAGATGTCAACAAATATTGCCCATTTCAAGAGTATGATTGATTTAGTGCATGCAAACCATAGGTTAACTGCTAGGGAGATTGCCAATAAAATTAACATTAGTGGTGGATTGTGTTTCACCATTTTGACAGAAATGTTGGGCGTGCAGTGCATCTTGTCCAAATTTATGCCGCGAGTGTTAATGGATGAACCAAGGCAAAAACATCTTGACATCAGACAGGAACTGCTCGATTGCTCAAACAACAACTGAAACTTATTAAAAATAGTCATTACAGGTGATGAAATTGGGGTTTGTCATTATGATATAAAAACCAAATCCCAGTCTTCATCATGGAAGGGGCTATCTTCCCTATGACCCTAAAAAGCTTGGATATCTCGATCAAGCATGAAGGTGATGTTAATCATTTTCTTTGATAGGGAAGGGATTTTTCATTATGAATATGTCCTCAAAGCACAAACAGTGATTGGGCAGTACTATATAAAGGTTATGAGAAGGTTAAGACAGCATGTAGCAGAGGAGACCACAAATGTGGAAAAACAACTCTTGGTGCTTTCATCACGACAATGCACTGGCGCACATATCATTGACTGTTACTGAGTTTTAGACTAAAAACAGCGCACCAGTGATCACCCTGCCACCCTACTCTCTGGATCTTGCTCCAGCGAACTCTTTCCTTTTTCTTAAGTTGAAAAGATGCCTCTTTGAAACTATTGAAGACATATGACAAAATTGTGCCACAGACCTAAAGGCTATCCCAAAGGAAGCATTCCAGGTGGCATTTAAAAGCTGGAAAAAATGTTTAGAGCGTTGTATTGGCAGCCAAGGGCTGTATTTTGAAGGTGATAAGCATGATTTAAAGGGTAACTAATAAAAACAAGTGTTTATTTTTTTATATGATTGTATAGCACTGGAGGTGGGGTGGAAGACAGAGGGTAGATGTTAAGATGGGTTCATTGGTGTGGAGAGGGGAGAGATTCATTTTGGGAAGTGAGGGCTGCTATTGGTAATTGGGTAGTCAGTGTATGAGTTAAATGAAGGTTGGTGTTGTGCATCTGGGTTTGATTATGAAGAAAACACATTTAGAAGGGGTGATCAGCAAGAGTACCATTGTTCATTGACCAACTTTTCATGCAATTTGTCCTGGAAGAAGATGCAGCTGCTGAAGTGCATCAAGTCTTGGGCCATTCTTTACCCTCTGAAGGATAGTGAGATTTTAATCTCGAAGATTCTTGGCAAAGTGAAGGGGGTTTTGTTTGTAAAGCATGAACAGTGTCCTTTGGTTCTTACTTAGAAATTCCAATCTCGTGTTTCTGACATAGCTGGAGTTGCAGTAACTGCTTCGGACATTGTATTCTCCCCTTCATTTCATCACTGATATTGTCTTTTGCGCTGTCTCATAGATTACCTCAGGCTCTACTATTGTAAAAAGCTGTCTTTTAGTTTGGCTATCAGCAGTAGTTTTTTTCTCTTCTGGAAGACATTTGACCTATGCCACACCATATGAGTGCAAAGGCTACTCACTAGAAGGCTTGGGTTCCATTCCATGTAATGTCCTCAGCCATCCTGAGCATCACCCAAGAGGTGTGATTTTTTGGGTACTTAACTTAATTGGGTACTTTTTTCAAAGGGGAAGGGAAGATGTAAGGTTGAGTCTTGTGAGCCAAATTATCATTTTCTTTGATAATAATTTTTATTGGCTGAAGAGTCAGTTCAGAATATTTCATGCACACGCTGAGGTTTAAAAGATCCATGAGCATACCCTAAGGTATACTGCTGGCATTCTCTTCATGTCTTTTTCCTTTGTTGTATAATGTTACATTGAATGTAACTAGGCATTAGCAGTATGCACATTGCATTGTCATCCTTTCCATTTCAGGTGCAAACATATTTCTAACAGATGAGGGCAACTGCTTAAAACTTGGAGACTTTGGATCAGCAGTGCAAATAAAAGCTCACACCACCATACCTGGTGAACTCCGTTCCTTTGTGGGGACCCAAGGTATATTTCTTGTGGAATTTTTAATTTTTGAATTATGTCACATATCCATAAATGGATTCATGACTTTTGCATTGCTTATCTGTATTGAGTCAATGGCTTACACGAGAGTTTTTTGTTCATAATGCAGGAATAATTTCCATATTTGCTGGCATATTGGGTGTAGGGTATACACTTTTTGCCCTTCAAAATATGGCTAAAATATGGGATATATTGTATGCACTGGAAAAACAAAATTATGAGTTGAAATTTTCGTCTAAAACTTCTGGTTTATATTAATATACATTTTTTAGTATTGTATTGCAAAAGAGTGGTTTCAAAAATATTTCCATTAGTTTTTTCTGTTCTTTAAAAATGGTAAGTTGCATGGTATATCTTTTGCTTTGCTCTGATAGAATGAGCATTCCAGTAGAATTAGTTTCGATCCAATGATATTTAAATGTAAGAATTATCCAATGTGCACATGCATGTGTTAATTGAATAGATGAAAGCTGATAAAATCATATATTCTATTATGATGTGGATGGTGCGACTCCCAACTTGAAACTAAACTACCTTGGGGTGTATGCTGGCAGTAAATCCACGTACTTATTTACTGTTTTGAGTTTTATTAAAGTGCTATTGGCCACATAAGTAGATATTATAGGTGAGTTCATCATTAAA
This sequence comes from Hetaerina americana, assembly GCF_022747635.1. Taxonomy (NCBI): domain Eukaryota; kingdom Metazoa; phylum Arthropoda; class Insecta; order Odonata; family Calopterygidae; genus Hetaerina; species Hetaerina americana. The sequence continues at coordinate 29,010,407 of NW_027286181.1, forward strand.
AATTTGGTTGTGGTAAGGAAGTAGTCAGAATGGCCATTGCTGAGTGGCCAAGAGCCTCTTGTGCTTGCACTATTGTGGATAATTGCAATCATTGCATTTGTGCATCAACGAAAACGTAGAAACAGTATGGTTTTACTTTAATTTGAAATATTTTAATGTGTTTTTGAATAAAACAAATTTTGGAGTTTTTTGATGAGAATAAGGAGAATGGAAAAAATAAAATGGGCGAAAGGAAAATAAACAAGGAAGGTGGGGAAGGAGAAAGGATTGTTGAGAGACAACCAAAGGTGGCAGGAAAGATGGATGCAGAGCATTTTGATTGGGAATGAGACTGTGATACAGAGAAGGACTTAAAGGAAAGCCAGGAAGGGGTAGTAATAGGATAGGCAAGTTGGACAGAATGAAGGGAGAAAGGTAGTATGGGGAATTAAAGAAGGGTCTGCTGTGATGTCAAATTTCAGTATATCTTTTGTTAGGAGAGGCTAAGAAATGTATCGATGTTCAAACTTGTGTCTAGCCATAAACTACCTTTAAGTTATAGACTATCTAATAATGTTATTTTTTCCTTACGTGCATTGCATTCAATTTCCAGTAAAAATGAGCTTATATTGAATGTGTATCATTTTTCAGCATACATGGCACCTGAAGTTTTCATGAAAACAACCCATGAGGGGCATGGGAGAGCAGTTGACATATGGTCTCTTGGATGTGTAGTTGTGGAGATGACATCTGGGAAGGTAAAAAGAATTTTCCATGGAAAGATTAGTATTTTGATTCATTAAGGTACCTGATTGCAGTGTGCTATCTGGACACTAATGCTGCCTTGGTGGCTTAATAGCTTGAAGCATTCGGAATACATTGAGGGATCCAGGTTTGAATCCCAGTCAAAACATGTAATCCTTATGCTGTGAAATTTCTGCATATTTGATGCCATTATTCATTTCCTTGTGAATGCTCTCGCTTTTGCACAAGGGTAAAGGTAGAAAAGTGAAGTAGGCTTGCAGGAAACTTAACAGTCAATGAAAAATTTCTAATGAATATACTTGTTATTATAACCAAATGGACCTAGCTTAAAAAATTACCCTCTTAATAAATTCAAATCTCCGGATTTACTCATTCAAATAACTTTTATGGTTTCTTTAGCTAATACTAGCAATTGTACTGTTTTTGAGTTACTTTCTCTTGTGGTAATTATCAAAAGTATCTCCCAATGTATTGGGCAATGTGGGACTGAAATGAGTATTGTAATAGCAATGATTTCTTTAAAGTGTTTTAGTATTAAAAAAACTGGTATTTAATGATGAATATTTTATCCAGACTAAGAGATCTGATTTTAGCCTAGTCTTTTTTTGTAAATTATTTCGATTTTTTAACATGCTGCTGTATGGAACTTGAATCTAGGCATTAAATGCAAGACAGTTGGTTGTTAGAAAATTATTTTACCATAATTGTACTGTTTTAAATATGTCATTTGGCTGTAAGACTAATGAAGAAAATGTTAAAAGGGATACCCAAAATAAAATTATATTATGTTATTATTTATATTCTGAGGCTAATATCAAGTAATTTTATTTGCAGCGTCCTTGGCATGAATTTGATAGCAACTATCAAATAATGTTTAAGGTGGGAATGGGTGAGATCCCAGCTTGGCCCTCAACACTCAGTCAGGAGGGGGAGGATTTTCTTAATCGTTGCCTTCAGCATGATTCAAGGAAGCGTGATACAGCTGCTGGCTTATTGAATCATACTTTTGTCAAGGTAAGAATTCTATAAAACTTTGAAACGCAAAACAATATATAACCACAATGAGGTTTCACCAAAGAAATCCTTATTATCACCATAATGTGTTATCTGGATAGGTATGAAGCTCAAATATTCTTTCTACATCACAGTTAAGAACTGTTTTCCGTTTCATGGCATTTTAAAAAAGAACTGAATTGGAATTTCATCATCTTATTTTTGTTAGTTACAGGATCTGCACAGAGATTGGTTCCAAAAAGTTCATGGAGTTTGCCATGCTTAAAAAAATCTTCAAAAGTAATCTTCATTTCCATACTATGATTTTGGTTGAAATTAATTGGTCCTTGTCATCTTGAAAATTTATGTTAAGTTATTCACTACCAAAGTTCTGGATACCAAGTTGGTTGGAGGGATTAGAGAATTTTCTCATTCTGGTTGAGTAAGCCTTTGTTAAATTCCCTTTCCAGGGCATTGCTTAAAGAATAAACATCTTATTTTACAAGAAACAGCCCAGGATTTTTAAATGAAGAACAAAAATTTTGCATTAATATTTTAAATTCATAACTTTTTTCTGCTATTATTATGTAAAATTTAAAATACCTAAGCATTAAGAATAAAGTTCCATATCTCATAGAAATTCATGTTTAATCTTGTGTAAAGGTTAAAACATGTACAAAGCCATCTTTGTTTTTTTTCTATATATTTTTTCAATTTCTGAGTGACCATTGGCTTTTCGTTCATTTGAAAATTTTTGCATCAACCAATGTTTAATTATTGCTTGCAAAATATGTAATACAACATATATTTTCAGGTGGAGGTGGATGAGGAATACCAGTCTCTCCGTCTACCATCCATGCTTGAAGAGTATTTGAAAAACAATCTGCAAAAATGATTTTTATTCTACCAAAATTATATATATTGATTGCTTTTGAAATTCACAGATGGAGGGAAAGCTGCATGTGAATCTGAGAGTAATTTCTGTCTAACTAGATATGTTCATTCCATTTGGCAGGACAAAAATGATTTAGGCTTATTGGGATCCTTTGCACAAAAAATTGTGGAATTCTCTTAATTCAGGAAAGATGTGAATATGTGCTGGATAAAACTACAAAAATACAAGGCCTAGTGAAATATTAGACATTAGTTACTAAATTTATTTTTTAAGTTTGACCGAGGTCAGTCATATATCTGACACATTTAGGTCGTTCCACCTTTAGATTGATTATATTCAGTATTTTAAGGCAATGTCATATGATGAATTTAGAGCAAGAATGTAAGATCTGATCTGTTATTTGAAAAGATATAATTAATTCTTCTTTGCTTGTTTCACATTGCTTTACGGATTCCTAATTCACCCAGCTTTGATGTGTTGTACTTGTAATTCTAAAAATCAAGGGTCAAGTTCTCCTTAGGTGTAATGATATTGATGCATTATCATTTAAGTATGCAGAGAAATGTGAAGCACAACCTAATTTCAGCAACAGAGAAAATTTTGGAAATAGACATTTTAGTCGATTTTGGCAATTCAACTATCAAACAACTTGTTGCAAGTGGTTGAAAATGTAATCGTGAAGCTAAATTTTTTCATGGTTTCTACATGATATTTTTTATTTTACACAGGATTTATTCTCTAATATGCATGCCAATCTTGTCCACTCATTAAAATTTCTAAATACTGACCAATTTTCTTCATATCAGAAGAAAATTCTGAGTGAAAATATTTATTTTTATTCTATTTCTTGATCTTGCAACCGAAAGGCTTTTACATCTTGAACAATACTAAATGAATTACTGTTTAAGAGAAACTAATATTTGTCAAATTACATCACATTGTTATTACCTCAAGGTATTGCCATGTTTTTTTCTTTCATTGTGCATAATTTTATTGTAAATGTATTCATATTCCCATGGCAATCTCATGGATAATTTCTTATTGCATTAGTAACTAGAGCAGGGCATCGGGAGGAATGTTTGTGAATGTACTATTTACCAAGAATACATCAGTTTTCAGATGGACAGAACATCTTAGAAGTATATTATAATCAGATAGGAGGGAGATAGATAAAATTCAGCGAGTGAATGTATTGAAATTTATATGGGAACTAGTTACCAGTGTCAGTCATTGCAAACACTTTTGTCTCCCTTCACATCATGTTTGTGGAAAAAAGGAGAACTTCAAAATTGTGCCCTTAATATGATTTTCACTTTCGTGAGATTTCTTCATTGGTGATTACCTTAATTTCTTATTTCTCATTCCTGAGGCTCACCAACTGTTTCACATATGCTAATGTTTTCAAGAGATGGAATTGGGGGTGGTTTTGTAAAGCATTAGTTAGAATCTCAGTAAGAAACCAGTGATCAATTTTCCTACATGAAGCATTTGTAAATGTCTTTTCCATGATTAAGGTTGACCATCTCCTGTATAAGTTTTAAATTAAGAGTTACTAAATCTAGTCCAAGTAGGTGTGCAAGACCAGGGAGTTGGAAAATACGTCATAGCTGAATGCAGAGAAAATTTAAAAATCAGGAATAATCCAATTTAAACAACATGTCAGCCACAGTCGTGCTTAAAGTACCTAAGTACCTTCACTTTTCGTGATAGCCAAGCTTAACGAGATTTTCCCTAGCTGAACTTCTGCTCCAGAAATATAGGGTCCGTACAATAAGTATCGGGACTGGTTCCAAAAATCAAAATTTATTGCAGTTATCATTGCAATTACTTAATAATCTTCAAAATATGTTCTTCCTGCATCGATACACGTAGTTCAGTGCATCTGCCACTTGTCAAAAGTCTGCTGGAAGTCTGTTTCCAGAATACTGTTGAGAGCCTTTGTTATCGCTGCTTGAACCGCCTTGATGGAGTCGAACCAATATCCTTTGAGCTCCTTTTGAGCTATCCTTTGAGGTATAACGTTGTCAAGAAAGTCTTCATCTTCCTGGATGCAGTCCAAAATTTCTTGTGCATTTTCCACCCGTGACAGTTTTTGTTCCTCGCTCAAGACTTTTGGCACCAGCTTCGAGCACACTTTCCTCATCGCAAGATTCTCTGTTACAATGTTTCTGACTGAAAGGCCGGTCTCTTCACTGATAAGGGTAATGGTTAAATACCTGTCAGAGTCCAAAACATTTTTCACTCTGGCCACCTGAGTATCGGTTCGAGCGGTCGTCGGGCATCCGATGTGGTGCTCATCTTCGACGAGCTTCCGGCCTTCCCATAAGCCTGTTTAATGAGCTCAAGGGTCTCCGATGTGGATTTCCCGAGTTTAATGCAAAACTTCACGGCATAGCATTGCTCAATGGTGTGCTCCATGCTGGCGCGACGACACCATAAACAATCACACGTCACAAAAATCCACCTCCTGTCTCAACGCATGCCCGGAGGCAACTGAACTAAAGTGCGCTTGAGTGGTGGGTGACCCCTCTACCAAGCCGACTGGTCAGACCCCCATCCACCACTCCTTAGAGGCTACAGCGAACCAGTCACAATACTTATTGTATGGATGCTGTAGCGGTATATCATCATTTTCCCGAATGGATTTTCCCAAATAGCATTTTCCCAAATTGTCCCCTTCCCGAATGACATTTTCCCAAATGCAATTTCCCGAATGCCATTTCCCAAATGCAATTTCCCGAATGAGTATTACAAAATCTTATTTAAATCAAAATTTTATTACACTATTTTAATCACAATACAATATTGTGTGCTTGCGGGAAAAATGCTATTCAGGAAAATGCTCTTTGGGAAAATGATAGGTAACCGTGCTCTCGATTTTAAATAAAGATATCCATCTATAATGCCCTTAGTTTAACCGATAAATTTTTTTTCCATCACTAAAATTTTTGCAGTGAAGGTTACAGTCTTAGAAAACTGGTAAGTAAATAAATAAACAGTCGCCCTAGTAACCGAGAGCGTTCTCATTTTTTGTTTTTTGAAAACTCATTTTTTTTTAAACTCATTCGGGAAAACTATTATTTGGGAAAGTAGTTTTCGGGAAATTGTGTTCGGGAATTTGTCATTCGGGAAGGGGACTTTTGGGAAAAATGCTATTAGGGAAAATACGTATGGGAAAATGATAGGTAACCTGCTGTAGCATGTGTAAGCTCATCACTTAAATCTTTCGCATGCCTATAACACTCAGCAGGACGAAAAAAAGAGGGTAAGCCCGAGTAATAATCGTTCACAATGTCTACACTGACTTCATTCTTTTCTTTCGTAATTTAGTTTTTCAATAGCTTCCATGGTGTAATCATTGGAAGTAAGCATTTAATTCAAGAGTAGTCTAAAGGAATGGAAGCAAGTATTAATGGCACAATCTTCCTCAAATGGCTTATTTTCTCAGATTATCTCATTATATTCAACTGAAAGCACCTACCTTTGATTTTGTTGTGCAAACAGGGAAAGGCCCTTTTGGATCTCAAAATTATTTTGGTGGGCTATTTCTAAGTTAGCCTCTTCAGTAAGCGATTTTCATATTGTAGTACCAGTTATACAGTATACATCAAGTAAAAATAAGACATCTATATTCCACACGACATCTTTGTTGCTCCTTTCATAGATTGAAACTTACTGTTTTGGCAACAATGTAATAGAGATGTTTATGTTGCCATAGAGATGATTATATGTATTGATATGAAGTAATGTGGTTTACTCAATGAGGATTTATCCCATAATGTAATGCCAGATGTAATTGGTCTTACCAGCTATATAATCACGAATTCATCTGATGTGGGAACATATGAAAAGGTTTGCCATATTGAGGATTGTGATATATAGATGTCTTATGATTTAATGCAAAGTATTTATCTCTTTGTTGGAAAAATGATTTAGTAGCATGCTGCCTTATCATGACTAAAACAATGTGTTTTTAATTTTTTCTGGTAAAGTAATTGAAATTTTAAAGAATTGGGGAATAGGTACTGAAGATGCAATGTTGAAGTATACTCCTTATCAATTTGACGAACAATGCAATTTTACCTACAAAATAATTTATGAAAAATGTTACAAAGTAGTGAAGTTACATACAAGGCTAAGATCTTGACAAGTTATGTGGTGTTGGTTTTTCATTTTTGGTTGCAAGTTGTATTGTGTGTGCTGGTTTAACCTTTTATTAATGATAGAAGATACCGTACCTCATCATATGAATGTATCATGATGAGTTTTTAGTATTAGTACAAATTAATTTGTACTGTAACCTCAGGTTTTGTGATTAGTGTACCGTATTGTATGTAAATTATGGTATTATTAAAGCCAGAGTAAGTTAAGCTTGCCATCTGCATCAATAGTAAATTCCTTCCTGGCAGTAACTTCTCATGTGTACAATTAGTGAATACCATGTACATAGTTTATTAAAGAGTATCTATTAAATATTGATGACACATTGACATTTTTTAATTGCACTGTTGTCAACTCTGTGCCATAATTTGACATCCATCACACACACAATTCATTCATTGGTTTAACCAGACAGCAGAAACATCTATTCAGCACAACAAAATTGTAAACATGTAAGATTTTTTCATATCTTCAGATTTTTTCACAATCAAGCATGCTGAAGTCATAAATATATCTTAATCAAAACAGTGAGGAAAATCATTTTGTTTGCATTGAAAGTTATATCTTGACATTAAGTAATGAGTTATCATTCTTATCTTGCCATCAAAAAATTATTTGTTCAGCCCGTAAGTTGACCCTTGAAACCCCAAGCATTAATGGCACATTTTATTTCTGCCTGCAAACTTTGTTAGCAATGTAGTCATTAAAATAATTTGAAATCTGTGAAATGAATGGTTGTTTCTTCATATTATTATTGGGATTCCACTGCTTAAAAGTAGGTTTTGGATGGACACAGCCTGTAAAATCCTTCAAATGTAAAATAAAAATTATTACACTTCATTTTGCATCTGCAGTTTCATAAATAGTTGTACATTTGGGGTTGTACAAATATTTTATTTTTGTGTTTCCTGAAATAATTTGTGTTTTAATGTTATTGGTAAAAGTTGTCCAGCATTGAATCAATTATTTTGATCTCCCTGTCCACAAGTGCTTAAGGCACTACGCTGAATTTAAAAAAAAAGTATAATGCAGTTCATTATTTTTAAGCTCTATATAATTTGTATTAAGATTTTGTCATGGAGCGAAATTTTTCAAGAAAATGAACATTTTTTTCTTTTAGATATTAGTTAAGGTTGATGGTTTTAGTTCAGTTCAATCAAAATATTATGAAGTTTTTATCTCATTACTTGAGATTAAACTCTGGATGTGCTAGACTGGAAAACACTCTGATGACCGTTGACGTGTGCTATATCCTTTGGAAAATATCGAGCAACTCCAGGGGTGTTCTAAAAGTAAAATTAGCTCTTTAGAAATGTAGATAACTTGAGAAATGTCTGCTCATTTAGTTAATCTGTAAATTTTTATACCTTGAAGCGTGCCATTCCTCTTTCTGATTTATCTCTATGGAAAAAAGGGGGATTGAGTCCATATTTAATCTTATGTAAATTTCTTGGATAGTAATGAGCAGGACCAGGTTCTGATGGATCCTAAAAATAAGATTTTGTATAGGTGTGACAATTTGTTGTACCTTTTCTTTAGTTTTCATGACAGTCCAGCAGTTAGTTATTGCACATGCTGAAGGAAATGGCTATCCCGCTCTCTCTCCCTATGGCAAGATTAGTATCCTTACTCTTTGAACGAAGGAAACATTTCCAATAAGATGCCGCTGAGTTGGTTTTGTCTCACATCGGCTTTTCTTCATCCTGAGGAGAATTTCTTGATCTGTGAGATGGATCCAGCGTCCAACATAATGTTTAGAAGGATTGCTCAAACGATTCATTTCTGAAGGCAGCTCATAAAACATTGTAGCAGACCCTTTAAATTTTGGCACAGCAAAGAAACCTATCGAAGAAATTTTTCTGCTAAGTTTTCAATAACCACTCCTCACTATGTCGAAGTATATTTTCATTCACAGTCTAGCTTAACAGGTATCACTAGAGATATCAAATAAGGGCATATTGCTCATTTGTGAGAAGTGCAAAAAATTGAAAAAGAATCTTGTAGGAGAAGGATTCTAGGAAGGATGGATGACCATTAAACTGTGCATAATTTATCCTTTGACCATATGCCTTGCATTCACTTGGGGCTTAATGAGGTAAGGTTTGCATATGTAGTGCTAAAAATTGCATTTTATTCAACACAAGTAACTCCATATCCAGTTACTGAGATATGTTGTTCCTCTTACATATGACTGTTGCATTCAGCTTACCTAGGGAGCTTTCGTTGGTTTGGCTGCTGAGGATTTGGGACTAGGAACAAAATAATTTTCACAAGTTTTATTGTTAACTGAATTAAAAATAACGTTGAATGAACTAGCTTAGTTACCCAGTCAGTCAAGGGGTGACCATCAATGCTAGTGCATTAGAAAATCAGTGTGGTAAATATGGGATGAGAATAAGTGTAAAATAAACTTGTGGAATTGCCTAGAAAGAGGGAAGCTAAATTATATGTTAAAATAGGAGGTAATAAACTAGAGCAGTTGGAAGTTTACTTCCTCGGAAGTATTTTGAACCGAAATGATTCAAGTTGTGAGGACTAAAGGCAAAGAATTATGTTGGGCTGAGAAGATTTCATGGGAGTAAGTTAATTGATGACATTGAAGTTAGTTGAGTAAGATGATAAGCTTTTGCAATTTGGATTTGAAGAAGGTGGAAGGGGCAAGGAAGGAAAGCAAATGAGGAAGTGCTTTGGTATGGTAGGGGAGATGGGATTTTTGGGAGAAATCCAAAGGAGTCAGGATGGATGGATGCAGATAGTTCTGATTGGCAATGAGATGTTGATGCCTTCAAGAGGGAAGAATGCTAGGCTAACAAGTAAGGGGGAAGAAAAGAATTGACTTGTGGGACAGAATGAAGAAAGGAAGGAGGAATGAGGCATTGAAGAGGGGTTGATTGTTTTTGATATCATGTTGTGTTTTTTTAGCAAAGGCAGAGAAATTAGATGTTGCTTAGTGTCCATTCAAAACATTAAAGTAGAATATCAGTAATAGTAAAGAAAAAAAAAGATATATCACAAGAAGGTTGAACTACTTGAGAATGATAAATGAAATAAAGGGCATTGATGGTAAATATGTAATTGCATGGCCACAATTTTTCTTTTACACACTTGTTGCATGAGACATATAAACACAGGAATTCAAATATAGACTACTTATTGACAACTTAGAAAGATTTATCCATTTAGTTTGAGAGCCTAGTCACATCTAGAGATTTTCTGACCAGTTAGAGTTGTCTCATCCCTTTCTCCTGAGAATAGTTGGTATGGGCCTTTTGTGCTAATCCTCCTCTCTAGTAATGCTTGGATTGATCCTGCATCTTTAACCGCATACTGAGCGGGAGTCATTTTCCAGGAAGGTGCCACCAAATACTCTGGATATCTGGAAGATTTAGCCTTAGGAAAGTTTCCAGAAAACTTCCTATTTTTTGACCAGTCTTCTAACTTCTGAGCGGGAATGTGGTCTTTTCCATAAAAACCTGTAAAAATAAGCGTTCAATTTCCACCATTATAATTGTTAATATTGATGTTTTTTTAAGTATGGTGTTATATGCACCGACTAAATAATATTAAAAGGTATTATCATTACTCAGAAAATATTGAACAAACATACTTTGGATGAAGATTAATGACTATCTTCTGTTGCCCTCACCCGACAGTACAGGAGGGTGAATATTACTGAGGAAGAACAACTATGGTGACAGAAAGTAATCGCTCGAAAGTATTAAAGTACTATTATTAGTTATTGGGAATGTAGTATATGCTTAATGACTTATTCTTCCTGTTACGCAAATATTGTCATTGTAACATCATGCTCCAATAAGGAAACATGCCTGGTTGGGTACATATGTTTGTCTGAAAATAATCTGAGCATTGGTAATTTAAAAGGTTAATTAACATAAAAGACTGTGGTTCAGGAAAGTAACACTATTTAAATGGAAGTGGTACCTCAGAAAATATCACAGAGTGAAGAAAACCTATCTGTCATACCAGGATAGGGTTTAATGTAGATGAGATCTAAGGTGTGTAACAGCCTTTACTTTACAGGTCAGTATGATATAGCCCTCACCAAAATTGGTGAAGTCCAATTCTAAAGAAAATAATAATGTTCAGAGAAATGCGTTGATGTTTACCAGGCCCAGGAGTAGAGAAGCTATCTTTTGGCTGCCTGTTAGATGCCAATGGCTGTGACTTCTGCTTTTTTTGTATTGCACTGTTTTTAGCATTCGAATTAATGTTTGGCTTTGCTGAATTGGACAGTCGGTCAGACTTCTGAAGTGTAAAAAAGTACAGATACAGATAGCTAGCATTTAAATTTAGATATTTTGGCATTAAAACAGAAATATTCTACTAACAAAAATGTCATTAAAATTTAACTGCAGTTTAAATTTTATTTCTTCTTTTACGTCTGATCTGGCCCATTTGGCTCCGGGAATTTTTTTCTTGCCCCATTCTTCCAATTTCTGGTGTTCTCCTGGTGCAACATTTGAGTACTGGAAGGGTTGGGAGAAAAAAAATTACTAGATTAAACGATTGAAGTCTAAATGAAGTTTTACGTTGATAATGATTTGATCTACTCGAAAAACTTGATTTTTTTAATGGTAAATTTTGCACTGTTGTGCATGTCTATTGCAACTAGCAGTCAAATTTTTAAAGGTTGCCTTCTTCTTTCTGGCATTGATGGATTTAAATAACATGCATATAATAAACAAGCCAATGGACTTAACAGATATAGGTATGTAAATTAAAAACTTGAGTACAGATACAAAGGAATGTGATGTGTGTACACATGTTTGTACTAACAACTTTGGTGCTCATTTGATTAAAACACAAATGAGTACACATTATAATTTTTAGTTTTGTAAACATATTTTTTGATAAAAACCTTAGTTAATAGCAATTCAAAAAAAATCTAAATGTTAGGCATGACCTTCAGCATGCATAGTGTGCTTTGCAAATTTTAAAGTTTATAGTTACTTTAATTAATGGCTCTTAACTGATGAATATTAGCAATACATGTATCTCTTATAAATCAAATTCCTAATTATAAGATTCAATAGCTATTATCAGGAACCTACTTCACTAAAACAAAGAGAAAAATATTTATGATCAAAATCAGTTCAGAAGATTGATTATGATTATGGATATCATCTTTGAAGTTTCATCTTGTGTATACATCTATTCTACAAATATTTGCATCTTAGTTTTGGAAGAATAATCTGATTATTGTGCCAATGCTAGGATGCTCATTTGAATATGAAACATTGAACTACCTCATTTGTTAATCCTAAATTAGGATGGAGTCCTTTTTTGTTGAACCGATCACTAGTACTGCCAAAAGCGATGGTTTTATTACTCTTGACCATTATCAAGATTGTTGAATATCTAGTCCTAAATGAAGATTAACAAATTGTTATGGTGGCTCATTTTGCTGCCTTGGCTACCATAAACAGAAGACTACTAAAATGTTATCACAAAGAATGGTTTCCAATTATTCTTTATAATTTCAATGTTTTTCATGAAACCATGCCTATTCTAGAAGAAAGAATATTTGATTTTTGATCCTCAAAATATTTTATTCAAGATGTAACCTTGCATGATTGATGCTAAATTCATTTAACTATGTTAAAGCCAACATTTTTAAGTTAATTATTATGGTCAGTTTGTTGAAAATTATAGCAGTTCATGTAAAAAAATGTACAAGAATATTGTTCTAACTTGATCAGTATCTGTGATAGTAAAGCTTCATTAAGGAAACTCAGCAAGGAGAGCTGGATTTGTTAACAGAAGAGATTTAATTTTATCGCAAAAATTAATATTTATCGCACCCCTTACATAAAGTATACCCTTACATTTGCCCTTTACTTGGTTCATTGGCTTTCATGCTGTCAACAATCGTGTTCAATGAAAAAGATACATCGATGATGTGGAAACAAGTGAGTATTGCATTCGCCAATGTGAATGGTGAACATTGATAGCACGACAGGAGATAAAATAATGTTTTTGGAGAGGCAATGAGGAGATGAGGGGAGCAGGTCTGATGAGTGGATATGTTTTACATCAGGGGCGCCTGCAAGTCGGGGAACGATGATGATATTTGTCGAGGGGGTTTGCTAAAGGGTTGATGGATCTCAGAATTTTCTTTAAATTGGCAGGTCATCTGTATGTGAGAGAGGGGCATTGGGGCCGGAGACGAGATGAGACACTTAGAATTCCACACACTTCTACCCAATGTTGTGCACATGGCTTCAACCATTAACACTCCTATTCTTTTCACTCTGGGGTCAAGAGAGATTAGTAATTTCTGCGGCGGCAATGTGCAAATAGGATCTGATTAGCTGCGGTGTCTGCTACTTCGCGTCGCTATAATAATAATATTTCGGATGCCTGAGAAAAGGGACGCTGCCCGTAGCGACGGGCAACGAATTCTTCGTAGTACAGTAAAACCATCCAAAAACAGAATCGCAGGAAACCGTATTTTTTTTCCGGAATGTGCAGGTTCTCCAACTTACACTAGTTTTAAGGAATGGAAGCGGACGTCCTTGCAAAAATAAATGCATGAAAGGTATGAATGAATTTTTTTCAAATCGAAGGGTTTACATTTAAGACTATAAAAGTCTAGAAACGAAGTGATTTAAAAAACCGTGGGCAGCACTCCACGGGGGGAAGGGTAGTGGGGAATCCTCGAGGAAGGAGGGCAAAAGGGGTGGGGGAGAGTGGATGGGGGGCTTGCGGGGGAGATAGGGAGGAGGGGCCATTCATTCACCTGCGACCTGCTATGAAGTCGCCTAGGGTGCATCATTTAGGGAGACTAATGAAATGGTTTCCCATTTCCTACCTCGTCACAATACTGTGGCCGATTCGTGGCACATCTCTGTGGTCGTGGTGATTTACACTCTCGTCCACAGTTGTGGCGATTGATATCGGATAGATCTTCTTGATCTGCGCCATAAGGGCCTTATAGCTAAACCAGCTGCCTTTATGCGTCCCTATTACGACAACCGATTAGGTTAATGCTCCTTCAACATTATATTCATCATCCAATTTGTTCCACATTTCCCAATGTGAAAGAATTGCCGATGGAAAAGGAACGGGAGTATGATTCAAGAAGTTCGGCAGCATTAATGACTGTCGTTTTCTCGATTGAAAGTCACGTTCCGTTGCATTAATCCAACGCTCGATCCGATCCAGACCTGATACGAACACTACGCCGTTGAAAGATTTCCAATTAAAACCTTCAAACAAGGATTGATTGTGGGTGAAGAAAAGGAACAGCGTTCATCTGTGTTGATTTCGAGAATGGAGGGGAGAGGAAAAGATGATAAAAGCAGTAATGGGAGGGCGGAGAAGGATTTTTGAAACGGGCATTTATTTATTGGATGAGTTCGCCTCCAGACTAATCACTAGGATCTGTAGCTTCGAAAGGAGCGGCTTGACAAGAGAGGAGGAGGTGGACACTCGAGAATTTGCGACGTACGAGGGGCTCACAGTAGACAACCGCTTCGCAACATGTGCTCCCGCTGCTTATTCCTTGTGGCAATTCTTTCCCTTGGAGACGTCGTCGTCCCAGAGGCCTCGCCGACTAGTCTCCAGTGCTCCGGCGCCGCGAGTCGGATCGCCTTGGAGATCACCATTCGGAGCACGAGGAACGCCAGCGGGGAGTGGATCACGAGACTCGAGGGTCATAAGGAAACGGACAACAGGACGGACAACTTGGTGATGGGTTTCAAGAAACGGGTGATCGAATGTGGAGAAAAACAGTCGTTTTTTTTCGAGGGAGTATTCGGAGGCAAGCTTTTAACTGTTATCACAACGAGACAGGACTCTTCTAAATCAAGAGAAGTCCAAACTTGTCAACATGATAATGAGAGGGATCGAGCTCATGAGGGCGATTGGAAGAAGCGAATTAAAAATCACTAATATAATAAATAACTAAATTTCATCACCTTTCAAATTGTAGTCAGCCAGTGAGAACAAGAGGTTACAATCATTACTGAGAACATTAGACCATCATTGCAATAGATATGGGATGAAGATCAATGCGATTAAACATAAATTATGAGGTTTTTGAAAAGGAGTAATGCTAAGTTAGCAAATTAAAATAGGAAGTCATTACCTAGGTCAGGGGGAAATGTTCTTCTAAGTCTATGCTTAAACTCCCAAAGAAATTAGAAATGTTTTGGATCAAAATGGTCAATGTAGTAGGGACATAGGAAGAAGAATGCGCCAGGTAAGGAAACTTCCACAAGGAGGAGGGAGATGATTGAGAATTTTAGGAAAAGATAAGTGGAAACTTTGATTTGAAATTTGGTCTTGTACAGTGCAAAAACGGTCATTGAAGCAAGATGATACGTGGAAATTGGAGGCTTTTAAAATGCTAGTGAAGAGAAGGATGGAAAAGATAAAATGGATGGTAAAGAAAACCAATGAATGGGAATGATAGGCATGGCAGGGGCAGGAGGACTGAAAAGGAGGCAGGAATATTGGAAGAGTTTTTTATTGGTACTAAAAATTCAGAGGATTTGTGATAGTGGGAGGGCCAGCAAGGTAGAGGGAGTAAAATGATGGGCATGCTGGACAGAATAAAGGTAGACAGAAAGGGTACAGAATTGAAGAAAAGTTTGATGCTACGAGAAGTAACAAGCTGTCTCTTTTTGGATGAGATGGGAAATATAGCAATGATCAGTCTGTATCAGTCCAAAACCTACCTTAAACAGCAGACTATTACTAATAAAATTAATGTCTTACATTTAGTCTTTAATGTCATGAGTCATGTATGAGTTTGCATGATGGCTTGACTAATAAATATAATATTATTATTAGGTAATGTACCAGTTAAGGTAGGTTTTCGAAGGACACAACCACCAAATAATTATGTTGTGACTCCATGTCTATCATCCTGCTTCAATGACTATGTTTACGCTCTGCACATAAAATATCCTCTATATTAAAGTTTTGACAAGTCTTTTCTTAACATCCTTACCCAACGTCCCCGTCATCAACTCCCTCCTCCTTGTGAAAGCCTCTTTGCCTAGCGCAATTCTTCTCCTTACGTCCCTACTACTTTGACCGTGTGGGTCCAAAACACTTCCGAGATACGTAAACTGTTCTACCTGCTCTAGTTTTTGCCCTCCTATTTTAATGTTAAGCTTGGCCTTTTTCTTTCTAGAGAATCGCATAACCTTTGTTTTATTAACATTGATTCTCATCCCATACTTGTTGCACTGAATTTCCAATTCACTCAGCAATGCTTGCAACCCCTTGGCTGACTGACAAACTAAAGGTTGGTCATCAGCAAACCTTACTGATTTTATGAATTCCTCCCTACTTTCATTGCTACCCCCCTTTCTTCCCATGCCTCTTTAATCATTTCCTCCACATATACTTTGAATGGCACCGGTGATAATGGACAACCCTGCCTACCACCTCTTCCTAACACTGCCCATCTGGACTCTCTGTTACCCACTTGCACTTGAGCAGTCAGAGAAATGTACAGGTTGAGGATTAGCCTGCTGTCCCTCCAATCTATTCCTATTTTCTGCGATGTACTAATTAGTTTTTCCCAATTCACTCCATCCCGAACCTTTTCAAAATCTAACAAACAGATCATCCCCTAAGTAATCATTTGCCTTGCTCTCCATTCTTTTGTTGATGATCCTGAGGACCACTTTAGCTGCGTGGGAAATCAAACTTATTGTTCTGTAGTCCTCACATGATGTAGCCTTTATCTTTTTTGGAATGGGAACTAACTTTGACCTCACAAAGTCCTCTGGCCAGATTCCTTCCTCTTAGATACTATGAATCAGTCCATACAGTCTCTTCCAACCACATTTGCCTAAACCTGTTAGTAGTTCTGTGGTAATGTTGTCCACCCCTATGCCCTTATTTGATTTCATCTCCCTAAATACCCTTTCTTTCTCATCATCAAGTATTTCTGGACCTGGGTACGACACATGGCTGATTGGGCTGAGTTCCTTAGTAGCCACGGCTCATATTTTCTATACTATCAATCATGAAAGTCTTGGGTATATTAATTGAGTGGTTTCGCATTGCCTTCCTTAATAGAGTTTTTAACAAGACACCATCACTTAATGCCGCCCCACAGGGGTCAGACACCTTTGTAGATGCCTTACTGAGGGTGACCCTACCAGGAGCAATTATCGTTGCTCCTGCCAGCACAGCCGTAGGGTTCTTTGGAGTGCACAAGCCCTTCCACCACATCAAGGTTGTAGTCCATGGTGGTGTAATAAATATGCAAAAATTATGTAGAAATATTGTTTATTAAAGTCAGATCACCAATAAATCTCTTTCTATACTTTTAAAATACAACATACAATACTTCAGATTTCATCTGGAATAAATGCTTTTAAAAATTTTCATTCAATCTTTGCTAACTAAAGGTCTCCAGATTCCATCTCACGAATAGATCTCAGTTGGTAGCTATTTCTTAGTCTGACGAGTCAAGAAGCCGGAGTAAAATTAAATTTCATTAGCAGAGAGTGCCCTCTATGCATAGCAAACTTCAAATAAGGGCCAATTAAAGTGAGGCTGTAATGTAGACCAGGTAAATATCTTGGAACATTAGAGAATGAAGCCACAACTGTCCACGAGTGAAGAGTTGATTGCTGTCACAAATCAACTAAATTGTTCTTATTAATTACTCTTTCATAACCTTCTCTTCTTTAATTGTTCCATTATAGTAATGCATGAGTAAAGAAGAGGGGACTGATAAAAAGTTTATAAAAAAATATTTGAAGGGATTGACAATCAAAAAAGCTTGGGACCATTACTGTACACCCTTATGTGACTAATGTGGCAATTGTTCAGTCTTTTGAATTGAAGACTAGATAGAATCAGCCCTCAGCCATTTACTTTCTATCTAAAACTCCTATCATGTAAATAACCCCTCTTTCTTATATGCTTGTTGGAGTTTGGTCCACCGATTGGTCACATGACCTTCCTTGCTATAAAGTCCCTCCTAAGTTGCATACAATAAATCCACTGTTTATCAAGTCAACCCCATCACATGTTGTATTTCTTTTCCATTCATTGGTCTATTCACCCAGTGATGCATTAGTGCCAAATGGTCCTAGTTTGTACAGCAAATTTGTTTCCTATGTATTTATTAACCGTAGTTTACTTGCAAAAGATAGGTTTTTGATGGACCTGTACATTACACAGTACCATATTCATGAGCCCGAAACAATATGACACAAAATGTTCTTAAATCCTATACATATTAACCTCTTCAAATTTCTCTCAACAACATTTCTTCCTCCACCATACCTAGAACTTCATCATTTACCTTCTTTTGTATCAATTTTATTTTTTCAACTCTTCTCCACACCCACATGTCAAAAGCCATCACGGTATACTTATTCCCTTTTCTCAGCAAAGATTATGAGCCATACAAAAGTACAATCCATATTTTAGTTTCCACTATCCTTTTCCTTGCATATTCTTCTTTTATTTAATTTACCCGCTATCAAATCCAGCCTCTTTGTTAATGCTTCTTTCCAGATGAAGTTCTTACGAAGTCTTACCACTCAGGCCACCTATTCCTAAAACGCTACCTAAACAGGAGACTAGACCTATCTAACCTTAATGAAAACAGTAAACCTATTTATGGTGTAGCAGAAGGTAGCATTAAACTTCAAATGAGAAAAATAAAATGAAAGGTCATCCTTCCCTAAAGAATATTAAGTAAGGTCTGAAAAGAAGTGGAGAAAAATAATAGGATCATGTCTCTATTAGGATAACCTTAAGTAAAGCTTTTTAATGTACTAATTTATTCATTATAGAGAAACCTACAGAAGCCTATGATGGATTACTTTTTCATCCTAAATGTGGAAAAAATGCAGCCATCACCAATATGGGAAGGAGTGTTGAAAAGTTGAAGTAAGTCTTATTTGTGGCAAAATACTACTTCATGAAAACTGTTTATTGAATAGAACCTTAAATAAGAAAAATCCTACTAATGCTCTTGTAGATACAAAATATGAAAATTATCCTTCGGTGATAATAAAACATCATATCTCAAAGAATCATTTATCAAATAATAATTCAGGCATTCAGGCATGCAAGGTGTGATCAAAAAATGACTGGACTGATTTTATCCTGCGCAAACCGTTTAACGGATTGAAATGAGACAGTGCACCATCTAGCGCCATATCTGACGACTAAAACGACAGTTGTACTTACCAATTTTTCTACTAAAATATTATTATCTTTCCAAACTTGTACACCTCCTCCCATGACTTGCATTTTCAACATGATTTTTCCCATTAGAAAGTAAACAAAAATGCCCATAAAACCATTGAAAGGGTAAAAAGAGCTCCATGCTCCGAAATATGTATTTTACTGCTCTGAAATTATATTTTAAGAGGTAAAAATAGCTATCACACATTATTCATTCAGTTAATCCTTGATCACCTCCTAATGAAAATTCTGGTCACTAAGTATGAGTGGCATGCATTACATAATGACCTTCAAATTTTTCTGCATAGCTATTTGATGCACTGAAATTAGAAAGAACTCACCTACGTTCATTTTCCTCAGTGGTGAAGAACGATTTTCTGGAGTGGCCTATACAAATAGACCTTTACGACTGAATGAGCTTTTCGAAGTTGTAGTAAACAAAAGAGAGGGCAGCAAATTTGGATACTTTATGGGCATTGGCATCACCACCACAGCTCCGGATGATGGTGAAATACCGGCCCACATGAACTCCTTAAAGTAAGTAGTAAAAATATTGATACTAGTTTGTCATTTTTCTTTTGAGGATGGTAGCACTTTTTATTCATGTTTTTTAAAAACATTTTAAACTTAAACAGTCCAGTACTTTTCAGAATATATCTTCTATTTATGCACATTCAGTTTTAAATCTTCCTCAGCTCTGGAATCGACTGCGAATTCTCTTGTTTTGGATCAAAAAGATGAA
The DNA here is from genome assembly GCF_022747635.1 of Hetaerina americana. Taxonomy (NCBI): domain Eukaryota; kingdom Metazoa; phylum Arthropoda; class Insecta; order Odonata; family Calopterygidae; genus Hetaerina; species Hetaerina americana. The sequence goes on from NW_027286181.1 coordinate 29,030,134, forward strand.
TTTTTGGAGGATGCCAGCCCACATGTTGGAGGTCTAAACATAAGATTGAAAAGTATGATCAATGGAACATTCATTGTCTTCGTGACTCGGAAAACATTAAAACAATTAAGATATTAAAGTTTGAGGTTATGAAGTGATAGATTTATGAGGTCTGTACAATAACTTCCCAAAATTTATTTATTACAAAAAATACTTCACTAACAAATTATCGGTCAGGGTTCCCTAGAAAGTAGTCTCCTCCCCAACATATACACTGATCCCAATGGTGTTTCCACTTTTTGAGACAGTCCTGCAATGCTTCTTCTGGAATGCTCAAAAGCGCCTCTGTCGATTTTTTCTCTACCTCTGAAATGTTGGAAAATCATTTTCCTTTGAATGGGATTGAATGGATTTGGGGAACAGGAAAAAGTCACAAGAGGTCAGGTCTGGTGAGTAGGGTGGGAGGGGAAGCACAATGGTCTTGTTTTTGGCTAAAAACTCACGAGTTCTGAGAGATAAATAAGCCAGCACGTTGTCGTGGTGAAAAGACTACTTGCTGCTCCTCCAAAGTTTGGGCCTTTTTCGCCTGATTCTTTTCCTTAGGCATTTCAAAGTTTGGGAAGTTTTTGAACGGACCTCATACTAATAATAATTTCAGCACATGCTAATTACAACAAGTTGCGGAGAGCCATGATTGCTCTCACATGGTTAACTGATTTTCTTTAAATGGTCTGTCCCAAAAATAAGTAGAATAAATCCAAGAAAAAATATATGGCTGATCAAAGTACAAATTAATAATATTCTTCAAAATAGCACTCTTGTGCATCAACACGCCAATGCTGGTGCCTTTGCTAGCTGTGGTACACTTCCTGGAAGGTGTCAAAGGGAACCTTGTTTAGATACCTTGTACCACGGCCTGTTTGGCCGGGTACTCAGTCATGAGGAAGGGGATGTGAGTTGACACATTGTCATGGTACAACCTCCAGTTAGAATAGATCTTCTTCCTGATATGCCACACTCTTTACCACAGCCTTTTTAGGACGTATACTTCCAAGTAAAACTTACTGTTCGCAATCTTTTCCTCAAGAACAAACCCTTTGTGAATAATACCTTTTGAATCAAAAAATTCTACTAATTTTTGGGACGTCAGCTCGTATTAAATTGTTTCTTATTTCAGATTTTTGAAAGACTAATTTGGCACCATTTTTACTACCTTGACCCTTTACTCCACTTGACACTTCAAAATTTAAATGGAAAAATATTTCTGTGTTATCACCTGTAAATAAACTTGAAGTTATTGAATTACTAACAAATAATTTTAATAATTTTATGGCTCATCCAAATAAAAATCCCTACTAAGATTGAGAGAGCACCTTCCTTGGAGTTTTGGAGTCCTCTAGTTGATTTTTTGAGTTTTTTAAACAACTTGATGAATTTTAATTATGCCATGACTTTTTTCAATTATTTATCGCTGATCTTCTGAGTATATATATATATATATTAATTCATAAATGACTATCAATGCAAGCTCATTGAATAGGAAGTCACCATTGTCTTCTCAGGAAGTGATACCTGCCCGAGGATTAATTATTAAAAACAGAATGATAAAATAGTTTGAACTACTTTTAATTAAATTTTCTGTACCAAGTTGATAATACAGAAGAATATTGGTACGCACCAAGTGTTCAGGGAAAAAATAACTCCTATTTTGGCATATTCAAGCATTAAATTTGGGGGGCCCAAACAATAACAGGTAAAGTAGTTCACCCATTCAGAAAATGCTTTGAATAAGTGCGGGCAGGGTGGCAGGGATGAGAAATGAAGAATTGCAAAATAAAGAGATTGATAATAGATGACGGGCACCTAAAGTAATGATGTAAAAAACACACACTAATGAAAACATTAACATGAATCATAGTTTTACATGGATGGGAAACTTAGTCATTAAGGCAAGAGGACAAACATGGATTGGAGACTTTCAAAATGTAGTATGAAGATGAATGGTAAATAATTTAATGGACAGAAAGAAAAACAAACAAAGTTATAGTCAGGGGAAGAGAGACATTTTTAGAATACATTCCAAGAAAGCAGAACGATTGGATGCAGGCAATATCATGAGGTCATAGCATGCTGAAGACAATGATAGAGAGAAGAATGCTTGGAAAGCAAGGTAGGCATTTTGGATGGAATTAAGGGAGGTAGAAAGTATGCATTGCTAAAGAATGAGTCATTTTATTATGGGTTTAAGGATATTTTGAGTCATGCTGGTTAGAGTTTAGAAGTACCATAGTGTTCCATTCAAAACCTCTCCTAAGCCGGTGAACGGTAAAAAGAGCCATTCAGCTCATGAATTTTGCTAAAGACAATACCCCTTGCCATCCCCTGTTTAAAAAATAAGATGTATTGCCAGTGCCATGTATTTATTTTTTCATGTAGTAATACATACAAAAATAAATCTGCATGAGCATGAGCATGTGAAAAATTGCGATATCCATATATATATTCTACAAGGCAGAATGAGCAGCTACATGTTTAAATGTACACCCAAAAAATTCAGATGCCGTCCCAAATTTTATGGACCTTCAACTTTATAATAAACTCCCAACTGAGATAAAGGCCCCAAAAAAGTGTGGCTGCATTTAAAGTCAATCTACTTAGGTTCTTAAAATTAAAAATGTTTTATTCAATTACTGAATTTCTTGATAATGTCTGATGTGTGTCTGGTATCCATGTATATATTTTGTTACTTTCCTCTGACGTGTCTTATATCAAGTGTAACAGTTGTAGCAACTTGATCGCTGGACAGATAAATTGTATTTTTATTATTGTTATAACTACTAATAGCATACAGTGAACTACTAATACTATCCTGTATTTATCAACCATGGTATCCTCACTCAAAGAAGTAAGTACCTTACAATTACAATGTTATTTTAGTAAAGTAGTGGGTAGGCAGTCATTTTGTATACATTTTCAGTACACAATTTATCACCTTCTTGTGAAATACACACAGTGAAAGTCACTAAATCTATACTTAAAATAAGGTATGATTAGTCATGCATAAAAATTTCACATGAATAAAACAAACAAGTAATTTTTTCTTCTTTTAATATTCAATTCTAGAATTTTTTCAAAAGTTTTCCTATACCCATTGTCCACCAATTCAGGTTTGATTTACCACCCTGATTCATGTATTTACTCATAATTCCATATGTCGACTCCCTCCTTTGTTTATGTTTTCATTACTTAAATGATTCAACTTAAATTCTGAAATACTAATCAACTACAACAACTGTTCAATTTGCTATAATTCATGCTGTCTTGCTCAAAAGTGAAAATTGTTTACACCATTATATGCTGAATTACTTATGATATAAATTGCCTTTGCACATTCAACTGAAAATGGATTTTAATCATTCATTCAAAAAAATGGATAATTAATTCACTATATAATAAATGTGAAACTCCAATAGCCGTAAACAGTTTACCTTTCTAAACAAAGTAAAGATGAAATTAGTTGGCTAGCGCCACAAGTCAAGAAGGGGTAAAAGGTAAAAAAGGATAATGAGGTAGGTAAAAGGGGTAAAAGGTAAAAAAGGATAGGATAAGAAAGGTGAATACGAATACGCGTATTTCGGCCACAAAGTAGCCCTCTTCAGCGTACTGAAGGGTAATCATCACTACAACACAAGTCGAAGTGAGAAAGGGTAAGGGCAATCCGAAGAATATATAGGGTTACATGTGTGGGGGAGGGGGGGGTGGTGAAAAAGACAAAAGCCAATGGACGAGGCTGATGGTAGAGGAGTTTGAAATGATAGGTTATGTAGTGAGGGGGAGGGGGAATTACACGGTCAAGGAAATGACCGTTGCAAAAACGGTTGTGTTAAGCTTCCCTTTCACTTTTTCCCCTTTTTGCAACGGTCATTTCCTTGACCGTGTAATTCCCTCTCCCCCTCACTACATAACCTATCGTTTCAAGCTCCTCTACCATCAGCCTCGTCCATTGGCTTTTGTCTTTTTCACCACCCCCCCCTCCCCCACACATGTAACACTATATATTCTTCGGATTGCCCTTACCCTTTCTCACTTCGACTTGTGTTGTAGTGATGATTACCCTTCAGTACGCTGAAGAGGGCTACTTTGTGGCCGAAATACGCGTATTTGTATTCACCTTTCTTATCCTCTCCTTTTTTACCTTTTACCCCTTTTACCTACCTCATTATCCTTTTTTACCTTTTACCCCTTCTTGACTTGTGGCGCTAGCCAACTAATTTCATTTTTACTTTGTTTAGAAAGGTAAACTGTTTACGGCTATTGGAGTTTCACATTTATTATATATTACTAGCCGTAAGAGCTCATTCCTATCAATAATAAAATTAATTCACTATTCAATTTTTAAGGACTGGAACATGGGCATTGTATCACAACCATGTGTACCATAATGGGAACCTACTGCAGGGTAACAGAAAAAAAAACCTTGATAATCTGCAGGTAGGTGATAAAAGTATTACTAGTTTCAATTGAGTCATGTTTCATTTAGCATATGGGTTATTTAGTTTCATTGGATATATTTGTGCCTAAGTTGGCACATTTCATTGATTGCTGAAACTTTGGAGGTTAGTTTTTCAATTTTGATTTATTTCACATACTGAGAATAATTTGCCTGGATGGGAGGGGATGCAAAAATTTGTTATTTATGTAGCTTTGAGTTTGTATCTTCTGTTGTAGGATGCTTTGATTGTAAATTATCCCTTGGCGAATATCTTACACTTTCAGGTTGGTGACCGAATTGGACTAATGATTACTGACTCAAGAACCTTGCTGATATTCATCAATGGGAAAGAAGAGGCAGCTGCATCCAACGTTCCGAGCCATGTTTATGGCATGTTTGAATGCTTTGGTGACCTATCCAAAGTGACGCTTACATCATAATATGCACGATTAATGGCCATGGGGTGTCCACTGACTTAGAATGGGATAAAAATATAAGTGGAAATTATTAAGTGGGATATGATACCATTATAATTTTATATAATTTAAAATGAAGTCTAAATATAATTAATATATTTAAAATAAAGGTACATTGTTCATTGAATGTTGCTAGGCTTTGTCATTTCACCTTAATGTGTATTAAATAAAAATGTAATATGGTCCATGCAGCTTTTATTTAACTTTGTTTATGAACCTTTCATTTACTTTAGGCTAGATACAATCTACAAATCAGCATTGATAAAAGTTTTAGATTGATTTGGAGTTTCTAAAAGTTGTCATAATTATTAACTCATTTGTTATATCTACCACCAATTTTCATGCCACGGGAAAGATTTATTGGATAGGTATGAGTATTTTAAGCAAACTTACTAAATATTATTGGAGTTAAATTTTATAAACATCACTTATTCATGTTCTCAGAAAGAAAATACTATATATAGATAATTTAATATTTTGCAAGATATCGTAGATATTTAATAATTTTCACAGGCTGGAATATTATACAAATAAATAATTCCATAGGCATTACAATTGGAAAAGATTCCTGATTTTTCACAGCTCAGTCAATTTTATTTTTCATCAATGAGTATTGTGTACCTTTTTGATGTTAAGACATAAAAACCAAAGCTATTCAGCCTGATACCTCTTTTGAAGTAGGGAGAAATTTAGCATCATTGAATTTAGAATTTAGATCACCCATTGAAAGTCTTGATATTTTCCAAGTGAGAATCTGTCAACAAAAAGGTGTCTATTATTTATCATGTATACTTACACCAATTTTATTTAGAAGCAGGGGTGTAGCTAGGGTGATAGGGTTAAAAAGAGGATTCTAATCAAACTAATATCACACATCAAACAGAACATATGAATTCTAGCATCAGTATTACACCAGAAATGTATACTTTTTTAACAATTTTGCTTAAATCCAGGCATACTCAACAATGAGATAGAAAGGGTATTTAGGGAGATGAAATCAAATAGCCATAGGTGTAGACAAAACTCCTACAGAGCTACCAAAAGGTTTAGGAAAATGTGGTAGGAAGAGACTGTTTGGACTGATTCATGGCATCTATGAGGAAGGAATCTGGTCGGAAGACTTTGTGAGATCAAAGTTAGTTCCTAATCCAAAAAAGATAAAGGCTAAATCATGTGAGGACTACAGAACAATAAGTTTGATTTCCAATGCAGCTAAAGTGGTTTTCAGGATCATCAACAAAAGGATAGTGAGTGATGGATAATGGTTACTAAAGGGATGATCAGTTTGGGTTTAGGAAGGGGAGAGGCACACGGGATGGCATTGCAGTAATGAGATCACTAATCGAGAGGAATATAGAATACAGTCAGGACGTATTTGCCTGTTTCGTAGATTCCGAAGGTTAAATAAGTTTGCCTGCTATCTTTGTGAATCAAGGGGATACCCACTAAATTCTTCCAATACGTATTACCTCCACTCTTACTCTCTTCTCCTAGGAATTTTGAACAACTTTACCAATTTTTCTTTACTATTCTCCAATTCCTTAAATTAACGTAAACCCTCATGGTTCCCGAATTCTTGCCGCGCATTGGAAACACGGCCTAATGAAAGTGAAGTGACACCTATCTCTTAACCTTTTCATTACATTTACCCTAAACTTTTACAATGATATTAGATTTTTAGTGCTAATCCACGTATTATCATAATGTGCCTACTCAATCGAAAATTTGATGTTTTTATAACACACAACTAGTCCTCTTCACTCGATAAAATGCTCAAGGGTAAGAAAGGTCATTATCTCCCACCCCATTTGCTGGCATTGCCCACTTTTTTCCACGCTTGAGAGGGGCTCATAAGGATGGAGGACAAAGCATCCTTTGATAGTAGCTCCCGAAGAGGAAAGAAGGAGGAAGACTGAAATAGGGGCAGGGGGGGGGCAACCTCCTTGAAACGAATGAAGAGGATCGTCTTGTCATTCGTCTTGGTAGATGAAAAACAGACGCCTCGGGCGGAGTTTCCCTCGCTTCCGACGGGACCTCGATTAGACGACTTGAACGGGGGGGCGGGGTGGAAGGGGGGGGGTATGTCCTTCATCAGCAAAGACGCAGCCCTTGAAGCGGGGAGAAAGTTTAACTGGTGGCTCGGTCCTCGGGTCATTTATTCCAATTATTATTAACGTTTTAATATAGCCAAGCTGAAGCACATCTTATCGACTGGGACGATTAAACAAAAAGGGCTTCTCGAACTACTTAATTCTTCCTTAAATGTTAGAAATGTTATTATCTTCCGCTCGTCATGCCTTATTTGGAATATGGTCATAGTATATGGGATCCTCATGAAGTTGAATCGTTTGCCGGAATCGATCGCATGCAGTTTAGAGCAGCTAGAAAAGAGCTTTGTAAAACGTCATTATGAGAAACTGAGTAGCCTATCAAAATTATCAGAGGATCCAGGTTGGGAATCATTTACGGAGCAAAGGTTAAATTACAGATTCAATCTGGGGATCGAGATGGTGCGGTGGCTATCGTACTGGCTTCCTACCTTGAGGGCCCGGGTTCAAATCCCGGCGGTGTTGAATATTTGTCAGTGGTATCCCGATCCCTACTTGAGGTGCTTTGTGGAGGGCACTTTGAGTGAGTACGACGTCCGTCGGATGGGGCGTTAAGCTGCGGACCCCTTGGCGGCTATCGTAAAGAGTAGGCTAATGCCGACGCCGGGTTTCTTTCCACCCTTCATCCTTTCCTGTCCATCCCCTATGGCGCGAATGACCTCACCTGTCGGTCACCTCCCCTAAATACTACTACTGCTACTAGATTCAATCTCTTGCATAAATTGGAAGGATGTCTCTGTAGCATTAATAATGTTTAATGTGTTATTAGTGCCATCGTATTACGGTTGGAGATCATGTATATTAAATTTGAGAGATTAAGTATAGAGCAGATAGGTTTAAGAAGCCATTTTTTCCATGAACCATAATGGATCACAATGACGTTGTCCGAACGCAGTAGGAGGGAAGGTGGTTTGGATCAAGGGTGATCTGATGCGTGATAACCCCCTGCTACACATTCTAGCGGAGGCTTTGAGGGTAATATTAAATAAAATAATAGTTGCGATTTTAACGTGAGCACTTTATGTACCACTTCCTGATAGCACCCAAAAAAATGTTTATTTGAATAGGCAAACATAGTCCGAAATCTGGAGAAAAAGTTGCGATTTATAACTTGGAACTTTCCCGACCGTGCATGAGTAAAAAATATGGGCATAAACCGAATTTGGTTTAGCAGGTATTGCATTTTGAAGAGTTAAACACATAACATATTTAACCGCCTGCTGAAATACAAGATAAAATATTTCTTATTGGTGGAATTACTTGTAGATATAATATTCCAAATGCAAGCTTTTAGAATGAGAAGACGAGGAAGCATATTTTTAAAAATGAAGTAAATTGCGCTTGTAAAATAAAACGCACCGTATTGTGTTGGGTAGGATTATGTTAGTTGTCACTGACTCTTGAAAAATTAATTTAGTTCATTGGCTAGCAAAGAAAAGATACCGACGTAGTTATTGCCATTAACATCACAAATTATTACATACCTTCTGTCAAACTGATTTTCTCCACTCTCCTCCGCCACACTTACACGTCAAAAACGTCCAATACACACGCATCCTCTTGCCTCATCCATAAAAAACGACATTATTTCTTATATTAGTTTGTACTTAACTTTTCTTTACATATTTTTCATGGGTGATTGCCATCAAATACCATCTTCATGTAAATGCCTCTTTTGCTAACGCATATTCGTCTCGGTGTCCCCATTGCAATGCCCCCTTTATTCTAAAACACTGACCACATACATGAACTATTCTACCCACTCTAGTTCATTTCCTCCTACTTTATTTTTTAGCTTAGCTTTCCTACTTCTCGATAATCTCATTAATTTTGTTTTCTTGTGTTTAATATCCATCCAATGGGTACATCTCGCTCTTTTTTCGCAAAGCATTCAATAATAACTGCAACCCATTTAGACTATTTATTGCATGACCATCTGCAAACCTGACTTGATGAACTAGCCAGGGAGCCTTCATTCCAAGCTATGCCCTCGTTATACAACCCTCAACATTTCCTTAGCATGTCGAATGGAGAGGAAAAGGTTAGTCATTCTGGACGGAATGAAGGAATGTACGAGTAGAATGTATGAGGAGTTGAATAACAGTGTGGTATGTCAGGTTGTCTCAAGCTAGATGGGCCTTAGAGCCTTATGCATGTTTTCCGTGCTAATAAAAAACCTACCTTAAACGGTAGACTGCAAATAATAATATTAATAATGAGTTGTGAAGTCCTGGCGAGAAAGGGGCAACCCACTGTCTTCCTCTCCACTACCCATTCCGATTGTCCCTCTGCTACCCTTACCTGAGCCGTCTGATTCATGTACACGTTTCGTAGAAGTCGCTTATCTCTCCGGCCTATTACATACCATATTCCGCATTAATATAAAATCAAGCAGCATGAGATTATACGCTATTAAAAAGAACCACCTTAAGTGTATCAACTTATGAGAGAGATTTTGAAAATGAAGTGTATTTAATTTAATCATAATTATTGAGAAAGGAGTGAGCAAGCGAGAATATTGCAATAGGCAATAAAAGTAGACTCCACCATTCTTCGTTACCCTTTCGATCATTAGTCCACCTGCACTTCGAGTGAAATAGGCAACAATGCATAGATTCATCCTTACACCAGAGTGATCGTTTTACTTTCAATATGGAAGAGTTTTATCTATGATTTATTCCGCATTAATGACAATTAATTTCTTCAATTAATTTATTACTGGTTAATGGAAAAGAATATGCGTTTTGGATGGAATTAGCATTAGGTATGAATTATGCAGAGCTAAAGAATGATGATTCTGAGAACCACTTTAGCTTCATGGGAAATGAAATTTATTGTTCAGTAGTCCTCATATTGCTGAAATTACCTTTTTAGGAATACGAATTGACGAAAACGCCTGGGCAAAATCCTCCCACATAGATAGAATTAGTCTATAAAACCTCTTCCTCCAACGTTTTCCTCAACTTTGAAGTACTTCCGCGGGAAGTACTCCTGCGGCCTTATTTGATTTCAATGCCCTTTCTATCTCGCCATGAGTAAGCCCGAACCTAATGTATCCTCATCTATGTCTACGCTTGTTGGTCTATCTCTTCTTAGCCTTGTAGCTGCCCCTCTATGTATTTTTTCTATCTCTCTTGAATCTTCCCTGTTTCAAATAATTTTTTCTCGGTTTATCTCTGATTTTTTCCACGGATTTTTCCTTCCCACCACCTGACATACCTTTCATCGGCATTTTAAACGCACTAATTTCACCCGTCCTTTGTAAACTTTCCATATCCTCATAATGCGTATCCCACCACACTAGTTCGCCATATTTTTTTATCACCTCAGTCTTCGAAATTTCATCAACCAATGTTTAAATTCTTCCATATCCTTCTCTGGATATCTTTCTAATTATTTCGCCCGCAATCCATGGTTTCCGTGTCCTTTTTCTATCTGCTGTCCCTATAGATTCGTTTGTGGCTTTGGGTAGCCCTTTTCTGATATGTTTCCATTTTTCCTCTAAGTACCTAGCTCCCTACCCACACTCATGATTTTCTGTAAAGCCTACAGATATTTCTTTCTCGTAGTTTTTGTGAATACTCCTATATTCCATTTCCAAAACAGAAAACCCTGTTTTATATCTATCAATTCAACACTACAGTTCATTGTGGTTAAATTGTGATCCGAGTCTGCATCCGCTCCCGGGAGACTTGTGTGAGTGAATCACGCTGTTCCTAAAACTATGCTAAACTATATTATAGTCTAACAGATATATTCCTGAATCCCTGTATACCTACGCCTCTGATAGGGTCCACGCTAAGTGTTCGTTATGATCCACCCCTATCTTCTGTAGATTTGTATAGCTTTTTCCCCGCGGTCATTTTTCGTCCTTGGCATGTAGTCCCCTACCTCACCACCAAACCTCTTCCTTTCTCAACCCAAATCTCTTCCTTTGCCTACCATCGCGTTACACTTCCCCATCAAAGAATCAAACAAATATTTTTTTCCGCGTAGCAGGGTCGTTTGCAATTATTCTAATACCTAATCGTTCGCTTGAAAAATGACGTGTTAAATCAGTCGTTTCTATATTTGATCAATATAATACGTAAAATTATGAAAGAACTTTGATCTGCATGAAGGAAGGCAGAAGTTACGAGGAAATTAAGGAGAAAATTATACAGGGCGAACGAAGAGGAAGAGATCGTGATGCGTAGAAGATAATAGTATTTTGAGGATTGTTCAAAACCTACTCTTTTAGTCGACGAGTCATCTTAAAATGAATCGAAATGAGTTACGCCCAACTGCAAATAAAAGTCGATTGTCCAAATCTCAAACGTTGACTTGCGTGGAAAATATGTATTCGCACCAGCGCGATGCGAATGCCCAATTCATTTTCGGACAGGATTTATTGGAGAAGAGGAAAGAAAACAGACTTCCATGCGCAACCACTCGACATTCATTTCCTTCCTCCCATAAAAAAAACGTCCGGAGGTCTATGGGATGTATTCCGAAGAATCTATCCACGAGTGGCGGCGGGGTTGCAAGAAGTCCATGGCGACGAAGATGTCAACTGTTGCTCCATTTCCCCTTCCCCCAATCTTACCCGGATTTGGTCCCCGAGAGCTATTAGTTCTGTTCTGGAAAAAATAAAGAAATCCGCTAACCAGATGCCCATCGGCTTCGAGGCCATAAATGTAACCGACGGTCGATGCCGGAGTCCAGGTTTCCAGGGAGACGCCCATTGATCGGAACTTCCCAGGCTGACGAGGAAAAATGTTGGCCAACATTTTGACCGCGATGTGGTTGTTGCTTTGCACAGTCTTGTCGGCGGGGTTCGTCGAGGGGAAAGCTGCTTCTGAACCGGAGTGCGGGATCGTTGGGGAACCCTGCGAGCAAACCATGCACTTCCATTTAGGGAGGAGGAAGAACGAAACTGGACAATGGACAACGACGATTTCCGCCATAAAAGACAGTGTCGACGTGACAGAGAGCATGAACATGGAGGTGATTCATAAGATCACAGACTGCGGAGGAAGGAAAGTCTTGAATGTCAAAGGCATTTTCTTCGGTAAGCACAACATTAATAACAATTATTATAGCCGTTTCCCTAATTAAGTATGCCAAACTGATCTTTTAACTAACTTCTGGACTCATTTGATCCACAGCAATATTCAACTCGGTTTACGAATAGCGTCCACTTAGAGTGTGAACCTGAAGGAGGTTCGTCGGTTATCTCCAGTGGTTGTTTTTCCAATCTTAGAATATGGGTAGTTGAAATTTATTCCCTATTGTAAGGCATTTTCAATAACCTGACCTACCATCTTGGTTTAAGATAAATAATTCATCTAATAATAATGTCATTTTTACAATACTTACGGAAAACAAAGTGACATGAATTAAGATTTAAAATGTGAAGTAGCCTATATAAGTCATCGATATTATTTATGAAAAAGCAACATTTGTTAAAAAAAGTCAGTGGATTCAAACATAGTAGTGTTATTGCATTGAAATGCATATTAGCGGATGACTCCGTTAAAAGTTACTGTTACAGCATCTCCCGCAACTTCTTTGGAATTCACTGATCTTTGTTGACAGCGGAATAAATAATGAATTTCAGCCTTTGTACTCATTTCTCTTGCAGAAGTCCCCATTGGGTTAACTGGAGTAGATGGTAACCTCCTTGCAAAATTGAGATTCCACAAGATGGGCGGAAAAAACACATACTTTGTCAATGAGTACAGAACTGCATTTAGACAAAAGTGAGTATTGTTTGTAGCAGAGAGAGAGAGAGAGATAAATATATACAAGCTGTTAATAGATGCATTGTAATGTGTGCATTTACTTAACTTTTTGACCATATTCGAAAAACTCTATGAGAAGAATTGGCTTTTCAATAAATATCGTGTTTGGTTGTACTTGAGTCTATTACCAAGATGGAATAACAGCAGTGTTATGGAAATATAATCATTATCACATAATTCATTGATATGGATATGGTAGTGAGTTATATAGAATATTTGGCCAGAGACGTGTAGGCAATCAGCTTGAATCCAGTTTACATCTCTGGAAATTCACAGTAAAATCTATGAAAGTATGATTTTCAAGATCCTAAAGCTATGTGTTTGAAAGAGGGTGCAGAGATGGGTAATCATTCACTTTCCTGATTGGGAGTAAATTCAAATTAGATAAGAATTTTATAATTCGATAATGTGTGAATTTCTTGCAATGTATAGGGTTTAGAATGAGGTTTGGCCCATGCTCACCTTCCAAATCCCTTGGGTTGACTAAGAGGGTTAATTAGAAAAGTTTTTGGAATGGAATGGAAATAAAGGACTTACCTGGGTGTAACTTCCTTATTTTTCAATGTAGTCTCCCTGTACACTGATGCACTTGGTCCAGCATTGTTCCAATGTTTTGATCCTATCTCAAAAATTGGATTCCTTCAGGCCTGCAAAATACCCGTCTACTTCAGCTATTAGTTTTGTTTGAATATCTCCACCCACCAAGGAATATTTTGAGTTAAAGGAGGAGATGGAACTCTGATGTAGACAAATCAGGTGAATAAGGCAGGTGTGGTAACAATTCATATCTTAGTTCATATATTTTTTCCATGGCAATGATATTTATGTGTGGGCATGCATTGTCTTAGTGAAAGATGACTTTTTTACTTGCCAAGCCTAGTCTATTTTCATGCATTTTTTGCTGTAGTTAGTCCAGGAGGTTAGCGCAGTATTGTCCTGTAATTGCTTGACCAGTGGGAAGATAATCTATCGGTAGGATCCCTTTTGGATTCCAGAAAACTGAAACCATCACCTTCCCAGCCGACTGTATTGCCTTTGCTGTCTTTAGTGGTGGTGAATCATCGTATTTCCAAATCATTGACTGCTATTTTGTCTCTTGGGTATAGTAGTGGACCCAAGTTTCATCTGTGGTCACAAACCAGCCCAGAAATTCTTGTTAGTTGCTCTTAAAACGGGTCAAAAATTGTTCAGAAATTTCCATTCCAATGCGTTTGTGATCCTGTATCAAGAGTCATGGCACTCATGTAGCATGCCATTTTTTCAAAGCCAATTCCACTGTTAAAATGTTATACACCCATTCTGATGACATCTCTACAGCTTCAGCAATTTCTCGCAATTTCGGTCGGTGATCCTCCATGACCATTTTATGCATTTTTGCTGTTATTTCTGGGGTAGTGGCACATTTTGGCCGACCATAACACAGTTCATCATCTAAGCTGTCCCAACCAAACTTATAACCTAATAACATGCAGGATATCGACAAATATATACATTACCAATTCTATTTATCTCCCATGTAATTACTGTCTTATCTATTATGATCCCTAATGGTTTGAGGAAAAAACAACATTTTAAATCTATCCTTTCTAAAATAAATTTCCCTGATTTTACATTGGGGATCTGATTGACCATAATAAGTGGGGGCCTGTAATATGCCTTTAACATCCTCAGATAAGTAACCTTCCTCAAATTTGACATATATCTATTTCCACATTTCATGCACTTTTAAAAGACATTAAACATACAAATGATGACTCTGCTACTTTTTAACTTTACACCATGTCTTTTTCAAGCAGGTACACTATAAATTGATGGATGTTCCATTCTTCCTGTTGGTGTAGCATTATGAGTTGTTACCTTATAACCTTTCTTTCATATTCAAGTGGCAGTTTTTGTGACATTGTAGATCTGGTATATATGCGCAGACCATATATTTTCATCAATCTCTTGCACCATCAGAAAAGTCTCAGAAAAATCTGCAGTAGATATACCTATCACCTTTTTCTTGCTTTAATTAAGTCAATATTTTTGAAACAGTAATCCCATTTATCCTGAAATTTATTCATCAGTTCTTAACATGTTCCACAAGCTGTGACCTTTTAGGAGCATCTTTTCTCTTAAGATCCCATGAGGTTATTATCATTTCAAATGTTTATGCAATTCTTAGTTTTGGTTATCATTTTGAAATTATGGAAGTTTGTATCAGAAGAAACAATTTTCTATGCCTTTATGACACAGTCATACTACTTATGATTGAATGCCTGTAGACCCTGAGTTTATTGGGAGGGATACAATGTATGTATGTATTTGCAGAGGGGTGATATCCCTGTTACCCCAACTTGTATGAGCTTGGCAATATCACCTCATGTGAGATATGCACACTACATTGTATACATTCATTATTTACTTGAGAATTTTCTTAGGAAGTACTTTCAACAAAATATTTAAACTCTGTCTCTTACTACTGACTCAAAAAAGGGATATTATTGAAATTTGTAATGAAATACTTAATAGCGAGTATTTTTTCTATGAATAGGATTGAGCTTATACATGTAGGTTGAAGTTATACCCATATATCCCCAGCATTAATTATGCAAGCTGATTTTAGAAGACATTTTGTTGTAATAAAAGTGCCTTCTTCATGCCCATATTTCAGAAGCTTCCAACTGCCTATCATCTTGCTTCAATGACCATTCTCCCCTAAGCATATAAACCCATGTGTTATATTCAAGTTTTAATGAGCTTTTTTAACCTCCTTAATCAACATCCCTGTCATCATTCCCTACTCTTGTGAAAGCTCCTTTGCCCAGTACAATTTTTCTTCTGATGTTCCTACCAGTTTGACCTCCTTTGATCTAGAACACTTCTTGAGATACGTACACTGTTCCACATGCTGAAGTTTTTGCTCTCAACAACTTTCATTCCAACATTTAGCTCACTTTTTCTCTTTCTAGAAAACCACATAACATTTGGTTTATATAAATTTATTTTCATCTTATTTCTATTGCACTGACTTTCCAATGCACTCAGCAGAGTTTGTAACCCATTGGCTGTTGACAAACTAAATCTTGATCATTAGCAAACCTACCTTATTTTATGAATTTCCCATCCATTTTCATTCCTACCTCCAGTTTTTCCCATGCACCCTTTACCATTTTCTTGACATATACGTTGAACAGCACATGTGGTGATGGATACCCTTGTCTTACTCCTCTTCCTAACACTGCTCATACTGACTCTCCATCTTCTACTTGAACCTGAGCAATCTGAGACATGTACAGGTTGTGGATTAGTCTCTTATCCCACCAATCTACTCCAATTTTCTGCAATGCATTAATTTATTCCACCCAATTCACTCTATCAAATGCCTCTTTGAAATCTACAAAACAAGAAAATACATCCTGATTGTATTCTCTGTTCCTCATGATTAGTGATGTTATAACTGCAATGGTATCATGCATGCCTCACCCCTTCCTGAACCCAAACTCATCACCACCTAAGTAATCATTTACTCTGCTCTCCACCCTCTTGTTGATGATTCTGAGAACCTCTGTAGTTTCATACAAAATCTAATATACTCTTCTTTAGTCCTTACATATGGCTACCTTTCAATTTTTTGGAATACAATCGGATGATACCTTCAGACCAAATTCATCCCTTATATAAGCTATGAATTAGTTCATAAAAACACTTCTTCCCAATTTTTCTCAAACCCTTAAGTAGTGCTGCAGGAATGTTCTTTATCCCTACTGTCTTATTTGATTTCAATTTTCTTATTGCCCCTTATGTCACCATTGAGTATGCCTGGACCTAAGCTATCCTTATCTACATCATTTCCTCTCTCAACATCTAAGCTTCTTAGTTTTATGGCCATATAATTTCTCTATATATTCTCTCTATCTCTCCTGAATGTTTCTAGGTACAATGATTAATTTTCCTGATTTACCTTTGATATTTTGTATACATTTTTCCTTCTTACTTCTTGAAAGTTGTTCTTTATTCACTTTACTGTACAGAACACCAATTTAACCATTACTCTGTTCAATTTCCACATCCTTGCACTACATTTACCACCCTGCTTCTTTTGTCATATTAGCTTTCTGCCTCTGTTTGTTACCAACCTCTTTGCACTTTCCATGTCTTCATTTAGTTCATATTCTTTTTTTTACATTTCTTCCTGAACCGCATTATGGAATTATGAGTTTGAACATACAAAAACATATGGAGAAGTTCACTATTTAATTAGGATTTTAGTATTTCCAAGACAGAGAAATAACCTAATTACATAATCTTTTTTGGAGTCAAAATGTGAGCTGTATTTTAAACCCAACAGTTTTGGGCAACAGTGGTAGAGCTTGAAAGCTTAATTGTGAATTAGCATCACATAATATTATATCCTTGCTTACATTTTGTAGAGTGGTAGGGTGATCATGGGAGGACAGTATGGAAGGACATGTGTGGGAGGTTTTGACCTAGGAGGAGGAGAGGATCAGATGGCAAATGAGAGCAGGGAATATTTTGCGGATAGTCTTGATAACTTTGAAGATATGAGAGAGTAATTTTAGGACTTGAGGTGAATGCATTACATCTCATGGACTGGCAAATTTGATTGTGATACTTTCCGATTCCTAAATTTTCTTACTTAACACCTTTGTTTTCTGTGTGAAATGATAAGGTTTAAAACATATGATAATCATCCTCTAAACACTAATTAGGCCAAAAAAACCTATTCTTCCTTCCTCCTTAAAATTAATAATGAAAGGCAGCAGTTTTCAATAATATTTATGTGGTCTAACTTTGTTTGCAAGGGAAGGCTAGCATACAATGGCGCAAATGTCCTCCCTTCCATCTTCCTTCCCCTATCACCATGCTATTAGCCATAAGTAAATGCAAAAATGTGAAGAATGTTGAGTTGGTTTACAGCTATGACTGAAATTCCTACCGTAATTGCGACTTACTGACTGCGTATCCTACCTAGAAAGAATCATGGATTTCCCAGAAATTTAAACCAATATTGTGAAAATTATGGTAAAGTGGAACATCACCTAATGAGCACCTCATACAGTTAGTAATTTGCATAATAAGCAAAAATATTGGTCCAAAAAATGACTTGCTTAAAGAGTGATTTTTTACGTAATGAGTGAAGAGAAGAGGGGAATTCCCTACTGTAGTTTGTCTCTAGCGTTCATTCTGGTATCATCTTAGCATCGCCAGTCATCACACTTGATCCAAAAAAATTCCATAAGAGAATAAAAATAAAAAATAACAGTAGAAATGAAAACAAAAATCTTTGCAAATCAGGAACAAGGTGTGAGTGTGGCTGATCTCATACGCACGTCAACAATTGGTTGATAACAGTAATTGGCTTTTTCTTCAAGAACACCAACAAGACTAAGTAGATAGATGCTTCAAATAGAGACAAGACTATCTATGCAACGGTTACGTATTCTCAATGATGTTGAAAGATTGCTTCACATATGCATAGACGAAAAGCAATTTCAATAAGACACCATTGACGAGAATATAATTTGTGAGAAGGGGAAAGTGATATTTGCTGACCTTGTTAATAACATGTCTGGATCATTAACAGCCGAACAAGGATTAAATGGGAGCCATGCGTAGTTTGAGAATTAAAACATTAATTATTTCCTATGTGTAGCACACAATCAAACAATATACAGGTATCCCATTAGGAACAAAGAAAAAACTGTTGGAACATATAAATACTCAGAGAACAAAAAGTTCAAGGTTCATATTTTCAACTAAAAGGAGAATCACCAAATCAATTTCTGCCAACTCATACCATACCATTCTACTGAGAGTCTAGTAAGGCAAGGGCTACAGAGAAGAACAGACATGTCTGAATATGAATTAGTGGCTCTCAAATGGATCACAAAATTACAGTCCGGGAACTTTCCAAACAAAATGTATGCACCAATTGCAATGATTATTCTAGAAGAGAGAAATGCCCTGGGTTTTCCATTTCAGATTGACTTATTACATTGATCATTGAGTAAAAGTAGTGGATATCTAATTGCTGGATGCCTGAGCTATTTTAGCTCTAAGCATTTATTTCAACTCATCTTCTTAATTCCAAATGAATCCATTCAATATTCTATTTTGCAATCAAATTGAATTCTAAACCTTTGAAAGGCCCAATAGGGACAACAGCAGTAGCCTAGAGACTATACAATAGAATAGTGTTCTACATATTGAATGATTTGCAACACCATTGCAATTTTCAACTTTGTGCTATTGCCTATTTGAATACAAAAACTTTTACGTGATGTATATTTTTATTGCATTATAATTTTATTGTTTATTTTGTATCTGTAATTACATTGCTGTAAAGTACAGTATTATTGCAAGTGGCATAACTACCACAGAGTTAATGAACAAACACTTCCTTTGAGCTTGCTTTGGTGGCTGATGGGCTGAAACCTGAAATCATTCCCTAGTAGCACAAAAAGGATGAGATCTGGATTCTCTTGAGATTTATGGATATCTTGAAATACACATTTGGGCTTCATGGCTAAGTCCATATAAAATCCTGATTCTGGAACCAAATTTCACAGACGGCACCTTAAATGCCATTCTTAAAAATTGTGAGTTATGGGGTTGTAGTGTACATGCCACGCTTCCATAAGCTTCCAAAGATGTCATTAAAATGTGATTTTCTTGACCTTACATGAATCAACATCATGTGGGTAATTGTTTATAACTTTATTTATTATAATTGCTACAAAATCTTTCCAGGTTTTGCAGTAATTATAATTGCCATCAATGTGCATAAATAATTGAAAAATCAAGCCTCAACATGGAAATTAAACTGTGTTTTAAATTAATTTAGCAGTTTCAGACATGGCATGGTGGAATTTGAAGGCCTGAAAATGATGTAATACATCTAAACCCAGTCATACAATGGAAGTTATCAAGTGGAACATTGCTACTATCCATTCTTTATTGTGTTTTAAATAATTTTGAATTCCAGTAAAGTTCAATAAAACATACAATATTATAAAGATAATGCGTTAAACTCACTGTTCTTAATAGAGAATCAATACAGTGATGATGCTGCACTGATATGGGAAGAAATTTTAGATATGGATTTAAGACTGAATAAAGTATATGTTTGAACTGAGAAAAATATTTACAGCATTTATAAGGACATTTCATCGACTGTTTTATTTGGATGCAGTGTATTTAGATATATATATATATATATATATATATATATATATATATATATATATATATATATATATATATATACTCATATATACAGAAACAGATATAAGGAAAAGGGATAGGAACACATATAAAGGACGAACACAATAAAGGTGGGGAAGGCGGAATCGAACGGATCACAAGAGTAAAAATATTTCCTTGACCGGGACTCGAACCTCGGATCTTTCCACTTGCCGGGCGGAAATATATATATATATATATATATATATATATATATATATATATATATATATATATATATATATAATTTTATGTATATATGATTCCAGATCCCAACTGCACTTTTAGGATTCATGCCACTATGAAACATTTGTAACATTGTGTAAACAATATCTTTGATTTGCAGTGATGCAGAAAATAATGGAGTGGTTTTTTCAAGCCATCCCTTGAAAATGAACCAATTAATTGAAGTGCAGATTGACAGAGCAACAACCAAATTTCCATATGGTTTAGGAGTTGGAATAACTACCAATGATCCAAATGAATTGGCTATACCTGATCACATGAACTCGTTGAAGTAAGTACTTCATTTTGCTATTATTGACTGATAAGTCTCATGCAATTACTGACCTTACTTTGGAGATTTAAAATATACATTTTCAAATTAGGAGATTTAAAGTATACATTTTCAAATTAGATACATCAATTCAATAAACAATGCCGATCATATGCGTTCAACAATACCAACCATAAGATTCTTCTGAAGAAGCTCTATTCCATAGGCATAAGAGGCATACCATTCTTTATGTTAAAATCTTTTATAAAAAATAGAAGCTAACTTGTTTCTCTTACTGCTAATGGTGATAAAATTTCTTCCTCCCTATTCCTCAAAATCATGATTCATAGCATCCCTCTAGGCTCAGTCCTTGGCCCTATTTTTTTACTTTTGCACATCAATAAGTTTCCTAACTATATTCCTGTTAATGTTAAGATACATTAAAGTCATCTCACTGCACTGACTAGGCAGTGACATCTGCCTCCCTCTCCCAAAATTGATAGACATGGGTTCTCGGCCTTGTACATGCCCTTCCTTCCCCCATGCCACGTCTTCTGTGACTCATGTTTTTTGGTGGTCTACTGGCAAAATCAAGAATGACACTTGCGTGACCTTATATACTAATATAGCTGGTGATTTCAAAGTTACATTAAACCAGCACTATGTTATGTGATTATAAGGCTGAAATGAGAGAGTACATTCTCTCATCCAAAGTCCAAGAGAAAGTGAATGAAGTCAACTTGTCAGTGAAATGGCTACATTTTCACTATGTCAAATAGATTTTATGAAAATACATCTTCTAACTCTATGAAATACTATGTATTCAAGGGTTGGGACCTGGATGTACTATGATCGTCGCCTGTTTAATAATAGCACCATGATAGTGAAAGACATTGGACGCAACATAGACGAACTGCAGGTAAGAGAATGTAGTGATAATTCCATCTAAATTGGAAATTCATTTTTCATAAAATCAAAATAACTTTATGTTAAGTCATGATGACTTAAAAGCAATTCACCAGATTTCAATTTAACTGAGGGTAAGTATCATTCAGGAGGCCAATACTTGTTGCATGAAAGAGATTGGAGAAAAATCAGTATATTTGGTCACTTAAGAGTGGATTGAAAAAATTTTGTTTCGATTTGATATTCCATTCCCTAAAAATGTTCTCACAAGGGCATCCTTGCGTAATCCGCCATAGATACAATAGCTTGGGATATGCGAATACTCTTCCTGATGCTCTCATTTCACTTGCAAACCTCAGTAGTCAAATTCTCCCCATAATAGAATAAAAATTTGAT
This sequence comes from Hetaerina americana, assembly GCF_022747635.1. NCBI lineage: Eukaryota > Metazoa > Arthropoda > Insecta > Odonata > Calopterygidae > Hetaerina > Hetaerina americana. Next base: position 29,052,018 of record NW_027286181.1, read on the forward strand.
TCATATGCTGAATAAGGGGAAAAAGGATATCGGGTAGAGTGCTTGGTACTAACCAAAGGTTTCTGTGCTAAATTATGGTTTACAACTTTGACTTCCAGCTAAGTCTTAAGGTGTGTTTTATATGCATACATATGGAAATAACTAGGATGCCACAGGCAGTACAGGTACAGACTATCCACAATATAAAATGTCTGGATTCTAAATACCATTAAACTAAATTTGAGATGATATTCACCCTTACTCTAATCAAGATAAAACTAACATTTGGGTTGACTATTATGGATTTTTCATGATAAATTAGGCTTTTATATTCTTACATTTCGGCATTAGATACCCATTATTTATAATTTGAAAAATAATTACATTCGGATCTGTACTGAAGTAATATTTTCTGAAAAAATATATAAATAGCAGACAAACGTTTAAAAAATGCATGTCTCTTGTAAGCGTTTTTTCCAGACAAGGATGTTTTTGGTGTATGTTGAGGAAGTTACTCATACCCAATATATAAACCATGGTAAATATTCATATTCATCACATAGACTTGAAAAAAGTTTGATGAGTCAGCAATATCAACTTTCAAATGGTTAAGCTCAATAACAGTAATAAAAGGAAGAGAAATGGATTCAATACAGATAAGCTTTATCGTACAGCACACAAATCCACATCTAAGTCATTTGATGTAGAATTTCAAAATATGAGTATGCATATGGCTTTTAAATCTCTGATCTCATTAAAGTCAACTGATTTTATATTTTGGTCCCCCATTCTGCTCTTTTTCAGAAATTTTCTGTTAAATATTGGAATATGACTATTTTCAAAGTGACCAAGAAGTGTACAGATGATTACACTAAAGTAATTCTTTTCCAAACACTTGCATGATACACTGTATCATACTGGAATAACAATATTTTACAATTCTTCTGTTACAGCGTGGCGATCAGATTGGCATCATGGTTAAAAAACCAGGTGTTTTGCATATCTTTATCAATGGAAATGACATGGGTCCTAATATGGCTGGAATTCCGGATAATGTCTATGGAGTCATTGAACTACGTGGTAAAACTGTTCAAGTGTCAATGATAGAGAAGCATGCAAAGCTCATGCATATCATGTGAAATGGCACTAGAATTATTGACCTTAAAATTTTGTTTTGACGCCATTACTATGGAAGTTCGCGTAAAAACTGCATTGATATTTTCATATGTCTACTTGAAAGAAATGCTGTGGCATGAATTATTTTCACATAAACTGGTATATTTCAATATGGAGAAGTGAAGGGATGCAATGTTTTTACTCAGAACTGTAAGACTTAATCTTCAGTCCTTCTGAAGGTCAATGGAGGAAAGTACAGTTTCATTGTTCATCCCTGTCACACCACTATCAATATTTTTATAATTTGGGAATTACCTTGGTAGAAAATTATTGCTGAATATGTATTCTGCAGTAAGCAGTTGTCTTTATAGGATATCTAATTGGCAAGTGGGCGAGGAACCTGCTGGTGATGGATAACTGATAGCATCACCTGACCTACTATTATTACATGTATTCGGTAGTCCCCTGTTTTAGATAGGTTTTGGATGGAAACACAGAACTACCACCAATGCATTTTTTGATATGTTATATTTTTTCTATGTTCATTTGGCAATAAAAAAAATATAACCAATATTATTCCTTATTTACAGCATGACAGTTTACAACAAAGTTACACTGGTTTTAAACAATCACATTTTACCTGTCTCAATAGGTCATTTTGCAGGTTTTGCTCACCCCACTTCCAGTATGTGTGTTTTTCTGCAGTGGGCTTCTAGTCCACACCTTCTCTATGAATCACAACCTTGACGTGATAGAAGGGCTTGCATTTTCTGATGACCTCTAGAGCTGTGCTGGTGGAAGTAATGACAATTGCTCCTGGTAAGGGCAACCATGCTAGATAGGTTGAAGTGCAGGAGTCAAATGGAAGGTACTCCACACAGCTTCTCAGCAAGGTGGTGGATGCAAAGGCATCTAATGCAGCCATTTAAATAATGGTGTCACTTTAATATCAATATTGAGGAAGGCAAAGGGAAACCACCTCAATTCAATTCCCATTCTACTCTAATGGGCATAGACAAAAGTATGACTTCTGGCAACTAAAGGACCAATCCACTGGGCCATGAGTCATAACAAACAGCAAGAGAGACAAGATTTCAGAGGTCATCACCTTATTTAATCCTTGAGAAGCAACATCCAAAGGAGCAGCACAGAGGAACTAATAAGTTAGACTAAGGATGCTGAGGACAGGGGATTTTGAAAATGTAATGTGGCAGATGAAGAGAGGAAATATGGGAGAAAATAACTGTGGGGATCAGTGGGCGGGAAAATTTGAAGGTGATGAGGGACTACAATACAATGGTAGGCAATTGAAGAGGTGAAAATGAGGTAGGGGACTACAGTTTAGGAATAAGGAATGATCAAGGAGAGAAAGCAATAGAGTGTTGCCTGAAACAGTGGTTAATCATAAGAAACTCTTGATTTAGACACCACAAAAGGCACTCATAAACATTGAAAATGCCCGAGGTTTCAAGAAGATATCAGTTAGCTTTAGATGTACAGGCACAGATTCAGGAATAGTGTGATTTATTTACAATTTTCCAGGAGTGGATTATTAAGAAATCTACTGTTTAAGATAGATTTAGGTGTACATAAATACCAAATAAATATTTTGTTACTTCCAGCAAACCACAATCCAGTAACCTGCTCTACATAAAATCCCTCTTCATCTCCTTGTACTTCCTTCCTCCCTTCATCCCACCCAACATCCCTATCCTATTCCTGCCCTTTCCTCGTTTGCCTAACATTCTCCCCTCTATTACAGTCTTCAACATCCCACTGCCGGTCAATACCCCCTTCATCCACTTTTCCTGCCTCTATAGGATTTCTCCCAATAAACCCCTCTCTTCGCCCACCATACCAAGTACTTTCTCATTTGTTTCCTTCTCTATCCATTTCACCTTCTCCATTCTTCTCCACACCCACATTTCAAAAGCCTCCAATCTACGTCTATCCTCCTGCTTCAATGACCACGTTTCCGCGCCGTACATAGCTACGCTCCATATCAAAGTTTTCACGAGTCTTTTCTTAAATCCTCACTCAACGTCCCCGTCATCAACTCCCTCCTCCTTGCAAGAGCCACTTTTCCTAGTGCAATTCTTCTCCTTACGTCCCTACTACTTTGACCTGCTTGGTCCGAAACACTTCCGAGATACGTAAACTATTCTACTTGCTTTAGTTTTTGTCCTCCTATTTTAATATTTAGCTTAGCCTTTTTCTTTCTAGAAAATCGCATAACCTTTGTTTTATTAATATTGATTCTCATCCCACATCTATCGCAATGAATTTCCAATTCACTCAGCAATGCTTGCAACCCCCTTGCTGACTGACAAATTAAAGCTTGGTCATCAGCAAACCTAACTGATTTTACGAATTTACCTCCGTATTTCATTCGTATCTCCAGTTCCTTCCATGCCTCTTTAATCATTTCCTCCACATATTCGTTGAACAGCAACGGTGATAAAGGGCTGCCCTACCTTACACCACTTCCTAACACAGCCCATCCGGACTCCCGGTTCCCCACTCATACGTGAGCAGTCTGAGACATGTACAGGTTGCGAATTAACTTCCTGTCCCTGGCTTATCTTTTTGAATCGGGCGCTACACATCATAGGTACTAAATTGAGATCAAGAGTCCACATCCGCTCTCGGGAAGCGGTGCCAATTGATCATACTGTTCCTGAATCTGTACCTAACCATAATATAATCTAACTGATACATTACTGAGTTATCTATCATTTTCCAAGTATACCTATGCCTTTTTGGTGTCTAAATCAAGTGAAAGTGATAACTGTCTCCTGCAGAATTTGATTGGTTTCACCCTGCAGTCATCCCGCGAACCTAAACTGTAGTCTCCCACCTCAACACTATATCTTCCTTCGCCTACCGTCGCATTCAAATACCCCATTACTATCAAATGTTTCCCTGTGTGAACACACGCGATTCCTCTAACTGATCATATATCCTGTCGACTTCTTCCTCCTTATAATTGCTTGGTGGCATGTATACCTGAACAATGACCTAGTTCGTCAGTTCTGCTTTTAACTCTGCTATTAACTTCCCTTCCGACGGGGAGCACTGTCCACGTGCCATCCCTAGAAAGAATTCGATCTAAGAATTCTGCCTCTGAATGGATTCGAACTCGGGTCCTTGGGGTGGTATGTGAGTGGGACTAGTTACCACACCAATTCGATCCCCGCGTTAAAATCGATTCCAAAACTTTGTCCCTTCCCTAATAGTTTTATTAATAGTAATCAATGACACGTAAAAAATTAGGATCAAAAGCATTTTTATTTAAGGTTCTTAAATATTCAATGCATAGTGATTATATGCCTACTTTAATTAAAGTTTAATGGTAATTTAATAGTGGACGAATTACAATATCTCCTGGTGGTGTCGTGCCTGAAAAACATTGTCGGGGTTTAAGCACGTGCAATGAAATTCCTTATCTACGGCACCTACTCGGAAGGTCCTGTGACGTTTGTTAAGACTTTACGAAGGGCGAGCGGCAGCTTAATGCACTCCGCTCGGCACTCCGAACAATGTGACGGTTCATTTTACGGCATTATTTAATGGGACTGCTTAGTTTACTAACAACCGACCGATTCTCCAAGCAACAACGGCGACAACAACGACGAAAAACGTTATCCAGGAGCAGAAGCTCCGAGGGGCACAAATTAGATTTTCGAGGAACGAGGTAAAACTTTGATTACCCCAACGATGGGGGCGGGACCAACCCAACCCTGCGAGTCGGGCGCTCTCAATGGGATGGCTTTCGGCAAAGCCACTTGCGGCGGGCGAACGTGGAAACTACGCGGTGTTTATAAATTTGAGCTAATTGGCTGGAATTTCGGTGATGGTATATGTACCTGAGTATGAGACAGAAGGATTATTTGCAGTCTGGGGCAGATGTCTTTCCGGCATCGGTAGCAAAGATATTATAATTAGCTGTAGTCTACCGAGATGAGATAGGTTTTTTGGACTCCTTACTGCATATTACAATGACTCGTTCTTCAGCTCGGCGTACGCTCTACCTCCCTGAATTCCATAAACAAAGAGTATTTTTTTCCTCCCTCTACCTCGCTTCCCCAGCATTTTCCTTTCTATTACTGGCACTCATCCTCTTCAGTTATCTATGATTATTTCTAATCCCATATCTATCACACTGATTCCTCAATTAATTAAGTAATTATTTTGGCCCTTTGTCTGATTGGCTAACTAATGGTTGATCATCCACGAATCAAACTAATTTGAAACTCCACTTAATTCCTCTTCAGCCTTTCCCATCCCTCCCTCACCATTCCCTCCGCGTGTACGAGAGAATTCCGTATATTAAAGAGAACAGGTGATGATGGACATCTCTAACTTAACTCTCTGCCCACCACTGCTCATCTAGGCTATTCATACATTGAGTTGTGACTCGTAAAATAACTGTGCAGCAGAAGTGGTTAAATCAACTAACAAATAGGTAATAATATGGGTAATCAAGTATTATGGATGCATAATTTGTAGTTAATATCTCAATTATTATTTTTAATGAGAGTAATCTACCGGTAAAGGTTTTAATATAGATCATAGCGTTTTATAGTTTTGTAACCTGATCTTTGAGGCAGAATAGTGAGCGTTTGTTTGTTGCTTTTGAGATGTGGTTATAAAAGGGAATGGATAAAATAAGTTTGAGTGGGAGACGAACGCTGAGGTTTTTTTAATAGAGTGGGCATAGACAGGATGTTAAGGAGGAAAATCTGAATTAGACAGTAAAAGTGGATGTATTGAGAGGTCGTGGAATATGGATAACTTATTTTGGCGGCTCAGTATTATCTGCTATGCCTTGGGTTAACTGGCTTACTAAAGCTTGGTCAGCCACAGACAGGAGAATATGCAGGTCAGTCTTAAAGAAGCTGGGTTCCATTATGCGGGTTGTTGGAAAATTCAATTGAAAGGTAGGAGAGAGGTGTTACTTCGCTTTAGTTAAGCCGCATTTGCAATACGCGGCGAGTATTTGGGATATATGGAATAAAATGTCAATTCAGGAATTGCAAAAGTTTCAGATAGATGCACTGATTTGTTAAATATTTCTGCGAGAAGAGAGTAAGCGTGGTGTGTATGTTGGAAGAATTAGGCTTGGAGGCTATTGATTCACGAAGAGATTTAGTCTTAAGATTTAGACTTTTGGAAAGGCTAAGGACAACTGAGTTATCTTGTGACGCTGAGGGAATTATTATGGCACGAAATTATATTCGTAGATTCGCTCAATGAGATAAAATAAGAGATGGGTATCGTCAGAGACAGATTCAAATAATAATTATTCGATCGCAACGATACGCAATCACAACAAAATTGAACCCAAGCACCCAAATATTTTCCTGAATGGCCTAAGGTCAATGATTTAGTGAAAAACGTCAATTATTGCGTGATGTGTGCAATTACGTGTGTGTAAATGTGTACCGCTGTTTGTGTATAAGGGCAAATATATATTCATATGCAGGTATGAACTCACGGGTTTGTGTATGTTTGGCCGATGCCCTACCACCCCCTGCCACATACCCTAGCGGGATATTTGTTAGATGTATATATCTGATATTTCCTACGCATAATTAGGTATTGGTTAATTAAAATAAACTTTTTTACTCTACGTAATTTGCTGTTTTTTTTAGTGTTACGTTAGAATGGCTGAAAGGTTAAGCCCATGGACCCATCAAGAGCCTACCGTGTTTGGTTTGGGCAAATATTGTATTGCCAGGAATTATTAAGAAGTAATGCGTACATTGGAGCTATTTTACGTTCGAATTTCTTCCGGTATCGTAAATATTACTCTTGCGCTTCTCCGTAAGCCATTTGCAGCTGAGGTCAAAGTTCTGGCCTCGAACAATTGTGTTTATTATGAAAAAATTTGGCAATGGGGAATGAATTTTCGACAACACATGTTCTTAAATTATCATCAACACGGGTTTTCAATCCGAGGATTAGTTTGGTAGCAGTAATCCAGACAGTCTTGTTCCCTGCCGATATCTTTATTCCCTCTTAATTACTTGCTTTGACATTTACCTTTTCGTAATTCTCGTAGTACATCCTAGGCCTTCCACTTTAATTTCTCCTCTCCATACTTCCTTCATTTATGATCTTCAGTAAACTCGTGCTTTAGGATATTACCAGTTAAATTCCCTCATCTTCTTGAAAGTGTCCTCTAAAAGAACCTCTCTCCAACTTCTCTTCTAAGTACGAGGGTTGTCCAAAAAGTAACCTCCGTTATGCTATAAAAAATACACAGGAATAGATACAGAAAATTTATCATTTTCATCTAAAAACTGCATACCTCTACTGTTTTTATAAATATTCGCCAGACAGATTTCAACATTCGTCATATCTCTGAACTAGTTTTCAACTTCCTTCAGCATAAAATTCTGCCGCCTGAGATCGCGTAGCCAACCGATGACGGTATCTTGAAGTTCTTCATCGAGATGAGCACAAAACATGTAGCAGCCTAACTTTTCAATAGTGTTTCCTTGCAATAGAGTCGTAGAAATCTGTGGACAACTTTCTAAATATTTCAGATACCGTAAAACACTGGTTTTCACGAAATTTTCGTTAAATTTCTGGTGAAGTTCATTGTTCACCACAGACGGACGGCCACTTCTGTCACCATCATGGACATGTACTATGTTTACTTTTAAACGAACGACAACACTGACGCACAACTCTGGTCACTCATCACATTTAGGCTTTATAGAGCACAAATTTCCCAATGATGAATGTCAGTAGCTTTGAAGTTTATTGCCAGTGCAAACTTTATCACTAAACGGATTTTAGATTTGGCGGGATTTCCTATTGTATTGTTCATTTAGACTCGCAACTGTAAACAAACGACAGGCGGCACGGCCTCCCGAACACTGCAGATCGAGGAGTACTGCCCTAGTGTGTGTGTCAATACAGCAAACATTCAGCTCCCCCTATTACTTCGCTCGCTACACGCAAACGGAGGTTACTTTTTGGACAACCCTCGTACATCTGCATGCATTATACTGCTCTGTCTATACCTGTCTATATTTGTCATGAATAATGTAGCAGTGTCACGACGCTATTGGAAGAATTAGAATGGGAGACACTAGTTGACCACAGGTTGAAATACAGGTTAAATTTAAAATGTGGTTATTTCCTGGAACCATTCGATATGACTTCATTCGGGTAGGATACAAGTAAAATTGGTGGTGTGATATATTTTGTCGATATCTTGCATGTCATTTTTTTTCATATAGTAGACCTAACTTTTAAAAAGTATTCTCGCAAGATTTGAAAATACTTATCCTGTTACTAAATACTGTTGTAATTACTTTCTTTCTTGCGATTTAAGTTTTTTAGAGTGTATGTTAAAACTAATATTTGTTTAGAGGTGACGTGTTTAGGAGTGTGTTTTTAGGTGAATTAAACCATTTTCTGATTTGATATTTGCAAGTTATTTGATTTATTTTTCACGAATTATTTTTCCCTTTACCCTTCCTCTCCCATATCCTCCCTTATCCCACCTGATGCTTGCACCTCCTGCCACACACCCAATGCATCTTTGGTGGATCGCGGGATATTTATGCCGATGTCGATATTATTTTCGTTATTCTATGGTAACATCAAATTTCCATCGGTTCAGAAATTATTTTGTCCACCTATCCTATCGTCCAAGTCTTCTACATCTACATCTACTTAATACCCCGCAAGCCGCCGCAAGGGCGTGTGGCGGGGGATGTTAGGACACCACCTGTAATTTAGAAAAGAAAAAGAAAAAAAAAACGCATGCAAAAACCACAAAATCATGCATCCACAAAAAAAACAAGGCATAGATTCATGCATTAACACTTACACTCCACTCACATGCTAACACTCAAACTACATCTTACATACACATGCACCTGAAGGTAAACCTAACAGCTTTGCAGTGTTTAACTTTGCTCCGAATTTTAAATTCAATGTTTTTAATATTTCTAAAGTGACTTCGGTTTCTTACTATTATGATTTCTGATTGTTCGAGGAAAGAATGAGTATTTGTACCTATCTGTCCTGGAATCTATAATATAGTCTTACATCCTCAGTTCAGCAGACTCCCAATTGAAAATAAATGAACTGTTTTCCTTTTGTCTAAGGTATTAATATTTTTTGGGATATAAATCCTATGAAGTTTTAGGTGAAATTTTGTTGTGGATACAAGATTAAATATTTTTTGCGCTCTCTAATTATAACTTTCGCGTGAGACTTGATGCTTGTGATCGATTCCTATCCCTACGATTATCAACTCTCTCAAATTCCACCCCTCACCCCGATCCTCCCTCCTTATCTTTCAATCCCAAGCCCAATGCTCAAAACCACGCCCAACTCCTCCCCACGCTGTTGACGAAGAAGGGTGTGTGCGGGGGCCCTCCATTTCCACTGGGCGTGGGGTTATGTCTGTGTCTCCCCGGGGTTAATCCCGCTAAAAGGCGGACTCTGCTTTCCCTGATGGGGCGTCGCCCTGCCACTGATGACCCTTTTGTCCTTGGAGGGACGACCTACCGTCCCTGAGCAGATTTCCTCTCTGAGATACCCTTAAGTGACATGTTAAAAGGTCGTCGCAGTCTCAGTTATTCACTGTATCGTCTTTGAGATCTCAGACCTACGACCTTATTCTCAGAAAACAGCGCTAAGTACAAATAGAGCCAAGGTTATTTGGTGAGGTCTCGCGTCCTCGTCGGCATTGCAGAGGTTTTGACGGCACACATCTGAATCTTCTCCATTAGTGCCCGTAAATTACAATATTCGACGAGGTCATCGTAGATTTCTCGATAATTTTGAGTCCTGTCTGACTAGCTTAGGTCTCCAAATCGCCGTACCACGACATATGTGTGGTTGTGGCATTACAATCTCGGCAAATCCCATAACTACATCTACATAGAACCTCGCAAGCCGCCGCAAGAGCGTGTGGCGGGGGGGGGGGACTATTAGGTCACCACCCGTAATTAAGAATAAGAACGCATGCAAAACCTACAAATTCATGCCAATCTACGCACAAAAAATAGTATATATTCGTGCAAAAACCTTTAAAACTAACAGGTATACAGATACATGTACTATCAACTAACACTCAGATGCGTCATATGTCTACGCAACATTTAATCCTGACCTGATTTGTAAATTAAATGTCTTTAATATTATCTTATCTTTGTGGTCTGATCCACCGTACCAGTGTGGGGCATAATGATTCCTTTAGTGTCAATATTGAACTCGTTTGTGCTGAACCTTTCTGAAAGTCTCAGTCTAGCTTGTTCTCTTCGGATTTCAAGTGGCTCCCAGTCTAATTCCCCTAAAAGGCCTGTCACTCTCGTCATCTCATTATAACAGTTTTTCACGAATTTGGCGGATTTTCTCTGGACTTTATCTAACTCTCTTTGCCAAATTTTCTCCCAAGTATCTTAAATACTTGCGAAATAATCTAAATAAGGTCTAACTAGTGCTAAATAACATCTCTCTTGTACTTTCTCATTACGTTTCCTCACCAACCGTAACACTCAAACTACATCCAACATTGTTGAGTGTAGTTGGATCACATCCATGTGGTGTCAATTCATAACCTACCTTAACTTATAAGATTCCTTATAGTAATAATCTAGAATGTACGCCAGCCCCGGTGGCGGCGGGGTAACGTCCTCGTCTGGCACACCTAGAGGTTCGAATCTCGACTTGGTGGTTTTTCTCTACTTAGCGCTTGGGTGTAGGTAATTGTCCAATTTTTATATCAATGTTCAAAGTTCGATGTAAAGACCGAAGTGCTGTTTTCAGACTAATGCATAATAAATAAATACATATCATGAGGGATGAGAACTAAAGAAGAATGGATTGAGCTAGTTGCTCTATGAGAGCACAACATGTAATACCTTCGGTTACTCAGGTAGAGATGTACATACTTTAAGGAGTCCTACTTTTTTAAACGTTTAAAAAATGGATATCACTTTCTTTGGTTCTGCTGCCTGTGATTTTCCCATGTGACATTTACCCAGATAAAATAATTCAGTCCTTGTTCAATTATTCCGTCTAATTATATGCTTTATTACCGTAGTTATTACATGATATTAAGTAAGTACAGCACAAGTGACCTTTTTTCACGTTGTGCAATATGTTTCAGCCACAAAATGAGTTGAAATTATGTTCAATGTATTTCCCAGGCATGTTTGTGGTTTAATTCTCATTTCTCAGATCGTCGTTTTGCGTGCTACGTAATCGTCACTTGCGAGAAATCGCCGTAACATTCATAAACTCCGTAAACATTAGTTGAGACGTTAGATGCGACAGCATCAACTCTTCCGTTGACTATCAGGAATAAGGTCCCTGAATTATTTACCTTGACCCCAACTCGATCGCCGACCTGAAAACGTGAAAGTTATCATCAGTGAATGAGACAGTGACCTGGAGCATGGTATGGATATAGGCATAGATTAAAAGATAAATTATTCATAGCAATATAGTTGCAGTTTTAGATGTCGTGTGGTGACTGGTGCAATTGGGATTCCTACTCCGAGGGCTTGGTTCGAATCCTGACACTGGTGAAAATTGTTGAGGATGCACCCCGACCCCTAATTGTGTTTTCCATGTGAAGATCGCTTCAAATGGATTACGCCTTCCGTTTTGTGGGACCTTAAATTATGTGATAGTTCAAACGCTTTCCGTTTTGAGTAGGCTGATTCCGACGCCGGGTTTCTCTTTAACCCTTCTGTAAGTCCCTGTAATTCCTACCCCTACTTAATTGTCTTCCACCTATATACTTAATTACGTAGATACCGAAGCTTTCGATTGCCTACCCCAGTAACTGATCCAATGCTTAATTTTACGTAGTTCCTCTTTTAGTTATGTTTGAGCATATAGAGCTGGATGGAGGGGGTTGCTAATGACGGCTAATGCTTGCAACCATGTAGGGTAGATGGCTACTCCATCATATTGCAAGACACAAATCATTCTGCTTATGAAGGAACACGGCATTATCATTCTTTGTCATTTAGTTAGTTTTACGCGCGCATCTTTTCCAAAATTTTATACTTATAATTTCTGGTTTTATACTCATATCCATATTGAAGCAGCTTAAAACGTGATGGCATAGTTTCTGTTATTTTATGCTTACGGCAAAAATTTACGCTTATGTGGTGAATCTTTTCATCAAACCATAACATTATGATAATAGATTTAATGTATAAAAATATTATTCATTTATTGACAAGAATACTTTGCAGTAGGATATTAATTTCTCATTATTTTGGTCTCTATAATTCAATACATTTTAGTTTCTGATGTGTTTATTGAAACCATCTGTAGGTACGATCGCACTTATGTACCAAGTAGATGTATATCGAAAGAGTAAAAATATGTAAATGATGACTGCTGATTAACTACTTTTCTAGCTGCCTGGACCCTTTGGTCGAACCATGTTTTCTTCCAAGGGCACGAAATCAGTGAAGTTGTATCACGATTGTAATCGGATTGTATTGACCCACTAAAAAGTATGCAATTCCACTCGATCCTGCGATTCTAGCCTCGGTGTCCACCCCCAGAAATACACGCGTTCTTCAAGTTCCAAGTTATACCAGTTTGTTTCTCGGGAGTGGATAGGAAGATTCTTTTAAGTTTAAATGTGCGGACACTTTGTAGGAATACAAGACCTGGATGACGGCATCATACAGTGCACAGGTTTCAAATAGCTGCCGCTAGAGTGAGAAGCATTTTCAACACTTTGAATGAGGTCCTTTAGCGTACAATAACAGCTTTTAATTATCAGATTTCTCAACTTGCGTGTTTTATTGACATCAATCCAAATCCATCATCAATTTAGTAAGATACGCGATGATGTTGTCATGGATGTGAAACATCTGCGTTCAAGAAGGCGCTAACGCATATGAAAACAAACCTGATACACTTCAGCCACAGACCAGCTGGTTTTTCCGGTGGGCAAAAAAGGAGCCTTACAAAATCGTCCTCGGTGGTCTCGGAATCATGGTGCTGATGCTTTGAAAAATATTGACGTATCCAGGAAGTAAATTTTGAGATGTACCGAAATTTTCACTTTTTAGAATTAGTAGTTTGCCAGAAAAAAATAAGAGACCCTAGAACTTGAAGGCGCCGCGTTAAGTCAACATAAACGAAGCTTTCCCACTGTCAAAAAGACTTTTCATAATTGATAAAATTTACAACTTTGGCCGTTTTAGTCTTAAGGTCCTGTAGAACGACACAGAAAACAATTGTTGTCGTCCATACTAAAGAGAAAGACTTGTACTTTTCCGCAGATTTTATTAAATGGTACAACGCGTTTCAGCGACTTGCGGCATCATCAGGTACCTTTCTTTTTAGTATTCATATTAAATACTTCCACGAAGTGAAGCCTGAAACAATAGAATATAATTGTTGTCGTCTTTGTAGTTAGTAGAATCGTTGAAAACGTAAATGACAAATCACATTAATTAATTTATTTTAGAATCGCAGTAATTCCCTCACTAAAGCTCTGCCCAACAGATGGAAAACGAAAGTTGGGTTACGTTTGGCTAGTCTTATCCAAGAAAGTTAACTTTGGTTAAAAATTATCATGCAAGGCTCTGAGCAAGAACTTTGTTGGAAACTAAAACTGTTCAACATTATTAAAGTTAGTTCTGACCGCGTTTTTGTCATCAATCTCATTCATGATCTTTGCAAAATTTGTTTAGTGAAATTCGATCAAACATATTACCATACGAAAGGTACTTGAATCGTAAATAACGGATTTGGGTCATTTTTTTGAAATTTGCGGTACGATGCAATCTATGGATCGGTTGCTGAATGGTCCAGAAGGGCCAAGGTCGGGATCCGGTTGCCGTCGAAGATGCTGTATCGTGATGTCTTTGGTCAAAATTTACCAGGATTCGTGGTGTTTGTACAATTAGTGATGGCCGGTAGCTGGTCACTTGTACCATTAATACTGATAAATTGTAACAAAAAATAATTGAACTCTCTCACCTTCAGCTGATCAAGATGATTCGGTCTGTTACTCAGCACATGCTGTCCGTTGTGGTAGACATTGTTATGGTACATAACCCACGTACTAGGCCTTGAAATGATAAATTATAATGTTAGTTATCGTCCGGGTATGTACACTTCTGAGAGTAAAATATTACATACGCTTCGCTTAGGCTTGAAATTACCAACGAATTCAATAAGATTAGTTAGAGGCATTGTCGATTGCCAAAAAATTTCAATAAGGGAGAGGGATTGAAAATTGCGATGATGGAAAGTTAGGCATTGCAATAAGGGAGTGTTATCTCGCGGATTATCGACAGATAATGGTAAGGGTTGTTCTAGAGACCACGGATTCCGCGAACAATTTTGGCATTTCGAGCAGTTTTTATAAATGTAAAACCTTTACTTATCGATATACACACTTCATAGCATTGATGTGGTTTACTATATCGCCGTCGTGAGGTGTGGTGGTGGTGACACCGATGCCCATGAAGTAGCCGAATTTACTGCCCGTCCTTTTATCCACTGTCACTTCAAAGAGCTCGTTCTGTCGGAGAGGTCGATTTGTAAACACAACTCCATGGAATCTTTCCTCAGGGCTGAAAGAGACAAATTAAGATAATACAGAGATATTTACTCGCGAGTTTTGGACCCCCAAAAAGTAGCAGAAGTACGCTTGCAATATTTGGTTAAATTTCTCGCAAATATTTTCTCCAAATTGGTAGGGGTTATGCCTACCTGGGGGATCATTTTAATTCGTACGTTCTAAGGGCAAAGTGAGGAATTTGGAAATAGAATCCCACGGAAGAAATACTGAAAAAAATGGTTGGTTGTTGAAGGCCGTTTTATTCGGAGGAACGTTATGTAAACTGGGTAGAGAGATGCTCTTTTAGACAGTATGAAAGGAGACAAAAGTTAGGAAACTACGAAGAAGAAATTAATGCTGGGCAAAGAAAGAAGAATTATTCATATGAATTGTCTGAATTAATGATAATGTATAAAGCGCAGAAGAGACTTACTTTATCTTATGGACAGTGTTTCCGTTATTTGTAATGGCTGCGTTCTTTCCACATTTCGGGAAAAAAGTTAATCTGCCAGGTCTGTCCTCTGGGTTCATTGCTATAATATAAAAAAATAGTTATTCATGTTATATAATTATTATTTGTGAATATATTCGGGTAACTTTCATGAAAAAAAATGAAAATTGAGAAAAAATGAAAAAAATGAAAAAATGAGCGTTAGAGCAACCAAGGAGAAGGCGTATCAGACCCTAGTAAGACCAATTTTAGAGTACGCTTCTCTTGTATGGGACCCTCATGAAGAAGGTCATATTAAAAAACTGGAAAAGGTGCAAAGAAAGGCTGCCCGATATGTACTGGGGAAGCATAAGAGGATGGAGAGTGTGTATGACATGGTAGATGTGCTGGGCTGGGAACCTCTACAAACTAGAAGGAAAGTAAGCAGACTTTGTGGAATATTCCGCATTATAAAGGGGGAGAAAGCTTGGGCAGATCTTAGGAAAGAGGCGGGGAACCCAAATGTTATAGGCGGAAATGATCACAAATTTAAGGTAAAATGCCGGGCACAGAGAACAAATAAAAAAAAATTTTCTTTTCTAAATAGAACAATTGTTGAGAGGAACACCTTACCTGCAAAAATATTCGAGCCCTTTCCTAACAGAGTGTATACTTTTAAGAATAGATGTAAGGTGTATATTTAATAATTTGATTGATGTGTGGTGTATTGCATTATATGTAACAGCTTAATTTTTTTTAATTTATCTTTTTTTCTTACTGATTGATGGATGTAAATGAGATGGGGATTCGCTTGTTTTGTTAAAGAGATTTGTGTTTTGAAGTCTGATTTTATCTATTATCTTTTGTGATTATTTGGGACTTGTGTACCACCTAACACTATCCATCAGCACATGTATATTGTTAATAATAATAATAATAATTAAAATCATTTTTATGATCTTGTTCAGCTCCTCCTTCGATGCAGTCTTTATCTCGTCAATCGTAACGTAGCGTCGTCCTTTCATGGGCCTCTTCAGTTTCGGGAACAAGAAAAAGTCACTGGGAGCCAGATCTTAAGAACACGGTGGCTGCGGCATCATTAGTGTGTTGTTTTTGGCCAAAAATTCGCGCACAAGTAACGATGTGTGAGCAGGGGCGTTGTCATGGTGCAAAAGCCAATTTTTGTTCTTCCACAAATCCGGGCGTTTGTGGCGGAGTGCTTCGCCCAAATTGCGCATAACTTGCAGGTAATATTTATTATTTACCGCTCTACCCTGTGACGTGCACCACGCCCCTGCAATCGAAGAAAACTGCAAGCAAAACTTTCACATGCGACCGAAATTGGCGCGCTTTTATCCGTCTTGGCTCGTGCTGCAGCTTCCATTGGGATGATTGAACTTTCTCGTAGTTTCCACGTTATAACCATAAACCATGATTCGTCACCAGTAATGACTCACCGGAGCAAAATTGGGTCGTCGCGGACAGAGTCCAACACCTCATTAGCAATGTTACTGCGTTGCTGTTTTTGGTCGAAATTGAGCAATTTTGGTACGAATTTCGCGGCGACCCATTTCATGCCCAAATCATTGGTAATGCCGAACGGCGAGGGTCAGTCGATATGTTTAGATCCTCAGCAACTTCTCAAACGGTGATTCAACGATTGGCCAATGTTAGTTTCTTCACTTCATCAATGTTTTCGTCTGTTGTTGACGTGCTCGGGCGTCCGACACGCTGTTCGTCGTTCACATCTTCTCGACCTTCTGAAAACATTTCTTACCACCAATAAACGTTGCTTCAGTCCCAGGTAGCTTCATTCCACATGGATGCCCAGTCAACATTCGGAATGCGTCCGCGCACTTAATTTCGTTTTCCACACAAAATTTGTTACAGATTCTTTGATCCATTTTTTGGAACAGGCAAAAATCGAAGACAAGCCAGAACACGTTCAAGCAAAACAGCTGTCAACAATTAACTGAGCATTCAAAATGGTCGAACTTTTCGTCATAAGTGAGAGACATAAATACCAACATAGCCTTAAAAAATCGAAAATCAAATATACGTAACCCTCGAAAATTCAAAATTCGCGATACTTTTTGACCAGATCTGGTATTAGACTTCATACGGTGGAATAAGAGCTCAGCGGTCGGTGAAACCAAAAATAATAACCAATGAAATAAATGAAAGCGAAGCCTACAGCAAACAGTCATCTGATGACGGCAGCACGGCCGCATCATCCAAAAGGGAATGAATACAATTTGTCTGTGGGTCGTGAGAGATTGACTCACCTCCAAAAGATCCCTGGAAATGGAAAATCTGCCGTCCGTTGCAATCTGAGATCCTGTGATTGAAATCCATAATCACGGTTTCGGTTCGGTTATCGGCGTCGCTCAGACCCTCTACTTTGGTGTTCCATTCTCCGCTCTCGTTCCTGGTGCTACGGACGGAGAATCCGAACGAATGCTTCGCCGAGGCCAGGGCCGTGACGTCGCAGTGCGCATCCGAGAGGCTGACCGCCGTGACAAGGGCGGCGTCGTATATGAGGAGGACGGTCCAGATGAAGAAGCGCGTTTTTGACATTCTGAAACTTCAGACGCTGAATCGTCTGACGATGAAACGTCCAAACACTGGAGAGTTAAACTCTGAACCCTTCGACAACTCTCTATTTTCAATAAAACTTCTCGAATGTTTTCTTCAAGCTTGTTTCACGTGTCTCAACTGCTGTCGTTCAATCTTCTCTTCTCTTGTCTGAGTTAAGAACACAAGTGAAGCCCTGTATCAACGTCTTTTCCACTCAGAATTCGAAAGTCTTTAATTTTTCCCCTCCCTAAAGGAAATCCTACATCTCCTTCGAAACTGGCCCATCAACTTCACTCGTTTCATCTCAATGATTCCCTCTTAAAAGATTTCAGTCAATAAGATTTCAACAGGATGTGGCTGTATGGCATCCATTGTGGCGCAGAACTCTCGATTCTTAATCTTCGTGAAATTTGATAACTCAGGATGTGATATTCTTATCATCTCATTATATCCTTTCGCCTTTTAGAGCACTATGGTAATGAACGGAATTGACCTCGCCAAAGATATCTCATGTAATCGGAGAAGGAATTCTTTCTTCTTTTTTATAGCATGGAGCTTCTCAATTGAGAGAACCATTTCATTCGGGTCTTGAACAGGGATCCAAGGAGGAACTGAACCAGTATGTCAATCCTGGTGTGGAGTTACATTTCGATTAAGTCAAATCGTAGGCTAGACTCTGGTTGGATCGCATACTTTAAAAGGGGGAATCGTATTCGATATACTACTAGATTTACTTACGTAATCGAATAACGGGTTCGAATTATTTAGCTCAACAAATAGAGTGGGTTGCAAGTGGCAAAACTGCAAACAATTACATGCAAAACAGATACATACATATATATATGTGTGTATTTTATATGTGTATATATATATATATATATATATATATATATATATATATATATATATATATATATATATATATATATATCTGTTTTGCATGTAATTGTTTGCATTTTTGCCACTTGCAACCCAGTCTCACTTGAAGAAGGCCTCTGAAAGGGCCGAAAGCTCGAACAATTTACCGTGTGAGTGTCCTTTTAAATTTTGCTATTCTATTTGTGTTCAATTGTGCCGTCCCATTATTGTGCCGCTCGCGTGAGTTTTTCCGTACAATCGTTATATATATATATATATATATATATATATATATATATATATATATATATATATATATATATATATATATATTCACTCATTTATGAACAAGATATTAAGTTAGGACATCGTGACGTTTTACATCATTTTATCTCTCCAATTATCCCACGTAAAAATGATTTGATTTGATCAAATTTTTATAGAACGTTTGAAAACGGTATAATTTCGTAATTATAAAAAAAAAAAATATAGCCATGGAAAAATCTACGCGCAATCTATATATTTTCTTTTAAAATGCAGTTCGACATTTTTTCAAATAGGGTGCGTTCCAAACATAATGCAATTGAATTTCTCGCGCCGCTCCCAATGGTCGGAATAGAATCGAACCATTTAGAGTGGGTGGGGGCTAGACGCTAACCTTTGTCGCGAAACCGATCTTAGTGCTCTCCAAACTGTGAAAGCGGCAGGACGTCAGTTACTGTAAGTTTCTGCGCGCCGACCGTGTCCCAAAAAAATGGAATCGACGATCTAGCAACGTTACGCGATCATTAAACTTTTTCCTGACCTGAAAAAATCTCTTTAGGAAACTAATAAAATGATTCGTGAGGTTTAAGGGGACTCTGCTCTGTCCTACTCACAAGTTTCGAGGTGATTTAATTCCTTAAAGGAGGGCTGGGAAGAGGTTCACGACGAACAATGCTCTGTGATACCATCAACCAGCAAAACCGACTACAATGTGGCTCGTGTTGGACAATTGTTAGATTCTGACAATCGATTGAGTATCAAGATGGTTGCTAATAAATTGAACTTGTCATCTACTGCAGTCAAATCTCGTTACTATGCCACCTGTAGGGACCGAACAAGAGTGGCATAGAAGCGAGAGTGGCATAATAACGAGGGTTTTTAAAAATGGCTTTATTTTGTCAAGTTACCCATTAGTTCAAAGTTCTCAAGAATCGTCGGCTGGCGCATCTTCTCGCGGCGGATCTCGTGCATCTCGTTGTCTAGCAGATCGCACGTTAGCATCACACCTGACTTCCCGCTTCTCTGTTGCATAAACTACCGGACGGTGCACCAAGCGCGCTGGGCTTCCTTGACAGTTATCTTGCCATTTTCGCTTTCCACCAGCTCCACACTGCACAGCATCTCCTCCGCAATCTCCTCCAGCGTGTAAGACCCACCAGTTGCCAGGGGCTCGTCAGCTTCGAGAAAGTCAAACAACTCGATCTCCCCGTTCTAGTGTTCTATCTTTTCCTCGGCTGGTAGAGCTTTCCAGTTCTCGAGCAGCTCCGTATGCTGTGCCTCAATGTGGATCTCCTCTTCGATGAACTTGGCCTTCGCGAAACAATTCCTGATCGTTGACTTGCCGACTCGCTCCTAAGCACGCAGGGTGACATGTTGAGCGTCGAGCAACGTGAAATTGAACTCCTTTCCATCGTCCATGGCCTCAAGCCGGTGGCATAGCAGGAGCTCTTCTTGTAGTGGAAATTGAGCTTCTCTATGATTCCTTGATCCATTGATTGCGAATTGGCTGACGTGTTGAGTGGGAAGAAGATCATTTGGATGTTGTTCAGCTGGAGCTCGGGAGGGTGGCCAGAGAAGTTATCGAGAGAGACCAGCACTCTGCGTCCCTGCTGGTCGAGTCGCCCGTTCCAAGCACGCCATGTCTCCTCTAAAAGCTCCGCCGTCATCCACGCCTTCGAGTTCGCCTCGGTTAAGTTGAAGACGTCGTCTGCTGAGACCTGCCTGAGTAAGGGCCGGAAAACCTGTTATTGCCACTTAAGAAGGGATTGCCAATCCACCGCTTCAGCCTCGCCCTGCACTGTCTTAAACGTGATGCCATGGCGTTTCTTGAAGTTGTCCTACCAGCTTTCGCTCACCATGAAGTCGGGGATCTGCATCAGTTCGGCCAGTTTCATCGCCTTCTCCTTGATCAGATTGCCGCTGACTGGCAGATTCTGTCGTCTTGATTGCTTCAGCCACATGAGTCCACTCCCTCATTAAACTTTGGGTCGTGAGCCTGTGTCATGCGCCTCGATGGAACTCCAGCTTCGATTTCAGCCTCGATTGCACCCTTCATGCTGAGAATGCCCTTCACGGTGGTTCTCTTAACTTCGACGCCCTATTTCTTGCTGATCTCCGTAGCTAACTTGGACTGATTCGGCTCCTCCTTTGCGGAATCGATGATCTCCTTCAGCAGAAAGTCGGTTCGATTGCATTTCTGAGTATTATGGACTGAATTTTAAAATAAAACGATGTCACTGTTGTGCGTGTACGTATTGATTTATGTTGTGCGCAGCTGGACAATAGTTCGTCACTTTGCCTTAGGGACGTGAGTGTAATAATCAAGCAATGCGCAGAAATACAGACGTTTTCACCACTCGTGCCTTTGAACAGTAGTTGTAGTATTTAGGGGAGGCGACCGACTGCTGAGGTCATTTGTCCAGTCAAGGACATAGGGGATGGACAGAAATGGATAAAAGGTGGACAGAAACCCGGCGTCGCCATTAGCCAACTCTTTACGAAAGGCGCCTAGGGGTCCGCAGTTTAACGTCCCATCCGACGAACGGCGTAGTCACTCAAAGTGCCCTCCTCAAAGCACCTCAAGTAGGGATCGAGATACCTCTGAAAAATATTCAACACCGCCGGGAGGTTGTAAAGGGGTTGGGGAAATAAAGCAAAGTCACAAGTAAGGGGAAGGATAGGGAACGCACACTAGGTCACTTGGGTGTTTGGGTGTGTTCGGTCACACCCAAACACCCAAGGTTCGGTTCGGTCGGTTGGGGGCGTTGGGTCACATTCCCTAACTGTGTCCTTGGGGGAGGAGACCGTTACATGTCCATGTGGTAGTGGCATTTCGCCTTCCTACTTTTCAAATTCTAGCTTGCACGTTATTGGATACATTTTTTTACTACATCCTAAGGTTCAATTATTTGTCAGATGATAGTATACGTATTTACATGCGTGTAGAATGAAAGGGTTCTTGTATGAATGTATACGCCACTGTGGGTTTAGTTTTGCATGCATGTGTTGATTTTGTATGTGGTTTTGTTCCTTTTTACCTGGTGGTGACCTAACACCCCCCGCCAAACGCCCTTGCGGGGTATAATTTAGATATAGAAATCTACCGATATACTCGTAATTTGGCCCTACAGTAATTGTTCTAATAAGCACAACATCACACTGCGCTACGATTATTGTCTTCGTGTCGCCAGAATACGCAAGTTTTGAAATACCTGTTCTCTTTGTGATTCAAGAGGTCTCTTGATTCGCGGCTCCCTACCAACATAGTTTCTCCAGCAAACCCGTGATGCTTACTTGCTTCTCGTGGCAATTTTGAACAAACCTGGCGGATTTTCTCTGAACATTCTCCAATTCCATAATTAATATTTTCATCCATGGATTCCAAATAAGTGCCGTGTATTTCAATTTGGGCCTAACTTAAGCAGAGAAACACCTCTCTCATTACATTTTCCCACGACTCGTCTAATGAAACAGCTTATTTACGTAAGGCTGACCAGCATATTCTTCTAATGTGTGTACCCCAATGAAAGGTTTGATTTCAATGTAACGCGTAAGTATTTGGTCTCCTACCCTGCGTTGTTTAATTCGATTCCATTGATTTTTATACTTCCTTCATCCATTCTCTTTTCTTTTTCTTTTTACATTTTCATAATTACGGCTATTTTAAAGATTTAATTCTAACACCGATTCACTAACTCACTCTTTTATCTGGTTGAACTCACCACAGAGTAGCCTTTAATCTGCAGAAGTATGTAAATGGGTGGTCTGAAAAGTTTCCGGCCGAACGAAGACACATGACATTTTTTCTGAAATTTTTTCTGAAATTTTCTGAAATTTTCTGAAATTATCAAGGTCGGAAACTTTTCAGACCACCCTCGTATTCATAACTGTACACTCCTATATATTCATATAACTGTATTGTCCATAAAAAAATCAAAGTTAACCGTTAATGTGAGATCGCAGGCCATTATAACGGGGCGGGGGTTGACAAGAGGTAAGCTGTAACCTGTGAAGGTTGCTAGTTCAATTCCCGTGACCGGCGAAAAGTTTTCAGCTAAGAAAAAATTTGTTAATTGTATTTTGGAACGAAGGAGCCAAACATTAACAGAAAAAAACACAATAATGGTATTTCGGAATGGGAAAACGAGAAAAATAGACTCCTACTATAATGCTACCCTGAACCCATGCTGAAAAACAGTTTAACCATTTGGCACTGGTGGCGCAGACCGAGTGCGCCACCGGTGCCAAACGCAGACAAGAAGTGGGTCGGCCCGGCATCAGCTGCCACAGCTGTGGGCGAGAGTGAAGCTATCGGCCGCAGTATTGCGATGTGGAAGGCAACGAGAAACCACCACATAATTCTCCCTGAAATATGCAGCCTTGCATTCAAATATTGCATAATGGCTTCTCGTCCCGGTAAGATACTCCGGAGTTAAAATCGTCCCCAATCGGATCTTTCCTTATGGAATATTTAAAGATAGCTACGACAGACAAAATACTAGAACACTCGAAAAAAGTATGATGACTGCAATACCGAAGAATCCGAAAAAAGATAGATGCGATGGACCTGCAAGCAACTCTAAGCACTGTGGACCAAGTACTGGGCGAATACAATCAAACATAAATGAGAAGAAAACTAAAATCACTGTAAGTGGAAGAGAGAAGCTGAATACAGATATTACTATTAGAGGGTTGGATTCCACTAGGGCAAGTGGAATCCTTCATCTGCATGGGCAGCAGCAAAACATGGGATGGAAGAAGCTCGACCGATATACAGCGAAGAATAGCCCAAGCTAAGAACACATTCATGAACAAGAGGCAATTTCTATGTGAAAAGAGCCCAAGGCTGGAAACAAGGGAGCAATTTCACAAGGCTTTCGTGTGGAGCATGGCGCTCTATGGTTCTGACACTGAACATTGGAAAAGAGGACCAGCGAAGAATAGAAGCCTTTGAAACATAGTACTGGAAGAGAATGCTGAAGATTAAATGGACAGACAAATTAAGGAATGAGGAAGTATATAGAAGAACAGAAGAGGATAGGACCATATGGAGAACTCCACGACAAAGAAGAAATAGATGGATTGGACACACATTGAGGCCCAATGGATTGATTAGGAATATAATAGAAGGAAAAATAGAAGGGAAGATTTCACGAAGAAGACCAAGAGACATGTGCATAGGACGAATCAAGAAGGACGTAAAACAGAGAAAGTAGCTGAGATTGAGAGAATGGAAATTGAATGGAGAAGAATGGAGGGCTGCACTAAAAAACCAATCCTAGTATTGAAATACTGATGATGATGATGAGGTTGTTATTATGTGCCAAGAAGAGTCAGGGGTCCAATACCATTTCCCTGTGGCACTTCTTAATTTAAATCCATTCCTTTAAAACTGAAAGCTCGTTGCAAAGTCCTTTGTAACACACTAGACCACCTGATCATTTTGAATTTAACGTTCTTTTTTAAAACTTTAATTACAACCCTCTGCCCCCTGTTACTGTGCCCACAAGGCCTACGAATTTTTAATGAAAGCATACTTGCACTGTAAATATGAAATGAACGTACCCACGGTCGTGAAGCAATGAAAAAGAGATAGCCGAGACCGTAAACTTGATTGGCACTTGGTTGTAAAGTAGTAGTAGTAGTAGTATTTAGGGGAGGCGACCGACAGCTGAGGTCATTTGCGCCATAGGGGATGGACAGGAAAGGATGAAGGGTGGAGAGAAACCCGGCGTCGGCATTAGCCTACTCTTTACGAAAGGCGCCAAGGGGTCCGCAGCTTAACGTCCCATCCGACGGACGTCGTACTCACTCAAAGTGCCCTCACAAAGCACCTCAAGCCAGTACGATAGCCACCTCTCCATCTCGATCCCCCAGTGATGAAACCTTGTATTTATAAGGCTGACCCACATATTCTTATTATGTGCGGTTCAAACGAAAAGTTTTCTGTTATTGTACACGATACTACGCAAGCCACCGTAAGGGCGTGTTGCGGGGGGCGTCAAACTTGCATGCAGAATTATTAATTTATACATTCGGTTGAATACGTGTTAGCTCATGTGCAGCTTTCGTGTAGATACATATTGTATATGTCACGCAGTAATTGTTACGTTTGACTAACTCATCTAAATCTAGTATTCATGTTTATCTATTTTTTTAATTTTACGCAATTCTCATCACTCAAGTATGTATCTCGGAAGATACATCGGTCTTTGGACGCCTTAGTACTTGAAGCAATTTCTTCCGCTTCAGATGGGGACACGAAATCGATTGCGTTTAATGGGGAGGGTTTTTACCCTCGCCGCAACTACCCCCTCCCCCCCCTTCCCCACCTTTAAACCCCAACCATCTTCTTTTTTGGGGTTTACAAAAGACGAACGGAAGACCTTATGACAGAAGAAGAACGCTGCCGTTCAAATGGGTTTTCGGACTTCTTTTCATGGGAGGATCACGTTGGGAAATGGAATGGCCTGACGAGTTGAGGTGTGTGGAAGGTTTCCCTATCCGCTATCGAACACCCTGCGGCCGCTCCGAATATATTTTCTACGTCAGAAAAATATATGTGTGGGTGTGGGGGTTTTGAGTCTGGTCTTTTTTCGTTCCCTCAGGGAGGAGGGGGGGTGTGTTTTGATTTCCGATTTTTCCAGTGTTGAGAGAGGGAGAGAGAAAACTATTCGGAGTTTGTTTGGCCGAGAGCGTTCGATGGAATCGTTGCGACGGTGTCAAAAAGTTCTTTTCCTCTTTTAGCTGCATGGCGTCATTTGTTTCTCGAAACTGAAGTGATATATTTTTTTTGCTGCGCGATTTCTATGTTTCGTTGCAGTTTTTGCTATCTCTTTATTTTTTCCTTCCATTGTTTCCACTTGATTTTTTAGCACGCATCAGAATTTCGGCAGGTTTCGTCGTCACATATAGTACATTCTTTATCGTCACATCGTCCGTATTTCAAACTTAAGATTGGTTTGCTGCAGTCCTCCATTCTTCCTTAATTAGTTTTAATTCCCTCTCATCCCCAATTAACTTCCCTGCTGTTCGCCGTACTTAATTTGTCTTATGTATTTGCCTCTTTGATTTTCTCACTGGCTATCCTCTTCAGCTTTCTTTTCTATTATATTTCTAATTAATCCGTTGTCCCCAATCAATCAGGTATATCTATAACTTAGGGTTCTAAATAAGGTCTTCCCTCTCCTTCTCTTCTACTTATATTTCCTCACTCCTCACTTCATCTTTCAATTTAATCTTCAGCATTCTCCTTTTCGCCACCATGTTTCAGAGATTAGATGCTTAACTAGTACAATGTTCCAATATGTAATGCCTCTAATACGTTGAGTGATGCGAGGGCTGTCCAGAAAGTAACCTCGGTTTTGTGCAGCGTGAGCATTACAAGGTGGGATCCGAATGGTCGCTGTATTGACGCAAACAATAGTTTAGTACGCCTCGAGCTGCGGTGGTTGAAAGGTCGCGCCGCTTGTCGTTTGTTTACAATAGCGAGTCAAAATGAACAATGTAACTGAAATTACAGCCACCAATTCCTGGCCTACTGTGTGCGTCAATACAGCAACCATTCGGCTCTCTCCACTAGTTCTCACGCTACAAGAAAACGGAGGTTACTCTGTGGATAACCCTCGTATATTCCATACGAAAATTTTGACGAACTGCTTCATTTTCACGACCTTAGGTTATGTGAACATCGTACTTGTCTCTTATTCACGAACACCTTCCTAGCTTGGGTTACGTTTCGCTTGATGTCGGTAGAACATCGTCCATCTCAAATTATACTCCTGATCAGGTAGATTAAGGATTCCAATTGCTCTTACTTCCACTCATCGAATTGTGACATCTACCTTCAGCAAGGATTTTAATTTCTTCTTCCTCATGCTCAAATTATGTACCCGAAGCACTTGGTCCATATTATTCAGAAATGCTTGCAGATCCTCTCGCGTTCCTGGAACTACTGCCCTGCCATCTGCGAACCGGAGCGTATTTATTTCTTTGCTATTGATCTTGAATCCTTTGATATTCAATTCTTTTTCTTCCTTTTGTATCTCTTAAGAGATATACCTTGAAAAGTGATGGTGAGAGGTTTCAGCCTTGTATAACTCTTTTTTTAGTTAGGATTTGTTTTACTTCCGTTTTTCATTTGCATCGTTGTTACCTGATTCATGTAGAGGTGATGGACAATTCTTCTATCGTCGGGGTCCATTACGTTTCCTTTATAGAGAGCGGAAATCTCTTTTGCTTGGCCATTTATGTGAGACAGTTCACTATCATTAATCTACTAGGTTATGATAGGTTTTCGTTGAGCCTTAACACGGTATGGTTCTCAACTCCTAAGCTTTTTTTTTTGCGTGTCACAAAAAAAAATCCTTAACCACATGTAACGTAATACTGTAACTTTTTCTTCAATTTTGCTTTGTTTCTGTCTCCATGAATTCCATTCAAAATGTCTATTTTTTTCGCTCCCTCTATCATGATTTCCCAAAAATCTGCCCTCTTTCACCGTATTCAGCATCCCATTTGCCTCTTTCAGTATCTCCTGTATCCTGAATTGTCCGGCCTTCTTCGACTTTCTCCCAACGACTTCCTTCTCTATTCTTCTACCATCCATAGTAATTTTTTCGTTTGTTTTCTCTTTCACCCATTTTATTTTTTTCCTTTCTTCTCCAAATATCACGCAAAAAATAGAAGATCATTTATACTGTCATTTTATACGCGATCGTTTCGCATTGTACGTAAAACATATTTTGGCAAGATATTCTACCCACCAAAAACATTTTGATTGTCATTCTGCTGTTGCAGAGGGAGGGCAGAGGGAGGGAAAGTCAGACAAGCGAGGAAAAGTTAGGAATAGGATACGTATATTGAAGGGAATGAAGGGTCGAAGCAAGTATGCGGAATTGAAGAGGGGCTTATTTTAGTGTCGTACCCAGATCGCGTTTAAAAGGACGCAGCTAAGAAATGTAACCGTGTTCAGTCTGTGTCCATCCAAAACCTACCTTAAATGATAGACTATCAAATAATAATTCTAAAATTACTATCATTTACCTTGAATAGATTTGCAGCGAGTATCTGATCTGAGTTCGCCGATTTCCTTGTTGATTGTTTTGTTGCCAACTAACTATGAATTCAGGTTATGGAGTTATAGAGGGCTTAATTATAGGCTCGTTCATCCGTTGTCCAATTATATGATATTTGAGAAGCACGCTCTCAAATTAAATTTTTTAGGAGTATTCCCAAGATATGGACACATTTTACACTACTGATCGGTTTAAATATTTTTCTTGTAAGATATCTCGATGATCAATATCACCAGATATCGGCATTAGCCGTGGGCACAAGGCAGCAGGATGTGAGGAAGGAATGAAACATCTCAGTCTTACCCTTGCAAGCATTCGCGAGAGTATGTGGCAACCCTTAGGCCAACACGTATTAATAAAATTGGCCGTTAATTGCATTTGCTATCCTTTTTTTTTAACAGTTAAAATCAGCATATGTGGTGTTCTATCCTTTTTTATTACTTAATTTTGTGAGGGGGAAAAGGAATTCCATCGTACGGGAATTGATGTCATGCAGCTCTCTTTATGATATCGACAACCAATATACGAAACGTGGGCCGGGAATATCACTCTATGCTACTTTGTCCGCAATAAATGAAGACCTGTTGTATTTATCTTGTAATTTAAGACTTGGATGTAGCATTTTTGCGTTTACGGCTCACAACTTTGAATTTGCAATGCGTGAGGATTTCTGTTGCTTCATAAATATTTTTCGTGAAGAGGGATAGGTTTCTGTTTATCTTTTTCAATTCTGAAGCATTTGGTCTAATTCTGCACAAGGTCCATAATATCCGGAGCGTATTCAAGATGAGGTCTGATTGAAGGGGAAAAACCCTCTCCTTTTAATTTTGAATTGTAAAATGCCCCCTCTTTTCGTTTGATGAAACCGAGAGTTTTCTCCTCCGCAGTTTTCCCTAAATTTTCTCTTCCACGTTAGCTCCAGGTTTCAGCGTGCTGGTACATCTACGCTTATCTACATAATACGCCGCAAGCCGCCGAGTGTGCGTGTGGCGGGGAGTTGTTAGGTCACCACCGGTAAAATAAAATAAAACCACGTGAAAAACCAAATCATGTGCCCTCGACACAAATATTAGTTTGATCATGCACTCAATAAATTTTAATTACACGAGAGAAAGTAATTACATGCGACAATATTCAATAACAGGATACATGTATTCAAATCATGCACTGCCCATTCTAATTACATCCTACGCGATTGCTGTCATATCTATTTTGATCTCAAATGATGCGAGGAAGAAACGACATTTTAATCTACATCTACACAATACCCCGCAAGCTGTCGCGCGGGCGTGTGGCGGGGGGTGATAGGTCACCAGCTATTCTGCATATATTCCCTCTACTTCCTCATGCGCCTGGCACCCCGCGATTCACCAAAATCCACGTGGAAAGGGGTGACCGAACACGTTATCCAACACGCCTACATATATTACGAGTATTACATGATTAGCAGCTATTCCTATGCCTACACAAAAAGGACAAGAAAATACATAAAAAGAGGGCAGGCACACATGCAATTCAGACACTTATTATCGGTTAGAATTGTATACATTCCGGACAGACAATTCACAAATACAATAGACTTCATATACATTCACCTACACCCCACCTGGCTCAAGGGCGCACGGCGGTGGAGTTAGGACACCAAATTGGAGAGTGTTTTGTGTAAATTTAATCTTGCATACCCCTATTCCCTATAGCGTGTACCTATTATTTTCTTAAGTGTTCCCCCTTTTGTTGTTCTCGCGAATAGTGCGCGGGAAAAACGAATGCTTGAATCTCTCAGCTCGACAGTCTTACTCTCTAATTTTGGGGCAATTATCGACCCTGACAATGTAATTAAGGGGGGGTAACGGTTATTAGAGTCTTGAAGCAAAAAAAATTGTCAACGAGACGGCGAAGAAATATTTTTTTCCTCCCGTAAATCTTAACGCAACGGGATACAATATATATATATATATATATATATATATATATATATATATATATATATATATATATATATTATTGTGACTCGTGGTAGTCCAGTGGGTAGAGCATTGGACTGCTAACCGGAGGGGCCCGGGTTCGAATCCTGGGCAAGGCACTATGGGCACCTGCAGCTCCATCCAAGCTACGCTGGGAAACCATAACCGGCAAAGGGAAAGGAACTGGCCTCCCTACCCTAATGTGTGAAATTCACACACCTTCAGGCTTAGTACTGGATGACTCAGTCATCACCTACCCAACCAACCTTCGGGTTGATTACTAGGATAAGCTGGAAAGCTTACATATAAGCTTCTTTCACTTCACTCTTATTTCACTTCTTATTTACTTCTCACGACTTATATTACTTTTTGTTTTATTGTGGTTTATCTTCATCATATACCTCCCGCACTGTTCTGGTGAAGCCCCAGACAACAATTGCAATCCCTTTGTTCTCTGACCCGTGGTTAATTTGATATCAAGCAAATCTTCAATCAAAATATTTTTAAGTGCTAATTTATTTATTTGCTTCGCACGGGAAATTATAGTTGCTAATGAAATCCGCCGTCTTTATGCTACTAGACAATATTTATTGTATCACATTTTTTTGTAGGTCCCGCTGTGTGTGTGTTATTAAATATTAAAGCACATGAATAAACCCAAAATTTCATGTTTTAAAAACTTGATATGTGGTTAAAAATTAACATAAACGTTTCAGTAGCTTAAGTAATGAAAGGTGTAAAAAATTGAGGTGTTTTTCCTATTTCAATTAAAGAACTCAAGTCACTCACAACTAAAGGCTGCCCCTCCCACATTTCACTCGACGACGTTTAGCCACTCGGCAGGATTTTATTTTGAACCCTTGCACAGAATACATTCCCCCTTCTCTCCCTCGATCTCTTTCGAGAACGTCCACATCTATTTCTCTTTTCTTCTCTGTGTGGGTGAGCTCTGAGCAAACAGATCAATGGCCCAATTGACCCCATTTCACCGAAATGGAATTCGCTCCCCCAGATATCTGTCTTAAATATCAAGACCATATGCTTTTTCCGCGATACTTTAACATCCCAGCGCCCACGAGGAGTGCTCCCAAGGCCATTTCGGAATGGAACAGGGGAATTCTTTGTACTCGTAACTTACTGGAAATCAATGGAAAATCAAACCTGTCATTATTTCCATTTTTTTCACGCCAAGTAAATGTACAACCTTTTGTGTATTGATCCAATCGTAGAATACCATTTATGAGAAACCAGCAGCGTTCGTAGCAGTTTATCGTAGACTTACGAATCCATTTTGGACTGAAATGCATCAAAATAATCTGCCGTTTAAATCTATTTTCCTACTCTTTTGCTGTTAAGCAAATGGATGTACATCCATTTTTTTGGGCATGAAAATCCGAGGCAACGTTTTGTGCTATCAAATGGGACAGGAACTGAGCTATGACTACCACAATTTGACTGAACAAGCAGGAAAGAAAGGGATGAAAGTAAAAGAGGTTCGCTAGTTTCTTATGGCGACCCTACTTTTTTTTTCCGTTTCCATTTTTCCTTACCGTTTTTCTTCGAAATGCACTATTCCTATCCTTTATGACCTCATATAATTGCTTTTGTACTGCCCTTTCCTCTCGTGTGTCGTCCAGTTCTCCTTTGGTGGGTGAAACAGCTCACTAACGCCTTTTCTTGGCCAAAGAATCGGGGAACTTGTTTGCGTGAACCCACCGCAGATTTCAGTATAAATTACGTTTCCTCGATAGCTATGACGTGCCTGTTTCTACCGAGTGTCTGTTTTCGCCGGCGACCGATGCTTCTGTTGCCGGGATTTGGTGAGCGGCACTGCCGGACTCCCTCGGAAATCGAGGTTCCGATCGTGTTTTTTTTCGAGCGGCGGTTGACTGCCTAGTTCTTCTAGAAGCGTGAGGTTTGACTCTCGACTTGCTTCCGCAGGAAAGACCTTGTTTTTGTTTTGTTTACTGCTTCAAGACTGACCTTAACTCCTCGTGTAGATCTTAGGATCCTTTTTCGTTTGCTACCGCCGGGTGTGTGTAGCGGGGAGGGAGCGTACACGAAAGGGAAAACCTTTGAAGTGCTTGTTTTTAATGCGCTTTCCTTCTTTGTGTCAGGGTGTTGAATTTGATTTTTTTAAATGGCTGTGCGCCGCTTAAACACGCTCGCCTTGCAAGTTGACGAGAAGGCGAAGCCCCCTACCCCGTTGGAGGTCCACCTTTTCACGTTAGAGTCGCTGGGCCTCATACTCGAAGAGATAGTGGTGATCCAATTAAGATACAACCGCCATTTGATATTCCTGAAGTTGGCAACCCAAGCTACAATGACTAGGGTTTTAGACAATAATCCTCGGAAACTACCGTTTCCGTCCTTGAGTGACCAGAGGACGACAATGACTATTGACGAGACCTCCGTCAGCCCTTGTAATGCCAGGGTTCTTTGTCTCCCCGTGGAGACCCCGTTGGAAAATATAACGGGCGAGCTCCAACTAATTTGCAAAATCCATCGCTCGTGGGAGATCAGGTGGATGGGCGACAAGATGGCGCGCGTGGGAGGGATCATCTTTTGCCCCATCTTCCCCCGCTTACGTCATCGACGCCCTCGCCCCGCAATCCTTGCATCACGGGCTTCAAACACCCCGAAAACCCCTGGTGACATGTGAGGAAAATGCAACTGATTGCGATTGTTTCCCGTCTCCAAGAGCTCGCTTCTCGACCCCTTCATCATTGACAATAAAGGAAGCGTCACCGACCCCTGACGTCGACACACGTACAAGTTTCCCGAAGTGAAAAATCTCAGATACCCCATCGTTCTTCTCCTTTGAGGAGACGATCTTTCCAGCGCTCCCCTAGAGATGGACCACATGAAACTATTTCCCCTGATTTTTCCCGACCACACCCCTTCGGCAGATGACCCCCAGCCTGATCCTCCCCGAGGCTACCTCCTACCCTGAGGCGGCCCCAATCGGTGCTCTATCGAAGAAGGCCCCCCGAGGAACGTTGCCGAATAATTCGCTCTTCGTGGAGACCACAGCTGGCTCTTCCTCTTCGGACGAGGTCGGGGGGGGGGGGAGGCAGCGACATGCCGTGCCCTCGCTCGTCGACCCGTCAGATAGGGCTCGCCGGACTCATCTCGGGAAGCGGCGAAGCACTCGCCCCCGGGGTCGAGTCGCGACCGGAGCAATGTTAGCCACGACCTGAACTCAGGTAAGTGATGCCCGGTACCGACCCCATGCTGGACACATCGTCCGTCGTTGAAGAGTGTTCTTTGCAGAATGACTGTCCCATCATCGATAATCTCAACCCTACCATCGATAATTTCTTACGATACATAATTTTCCATTGCATTATTTATCTTCCCCCCAATACCTGTGTACCTTGCCTTTCTTTCTGTTTTCACATTCCATCCTGTTACAGTTCCTTCCTTCTCTCCCTTCAGAAAGGTGAATTGACCACCGAAAATTCGGAAATGTGTGAGTTTTTTTTGTGACTGTGTTTTTGCTCGCTAGCGCTATCTTGATATATATATATATATATATATATATATATATATAATTATTATTATTATTAGGTAATCTACCGGTTAAGGTAGGTTTTTGGATGGACGTAATTACTAATTAAATAATTTGTGGCCCCTAGCAAAACAAAACATCCTACTCTACATCAGGTCCCTCTTCAGCTCTGAGTACTTTCTTCCTCCCTTCATCCCGTCCAACATCCCTATCCTGTTCCTTCCCTTTCCTCGTTTGCCCAACATTCTCTCCTCTATCACAGTCTTCAACATCCCACTGCCGGTCAGCACCCCCTTCATCCACTTTTCCTGCCTCCATAGGATTTCTCCCAACAAACCCCTGTCTTCGCCAACCATACCAAGTACTTCCTCATTTGTTTTCTTCTCTGTCCATTTCACCTTCTCCATTCTTCTCCACACCCACATTTCAAAAGCCTCCAATCTACGTCTATCCTCCTGCTTCAATGACCACGTTTCCGCACCGTACATAGCTACGCTCCATATCAAAGTTTTTACGAGTCTTTTCTTAACATCCTTACTCAACGTCCCCGTCATCAACTCCCTCCTCCTTGTGAAAGCCTCTTTGCCTAGCGCAATTCTTCTCCTTACGTCCCTACTACTTTGACCGTGTTGGTCCAAAACAGTACCGAGATACGTAAACTGTTCTACCTGCTCTAGTTTTTGCCCTCCTATTTTAATGTTAAGCTTAGCCTTTTTTTTCTAGAAAATCGCATAACCTTTGTTTTATTAATATTGATTCTCATCCCATACCTGTCAAGGTTGTAGTCCGAGGGGATATATATATATATATATATATATATATATATATATATATATATATATATATATATATATATATATATATATATATATATATATATATGTACACACACACATTGAAACCCGAAAAACCCATTCAGTGGCGAACGCATTTTCTCATGGATATGATTTTTGGAAAAGAGATCAAGAGAATCGGCTAGGCAACTTGAAAGATGCGTGGTTAATTAAACATAAATCAATATATTTGATAGAACGGTGTTGGACAAACCATTTTACATATACGATCGTATTTTATTTTATAACTACCCCCGGGGTTGAAAATTAAATTTTTGTATAAACTTGGCATTTTTTAAATTTTCGGTAACTATGTGGTCGTAAAATTAAATACTATATTTCATTTTTCTTGAAGAAGAAAGTAAAAAACACCTTACGAGTTCTACTTAACTTTATATAAGTTACAGTAATCGCAATATTTACCCCGTAGTTTGGTTTAATGGGTGACGTTAGACCTCAACTTTAGGGTGGGGGAGGGGTGGGAAGTAACATTCCCGTTCCTATGCCTTTGGTTTCCCAGGGAGATCTTATAACCGAACAATATCACACATCCTTGGTGATGCTGAAGGTACCCGCAGGCGTGCCCGGATATCGAACCATCTCATTGAATGCATTTTAATTTTTTTACCATTTAGCATTGAACTGAATTTATAAAATACTTTTTACTTCCTCTTATACGGAGAAGTTCCTCAAACGAAAGTCTGAAATCGCGCTTTCCGTACTTAAAATTTTACCGGTTTTTTCCAAATGTTAAACAAATTTGGTGCATTCTGGGAGGAATGATGGGGGGGAGGAACGCAATGCGGCAATTCCCACGGCGACATCAATGATGCAACGGCGCGCAAGACCCATGAGGCCTCGCCTTGCTCAAATGCAACGCGTTCATCCGGCGTAGGTTAAACACGACTTCGTTTCTGCTTTGGCTCCCTAGATGGAGCCGCGGGGCAACCAGAGGCGTCGCTAGGCGGCGCAAAAGGGTAAAGTGCCACCTAAGGGAGTGGGGAGAGGTCTCATTGGCCCCTTAAGGCCTCCTTCCTTCTCCACATCAACCTCTTTCCCCAACACCGCCCGACCGCAGTCCCCTTTGTCGCGGAGGGGTTTTGCACACACCCCTTCCAGAAATACCGTCACCGGCATTTGGCAAACTGGGTCAGCTGGGGCGGCGATAAGGCCTCCTACCGGTGCTGGAAGATGAAAGGACATTTTCGGTCCACGGTCGAGGCCAACAGCGCGGCCGATTTCTCGCCTCAGCGTTTTAAGGAATGAGCGGAATATCGTAGTATCTTCTCCGCGCACCAGGAACGCGAGATGTGGTGTCGTGGCGACCTCATCAGGGTTTTTAAAACATTAATTCTCGTGGGTGTTCGAGGACAATGGAAAGAGTTTCCTCCCCATCCACCTGATGGAGTTTAATATTTTGTGAAAATGGGGATCACCTTACGAGTGATTTGCTCCGCTGTTTCCGTCAAGGCGCACATTCTCAACTCCCGCAGTATAGGATCGCGAGCCGGAGGGATAAAAGTTTCACGTTTAAGGGTAGATTGCAAGGACAAAACCTCATAGCGCTTAGGTAAGGTCTTAGGCCTTTTTAATCTACTCCTCCAGAAAAAATATGCCATATATGTACACATATATATTAATATATAAAAAAATGTATATATATATATATGTGTATATATATATGTGTATATATATGTGTAAATATATGTATATATATTTATGTATTTGTGTGTATATATATTATATATATTAAATATATATATATATAATATAAATAAATAAATAAATATATATATCTATATATATATATACATATATATATATATATATATATATATATATATATATATATATATATATACCGTAAACACAGTAATTAACCCGAGCGTCGGTTTGGTAGGTGATGGTAGAGTTCATATCACCTACCAATCAGACTATCGCATCACCTCGCATCCAGTACTAAACGCTACGGCGTGTGAAACACACACAGACGCATCACATGTATTATTATTGGGTAATCTACCGGTTAAGGGAGGTTCATGGATGGACACGACTACAAAACAAATATTTTGTGATTCCTAATGAAACACAAAATCTAGAAACCTACTCTACATCAGGTCCCTCTTCGTCTCTGAGTACTTTCTTCCTCCCTTCATCCCGTCCAACATCCCTATCCTGTTCCTTCCCTTTCCTCGTTTGACCAACAGTCTCCCCTCTATCACAGTCTTCAACATTCCAATGCCGGTCAATACCCCCTTCAACCACTTTTCCTGCCTCCATAGGATTTCTCCCAACAAACCCCTCTCTTCGCCCACCATATCAAGTCCTTCCTCATTTGTTTTCTTCTCTGTCCATTTCACCTTCTCCATTCTTCTCCACACCCACATTTCAAAAGCCTCCAGTCTACGTCTATCCTCCTGCTTCAATGACCACGTCTCCGCTCCGTACATAGCTACGCTCCATATCAAAGTTTTTACGAGTCTTTTCTTAACATCCTTACTCAACGTCCATCTCATCAACTCCCTCCTCCTTGTGAAAGCCTCTTTGCCTAGCGCAATTCTTCTCCTTACGTCCCTACTACTTTGACCGTGTTGGTCCAAAACACTACCGAGATACGTAAACTGTTCTATCTGCTCTAGTTTTTGCCCTCCTATTTTAATGTTAAGCTTAGCCTTTTTCTTTCTAGAAAATCGCATAACCTTTGTTTTATTAATATTGATTCTCATCCCATACCTGTCGCACTAAATTTCCAATTCATTAAGCAATGCTTGCAGCCCCTTGACGAATGACAAATAAAAGCTTGGTCATCAGCAAACCTAACTGATTTTACCAATTCCCAGCCCACTTTCATTCCTACCTCCAGTTCTTCCCATGCCTCTTTAATCATTTCCTCTGCATACAGGTTGAACAGCAACGGTGATAATGGGCAACCCTGCCTTATACCTCTTCCTAACGCTGCCCATCCGGACTCCCCGTTTCCGACCCTCACCTGAGCAGTCTGAGACATGTACAGGTTGCGGATTGGCCTCCTTTCCCTCCAATCTATTCCTATTTTCTGCAATACACTCATTACTTTTTCCCAATTCACTCTATCAAACGCTTTTTCGAAATCTACGAAACAGGCAAATACCTCCTGGTTGTGTTCTATATTCCTCTCGATTAATAATCTCATTACTGCAATGGCATCACGCGTACCTCTCCCGTTCCTAAACCCAAACTGATCATCATCTGAGTAATCATTTGCCCTACTCTCTTTCCTTTTGTTTATGATCCTGAGAACAACTTTAGCTGCGTGGGATATCAAACTTATTGTCCTGTAGGTATATATATAAAAAAGATATATATATATATATATATATATATATATATATATATATATATATATATATATATATATATATATATGTATATATATATGCATACACAAACACATATATATAAATATATATATAGGTCGCGGTAGTCCAGGGGATAGAGCGTTGGATTACTGGCCGGAGGGTCCCGAGTTTGATACCCGGGAAGTCTTTGGGCACCTGGGAATTGGTAGAGAAGATGTCGAAGGCACCGAACGTTGAGGACGACCTTCCACCTAAAAAATTGACGAAAATCTTGCCAGAGTGAAGGCTTTGTTGGACAGGGATCGCAGATCTGCATGATTTCTGATGCACTTGGAATCCTTTTAAGTGATGGGCATCGACTTGTCACCTAAAATATGGGCATGAGAAAGATGTGTGCGAAGTTTGTTTCCACGAGTGCTCTCGGGCGAACGAAAGGAAACTCGCGCGCGGATCTGCCAATAACCTCCTTCGCCTCAAATCCGTGCTGAAAGGACGTCGCCACGGCTCGGTGGAAGCGCTCCAACAGACCAATAAAGAGGGAGCTCAGCAGTATACCGGGCGCCGCCTTCCAGATGGCGTACGAGGCGTGAAAAACCCGCTGGCAAGTGTATGTGGGTACTTCGAAAAATTCTGAATGACTGTATTGATTCTAGCAATAGACTTTTTGTAATTGACTCATTTCTTCTACTTTTTGGACAGATCTTGAATATTTACAGAGAAACAGAGACCGGGAGGAACCGAGCAATTGCACACGCATGTTCCCCTCACATTTATATCGTACAAGGTCAAGGAATATAAGATTCTTTGTTCGATAATGAGACTCCTCTATAGACAGGAGCTATTGATGAAAAAACAGAACGGTTTTCGAGAATAATAAATCATGCTTTTTATTCAATGATAATTTTGTTTTTCGAGTGGACGCGGTTTTTTTCTAGATTTTAGAAAGCTTTCTATGAAGTACCTCATAGTTAACTACTCACAAAGTATAAGCACATGGCGTACGAGTAAATAAAAATATACTGGGATGGATTAAAGACTTTTTGAATGGTCGCGTACAAAGTGCAGTCATAGATGCAGTTAGTTAAAATGCAGTAGAAGTAACTTGAGGTATTCCAATGAAAGTTTTATCGAACCTAATTGTTTCCTCCTACACGTCAGCCACATTAACTCCGTGATTAATCGAAAGAAACGTTTTTTGGTCAACGGCGGATTGGTTTACAGAGATATTCGTAGTCTTTACGTTAAATTAACTTTAGTGGATGACCTTAATGCTGTAAAGCGATTGTGTGACACTTGGAAATTAGAATTAAACTTAAAAAGGTGCGTAGTGATGAATTTTTGGAAAAGGAGCAATTTCCTCCCGGACGCCTACTGCATAGGGAATACCGAAATAGAATGTCGACCTCTCTTGGGTGAAATTTACATGGGGAATATGTGGGCAAGCTAACAAATAATTAAGATGCATTAGAAGAGTACTGGGTAAATGTGATGAAAAGGTCAAAGAAAAGTATTTTATTTCGCTGGTTGGGCCATATTTAGAATATGCTACCGGTGTATGGAATCATCAGTAAGTAGGATTGATGGCCGAATCGGATCGCGTGCAGCGTAGAGGAGCTAGATTTGTAAAACGTTGTTATGATAAACTTAGTAGCGTATCCAAAATATTAGAGCAGCTAGGCTGGGAATCACTCGCGGAGCGAAGTTTAAATTACAGATTAAATCTCTTGCATAAATTGGCATGACGTCTCTTTAGCAGCGATGTTGACAATGTATTATTACCATCATTGTACTACGGTAGGAGAGATCATGTTAATAAAATTAGAGAGATTAAGTGTAGAATGGATAGATTTAAGATGCAATTTTTTCCACGAACGAAAAGGGATCAGAATAACATTGTCAGAACGCGGTAGGGGTAAAAATATTCGGGTCAAATTTAATCTGGTGTATATTCACCCCCTGTCACACACCCTGGCGGTGGCTAGCGGGATACTGAAATTACAAAATAAATGTCACATGTGTTGTCCATATCAAGCTTCTTATCTCCTTTCCAACGCTTTACAAGCCTTTCCTCAGGTCTTCTCCGTACTGGATTTTCTTTCCAGAGATGCCTTATCATGCTTCTGTCGTCCCTTCTCATTGCACGTCCCCCCTAGCTCAGCCTTTTCACTTCTGCTGGTGTCTGGTTCTGTGAAACATATCCTTTATTTCTTTGTTGCACTTCCTCCGCCGAGTGTGTCTTTCGTTTGTTGGTCTCAAACACATTTCTCAGGACTTTAATCCATTATCCAAGTGTTTGCTTATTTCAAAAGGACCAGTTAAATGCTGATTACTTAGACTCTCTGAGTTTTGGATGATATGTTAATACCTTTGACGTTAGTAAACTGTTTATTCCGTGTAGAATTTCACTTCCTGTGTTTATTTTTCTCAGAGCTATGATAAATGAAACTTAAGCTCTTTTGTATTTTTATTTAAAAGTATATATTTTTCTGAAACTTAAACTCATTTAAAGAGATTTTTCTCGATTGTTGAATGAATATGTCTACATTCCCTCGACAAAAATTTTTCCTACCACTAGAAAGTCAAAGGAAATGAACGATTATGTTAACAAGCCGGTGTTTTATATAATGCCCCTGGTAGCAATTTTTCGAAATATTACGAAAGGAAATTGATGAAGTACAACCATTCTTTAAGGGTTTCGCTCTTCTTGGGAACATAAGGATAATTAAATCCCGGGCTTATGCGTTTGGGCTCCCGAGTAATCTAATTCTTAGGGAATTTCCCTCTCGCTGTGAGGACGGCTGATTGGATTTGCGTTATCACATGATGACGACGTCATGTAACCACAAGCTTTCCAGTCACCGGAGGAGATAATTATAGGACGGAGGAATGGCCAAATTGATGCAAAAATCAATAAGAATTGCCTTCGGTGGAATTGACAGAGATTGGGATTGAAATTGACGTAATGCCACAACTTCGCTTTATTTATTTAGTCCAAAAACAGCATCAGGCCAATTTTGATTGGACAAATAACGGGGAAAAACAAATGATATGAACAAAAAACTTGACAGATAACACATAACTGCAACACATAAAAATTAAGTTAGGTTTACATGACTGTGGGAGACAAAGTGAACAGTAAATGAGGAGGGGATTTGAAGAAAATTAAGAGGGAGAAAGAGCACGGTAGTAATGGACGGCATGAGGAGTTTGGAACGGGTCGAGGTCAGGGAGGCATTTAATCATTACACTACAGGTTGATGGAAATCTAAAGATTACTGTTTGTTTTGTGATTTAGAGGCGTGGGGTGACACAATTAAAGAAGTAATTCAACCGTTCCATAACTACTGCCGTGGGCAAAAGCACTCGAAGAAGGGAAAAGGGAAAGAAGTTCAGGTGACCTGTTATTACCATTGACGAATTTTATGAAAAAATTTATACTTTTCGTATCGCTCATGGCATGGCGATCAGATAGAGGGAAATGCCGAGAGTGGATCTGATATAATCTGGAGAGAAGTTGACGGAAGTATGAAGGACGGGGGCAAATGTTAGAGAGAAAGAAGTTCATCGGGCAATCAAGTGGATTTAATTGAAGATTTGCAAGGTTGAGCAGTGGCCGAGCAGGACAGCAGAAAAGACAGGCAAAGAAAAAAGTGCCGAGGCATATTTACTTAATATCCCCGTCATCAACTCCTTCGTTGATGCTTCTTTACCGAAAGCGAAACTTTATGCCCATGCAATGAAGCTCTTTTTCATCTAAAATGCTTCCGATATATATATATATATATATATATATATATATATATATATAGATATATATATATCTACATCTACATAATACCCCGCAAGCCGCCGCAAGGGCGGGTGGCGGGGGATGTTTGGTCACCCACCGTAAAAAGAATCAATAACATGTGCAAAACAGCAACATGGAAAATTACACCCACAGCAGCGCATACACGCATGAAAAAATCCCTTCATCCAACACTCATGCAAACACATATAGCACAAACCAACAAAAAAACTGCACCCCAGGATGCAGCAGGAAAGCCATCCTACAACACGCAAACCAGGACACACCAAGCAAGAATGCGTAACTCCACCACCGCATGAACATGCAACACAAAACACTCTATATATATATATATATATATATATATATATATATATATATATATATATATATATATATCCCCTCCCCGGACTACAACCTTGACGTGGTGGAAGGGCTTGTGCGTTCCGATGACCCCAAGAGCTGTGCTGGCGGGAGAAATAATTATTGCTCCTGGTAGGGTCACCCATGCCAGATAGGTCGAAGGTTAGGAGCCAGACGAAAGGTAGTCCACGCAGCGTCTGTTTCTCAGTGAGGCGGCTGCAATGGCGTCTGACCCCAGTGGGGCGGCAAGTAAGTGATGGTGTCACGTTTGCGGAAGCAACGGGAAACCACCTCAATTATCATTCCCAAGATTAACATGATGGACTATACAGATATTTTGAGTCCTGGCAACTACGGAACTTGACCCAATCGGCCGTGTGTCGTGCCCAGCAGCGCGGGAGGCAGGGCTTCCGCGGTCGTCATCCCACGAAACCCTTGCAAGGGAAAACAAGCAGCAGCAGGACAGAAGACGCAGGAGAAGAAGACCACATTAGTTAGAATAGGAACGTGGAATGTTAGGACAATGATGAGGACAGGGAAATTGGAGAATGTTAAGCGAGAGATGGGCTGGGGAAATATAGATATTTTAGGTCTATGCGAGGTGAGATGGAAAGATAGCGGGGATTACTGGAGCGATAAGTATAGAATAATATACAGCGGCGGGGACGAGAGCACGCGAGGGGTTGCCATAGTATTAAATGAAGAGGTAGGAAGAAGCGAAGTCAACATAGAGCAGGTAACGGATAGAGTACTACTAGTAGAGATAAAAGCAGAACCGACGAACTTGGTTATTATTCAGGTATACATGCCACCGAGCAACCATAAAGAAGAAGAGGTCGATAGGATATACGATCAGTTAGAGGACATAATCGTGTGTGTTCCTGCAGGGAAACATTTGATAGTGACGGGGGATTGGAATGGGACGGTAGGCGAAGGAAGAGATGGTGACGAGGTCGGGGACTACGTTTTAGGCACGAGGAATGACCGCGGGGAGAAAGCAGTTGAGTTCTGCAGGAGACAGGGGTTAGTCATCACCAACACTTGGTTTAGACACCACAAAAGACGCAGGTATACATGGAAAATGCCAGGTGATTCAGGAAGATATCAGCTAGATTATATCCTGGTTAGACACTGGTTTAGGAACAGTGTGATAAATTCGCATAGCTTCCCGGGAGCGGATGCAGACTCTGACCACAATTTAGTTGCTATGAAATGTAGCGTCCGTTTCAAAAAGATAAGGCAGGGGCGGCGAGTTAGAAAATGGAATGTAGAAGCATTAAATGGTTTGAAAAGGAAGGAATACAAACAGGCGGTAGAGGAAATCATGTAGGATGGTAAAGAGCCAAGTACTCTCGAAGAAAAATGGGAAAGCTTCAAGAAAGGGTTGTTTAAAGCCGAAAAAGACACTATTGGAACCGTTAACGCTAAAAGGACTAGGGAACCATGGATCACGGATGAGATGATTACAAAGATGGATGAGCGGCGAAAATGGAAGAATGTCAATACAGAATTAGGCAAAATGAAGTACAAAGAATTGAACAATAAATTGAGGCGGGCAACAAATAAAGCAAAAGAAGCATGGTGGAAGACGCAGTGCGAGGATATGGAAAGTCTGCAGAGGAAGGGTGAAATCGGTGCGCTGTACAGCAAAGTTAAATCGTTATCGGGAAGTAAGAAAGGAAGAGCTATGCTAACAGTTAGAGATAAGGCGGGTAAGGTAATAGTTGACGCAGGAAAGATCCAAGAGAGATGGAAGGAGTATATAGAAGAACTGCATAGTAAAGAACTCAGACCAACAAAGTTAGACATTGAAAAAGAAAATGACGTAGAGGAAGACAGCTTAGGTCCAGGCATACTAGACAATGAGATAGAAAGGGCATTGAGGGAGATGAAACTAAATAAGGCCGTGGGGGTAGATAACATTCCCGTGGAACTTTTAAAATGCTTAGGAAAATGTGAGAGGAAGAGGCTATATGGGCTGATCCGTAGTATTTATGAGGAGGGAATCTGGCCGGAAGACTTCGTGAGATCAGTTTTAGTACCTATTCCGAAAAAGGTCGAAAGGCCACGTCATGTGAGGACTACAGGACAATTAGTTTCATATCCCACGCAGCTAAAGATGCCTTCGACATCTTCTCTACCAATTCCCAGGTGCCCAAAGACTTTCCCGGAAATCAAACTCGGGACCCTCCGGTCAGTAATCCAACGCTCTATCCCCTGGACTACCGCGACCTATATATATATTTATATATATGTGTTTGTGTATGCATATATATATACATATATATATATATATATATATATATATATATATATCTTTTTTATATATATACCTACAGGACAATAAGTTTGATATCCCACGCAGCTAAAGTTGTTCTCAGGATCATAAACAAAAGGAAAGAGAGTAGGGCAAATGATTACTCAGATGATGATCAGTTTGGGTTTAGGAACGGGAGAGGTACGCGTGATGCCATTGCAGTAATGAGATTATTAATCGAGAGGAATATAGAACACAACCAGGAGGTATTTGCCTGTTTCGTAGATTTCGAAAAAGCGTTTGATAGAGTGAATTGGGAAAAAGTAATGAGTGTATTGCAGAAAATAGGAATAGATTGGAGGGAAAGGAGGCCAATCCGCAACCTGTACATGTCTCAGACTGCTCAGGTGAGGGTCGGAAACGGGGAGTCCAGATGGGCAGCGTTAGGAAGAGGTATAAGGCAGGGTTGCCCATTATCACCGTTGCTGTTCAACCTGTATGCAGAGGAAATGATTAAAGAGGCATGGGAAGAACTGGAGGTAGGAATGAAAGTGGGCTGGGAATTGGTAAAATCAGTTAGGTTTGCTGATGACCAAGCTTTTATTTGTCATTCGTCAAGGGGCTGCAAGCATTGCTTAATGAATTGGAAATTTAGTGCGACAGGTATGGGATGAGAATCAATATTAATAAAACAAAGGTTATGCGATTTTCTAGAAAGAAAAAGGCTAAGCTTAACATTAAAATAGGAGGGCAAAAACTAGAGCAGGTAGAACAGTTTACGTATCTCGGTAGT
The DNA here is from genome assembly GCF_022747635.1 of Hetaerina americana. NCBI lineage: Eukaryota > Metazoa > Arthropoda > Insecta > Odonata > Calopterygidae > Hetaerina > Hetaerina americana. The sequence continues at coordinate 29,096,741 of NW_027286181.1, forward strand.
GTTTTGGACCAACACGGTCAAAGTAGTAGGGACGTAAGGAGAAGAATTGCGCTAGGCAAAGAGGCTTTCACAAGGAGGAGGGAGTTGATGAGATGGACGTTGAGTAAGGATGTTAAGAAAAGACTCGTAAAAACTTTGATATGGAGCGTAGCTATGTACGGAGCGGAGACGTGGTCATTGAAGCAGGAGGATAGACGTAGACTGGAGGCTTTTGAAATGTGGGTGTGGAGAAGAATGGAGAAGGTGAAATGGACAGAGAAGAAAACAAATGAGGAAGGACTTGATATGGTGGGCGAAGAGAGGGGTTTGTTGGGAGAAATCCTATGGAGGCAGGAAAAGTGGTTGAAGGGGGTATTGACCGGCATTGGAATGTTGAAGACTGTGATAGAGGGGAGACTGTTGGTCAAACGAGGAAAGGGAAGGAACAGGATAGGGATGTTGGACGGGATGAAGGGAGGAAGAAAGTACTCAGAGACGAAGAGGGACCTGATGTAGAGTAGGTTTCTAGATTTTGTGTTTCATTAGGAATCACAAAATATTTGTTTTGTAGTTGTGTCCATCCAAAAACCTACCTTGACCGGTAGATTACCTTAAAAAAAAAAAAAAAAAAAAAATATATATATATATATATATATATATATATAATATATAGATATATGTTTTAATGGGTCGCGGTAGTCCAGTGGGTAGAGCGTTGGAGTGCTGCCCGGAGGGTTCCGGGTTCGATTCCCGGGCAAGGCACTCTGGGCACCTGCAGCTCCACCCAAACTAAAGTGAGTTTTCGGGTATCAGGTCTTCTTGGGAAACCATAACCGGCACAGGGAAAGGAACTGGCCCCCCTACCCTGATGTGTGAATTTCACACGCCGTATAGGGCTTAGTACTGGGTGAACTCAACCATCACCTACTAAACCGACCTTCGGGTTGATTACTGTGTTTATGGTTTATAGTTGATATGTATATATATATATGTGTGTGTATATATATATATATATATATATATATATATATATATATATATATATATATATATATATATAAAGTATAGGGGCTAGAAAAATTTTTGACTGTCAGTAGTTGTTTCCTACCAGCCTACTTCAATTTTCTACCTAATAACCGTTTATTCTAAGCACTTTCCGTGATGCTGCACCAGCTTCTGTATTCTTAATAGTTGAAAACGTCGGTCTTGTGTTCCTCGTCGTATTCCAATTCGTAGACTACCAAGCCACCGCAATAAGTGGAAGGAGAGAACATAGTCGCCAGGTGAAAGGTCGGGTCTATCGTATAGGGTGGTTGATAAAAAAGTTCCCAACCAATTTTTTTAGTACCCTGCAAGCCATCACTAGGTTGTGTGGTGGAGGGTGAATGCACACCAGATTAATTTGGATCGGAATATTTGTACCCTACCGCGGTTGGACTGTGTTATTCTGGTCCCTTATCGTACGTGGAAAAATTGAAATCTTAAATCTATCTGTTCTTCACTTAATATCTCTAATTATATCGACATGATCTCTCTTACTGTATGTACGATGGGGATAATAACATTTTCACCATCATTGCTAAAGAGACTCCCTTCCAATTTATGCAGGAGATTTAATCTGTAATTTAACCTTCGCTCCATGAGTGATTCCAAACTTGGCTCCTCTGATATTTGGGATAGGCTATTAATCAAAATCAAGGTAGGCAATTTTTGTATCAATCTTACTCACAATTTGTGGTAAATTTGTCAGCCAGAGCTTTAATCGTCAATCATTGATCAGATCGCAGTTCTTGGCCCACTTGTTGAACGATTTTATCGGTGTGGATAATGGTTGTTGGACACTATGTTGTTCATCATGCATGTGCGGCCATATTTGAAGTCTGAACTCCACTGCCTAGCCTTTCTTTAGGCTAATAAACTAGGAATAAAATACCAATGAATTTGGGCACCTGATGACGTTTTTGCACACAAAAATCGAATAACAGCCCGCACTTCGCAACATGCGTGAGCAACGACTTTGCGGACAAGGTTATTGACAATCACTGATAGACAAACGGCTAATGATTCAAATAATAACTTCAGTGACTTCATCAACAATCCTTAGGTGGCGCTGCATGCGTGCAACAATGTTCTGACCCGCTAATATTTTAATCTAAGGAAGCAGCCCTTAATTTTTTTTAATATGCCTCGTAATAAACGAGAAATTCCATTTCTTTCCCCTGTCCAAAAGTGTGTGTTCTATCGGAACTCTTGTCAAGAGCGAGAGTTTTGGAAAAAAATATATTCTCACGGTTATTATTTATTGGGAGAATTCACTGTCAAACCATGGTCATATAAGGAAATTTATTCAAGGTATTCTACCATTCAAAGGATAGTCCTTAGTGACCATTATCTTCTGCGTATAACGAGAAATCCCTTTTGTATGTATGCCCTGCATAATTAATTTCTTCATTTCTTCGTAACTTTTCTTTGCCTTTTATCCTATTTTAAAAGCTCTCTCTCTTCCTGCCTACACCCCGCTTACCCAACATCCCCCTCCACCCCCATATCCATCTTAGTCTTCAACATCCAACTAATTCCCAATATTTCCTTTACTCCCACTTTTCAATGCCTTTTTCGCATTTCCCGCTCTTAACTTCCTCTCTTCGTCCACCCTATTCAAAACCTCCGCTTTTGTCTTCCACTCTGTCCAACTTATCTTCTTTCCATTCTTCGCCACGCCCACATCTGGAAAGCCTCTTATAATCCACACCCATTCTCTTGCCTTAAAAGAAAAGGTCTCGGATCCATTAAGCGCTACGCTACATATTTAAACTATTTACTAACCTTTTCATCACACACTTACCAAGTGCACCTGTTATCATCTATCGTTTTCTCGTACATACCTCCTTTGCTAACGGAAACCTTCTCCCATTATCTCCATTAAAATGCCGAATTATCCTCTAAAATACTTCCCAAGTATACCTAAACCGCTCCTCCTGCTCTTATTTATTCCCTTTAGCGTTTAAGGTTGATATTCTACTTCTCGAAAACCTCGTTCCACTAGTTTTCTTGTGGGTAATCTTCATTTAATATACATCTACATCAATGACCTGCGAGCCACCAAAAAGGTGTGTGGCAGGTGGTGCTGTACCAGGAGGAAAGGGTAAGGGATGAGGGGGTTAGGGTTTTTCAAACGGATGGGGAAAGGTAGGGAGAACCTGCAAAAAATATATATAAATATACTAGTATAACCATGCGCTGTCGCTACCTTGTAGGTTAATACTTATTATATCGAACCAACTAGTGGGGGATTTCGATTACAAGCGTTCTGGTCTCTCATTGTTCTTGGAAAAAATGACCATTTAAACCTGTCAGTCTTGCAGTCTATCTCGCTGATCTTATATTCGTGGTCCCTCCACCCGTAATATGTTGGGGTTCGTATTATGTTCTTGATGTCATCGGAAAAGGACCCATCTTTAAATGTTTTCAATAAGTTTAATCTATAATGTAAACGCCACTGTTTAAGGGAATCCCAGCCTAAATTTTTTAGCAAATTAGTTACGCTTTTTTTTTTGAGTATTACAATCCTAGAATTGGTGTACTGCAGCCCTCCATTCCTTCCGATCCCATGCTAGCTCCTTCACTTCCCTATGGCTCTTCTTCCCCGTATCCTTCTTCACTTGCCCCAGATACTTGTCTCTTGGTCTTCCTCGGGGGGCTTTCCCTTCAATTTTTCCTTCCATTATACTTCCCACGTAACTGTTGTGCCTCATTACGTGGCCGACCCACCTTGTTCTAATACACATGAATGTCGAATTGTTTCTGTGCGGAACTCGATACAATGTGCAATCCATTGGCTATCTGTCTCGCCCTTTCACATATACACTTACATAATACCGTGTAAACCGCCGCAAGGGCGTGTGGCAGGAAGTCACCTACCATGCATGCACAATCGTTGCATCTCTACACCATAGATATTAATTCGATCATGCACTCGCACAAAGTTAATCAATAAGAATGAAGCTGTTTATAAGTAAAAATATTCAATAATATGACAATATTCCAGCGGGAACAATATGCTAAAAATGGGTAAATTTAAGATGCATGCAGGATATTGATAAAAAAGTATATGCACTACTAATACTACTTATCCCCTTCCCATCCGTTCTACTATCAATCTCCCTGATGTTACGCACGCAATCTGATCTAACACGGTAGGTGAAATACGTCTTTAACATCCTCGGATAAGGGACCAGCTTCAAATGAACGCAATAAATTTAACCTGTATTTCAACCTACGGTGAACAGGTAGCTTCCATTCTAATTCTTTCGTTAGTGTCGTGACACTGCTACCTTTTTTATAGAACATTTTCACAAACCTAGCTGCTCTACGTTACCCTTGATCTATCTCTAAAATAAACCTACGTCGTGAGGATCCCATAAACTCGGAGCATACTCTAGTTGGGGCCTAACTAACGCAAAATAACAAAATCCTTTTACCCTATTATTACATTTCCCAAGTATTCTTTGTATGAATCATCCTAACTTTTTATTTAATAATCTACGGCATGATCATCTTCAAATTAACTGACTTAATCATCCCGCCGCCAAATTCAATTCCCAGCTGAAGTTCTTGCCATGTTATCCTTTTGATTAACTCAGCGTGTATGTTGAAAATAGTACCGACGGTAAAGGACAACCCTGTCTTACTCCCCGGCATCTCACTAAAACTATATATCTTCCCCGCACGCGTTGAGAAGCACGGGTTATAATGGGCTCTTTTGTCTTACTTCTCAATGTGCCACCACCCATCCTGATTCCCCCTCTTACCACCTGTGCAGTCTGATTCGTTAACGTATGTTCAAGTTTCCAACATATAACTCCGATCTACTCCTACGATTTTCAATATTTCCATCAGCTTTGTGTCGAATGAATGAGGTGTGGAAAATTATCTGGTGATATTAATACATCGCAATGTTCCTCTCTCACGTTTGGCAAATGCCGGCATGTTGACTATTGTAGTACATTGGAATTTCGTATGGAAAATGTAAAGTAGATCAAATGTTGGGGATGAATGGCACCGAAACCTATATTTCGACGGAAGGACATCATATTTGACAATACCCATTAATCACGTATTTTACATTATTATATTACGTTTAACATTAAACATGCTTTGACGAAAATTGTTTGCCAAGGTATCACCTTCTAAGAAAACTTATCAATGTTGATATCAATTTCAGATATGAGATTGGGCAGTTTTATTAAGAAGTGAATGCATCAAACTCTTCATTCATATTACATGGGAAGTAATGGGGGGATGGAACACGTATATTAATACGATTGGTGATACTAAAATTATTTTTCGATAACGCGTTCTCATTTAATAATAATGTAATCATTATGTGAATTATTAAATGTTGAATTGCAAATGTATCCTAAGCAATAACTAGAATAATAGCTATTTACGGGAACCACCTTGGAAATTTACGAGTTTAACTGTCATTATCAAGTTACTATAAATTGTTAATTTCAGATAAAAATAACCAGATAAATCGTGCTAGTTAGTCTTTGCATTCTTTAAGAAGATAAACTGGTTACCTTACGAAATTGTAAAATTACCCTCCGTCTATTTTTACGGTTAATTTAGCCCTACCTTTCTTTTCTGGAGTATTACCAAAATATTGTGGATGAGAGATTAAGGCATTTATGCTAAAACGGTGGGTCGAATGAAATTCGGTCACGTGAATATTCTTGTCATCCTCCATATTCCTGTGCTTTAACCTTTTAGTGCCTTGCTACCCTCTTTTATTCTCGAAGAGCATTACTCGCGAGGACGTTTTGAGTTAATTAGCATTCTTCCCTGTCGCTTCCGGGAGCCTAAACGAAATTCTTGCCACGGTGCAATTATTCTATTAAATTTAAAGGGACTCGGTGAAGTGGCGGAAAGAAAAAAAGTTCTCCGTCGGACCATTAAGGATTTTTTTCACCTCTTCTTGATCAACATACAAAGACCCACCACTTGAATTAAGAAGGTGCCCTTAGGTGGGGATAACTGAAAATAAAGGGTGAGTCGATGGACCTTTCGAAAAAATCGAGAAAACCTAGTTTTATTCACAGAGATCCCCGTTCCCTGTTTGAAATAATGTCTTCTTTATTTTATTTTACCTTTTTTTGTCGGTTTCCATTAAACTAAATGCGTTGAGGCTGAAACTAAGATGGCCTGCCTATTTTGCAGAGCTGTGTTTATTTCTTTTTTTTGTGTGTGTCCGTTTTCGCGGCGGGAGTTTTCTTCTTAGGAGGAGTGCCAGGAGGGCGTTCGCTCGCGAAGTTACGTTACGAATGGAATTGGCGCCAGTTGGTTTACTCGGTGCTGTTACTAGTTTTTTCTCTTCTTTTTTAGTAGTTCTCGAGGGAGTATTCCTCGAAATGGTAGCGCCACTTGGCGCATTTTTTTTCATACTCATCAAATGAGCAGAATTGTTTTTTTTTAAACCACCAATCCACCCTCTTCGTCGCATATTCAGCTCCATTCGTAAACACGGATTTCTCGTCAGTTTTTCTTTTCTAAACCTTCCATTGAATTTCCAGTTCAAGCGAAAAGTATACTCGCCGGCGGCAAGACAGTTAATTGAAGAGAAATGTTTAAAAAACAGCGGTTCCCGTGTATTTTTTTTCAAGGGCTACCTGTATATACTGGTCAAAGGTCTTTTTTTGAACGTGGATCAAATACCTGAGTTGTTTTCTATTTCTAAGCCTGAATAACACACACAACTAAATAAATGCTCTCAAGCATTCATTACGATACAAAAAGTCATTCTTTAATCCTTAAATACTTCCGACTCCACTTCATTACGTCGAACTCTTTTCCTGCCTCTACTATATCGCCTATATATATATATATGTATATATATATATATATATATATATATATATATATAAAAGATATATATAATAAATTAATATATATAATATATATATTATATATTATATATATAATATATTAATTTATATAATATATAAATATATTACATATATAATATATTAATATATTATATAGATATATATGTCTGTGTGTGTGTGTGTGTATGTGTACATATACATATGAGTTCCTTCTTTCTCTTCCTTGAGAAAGTTGGCTTGAACCACCAAAAATTCGAAAACTAGTGAGTTTCTTTTCTTTTTGGTGTATTTCTATGGGAAAAACTGGGGATAGGAATGAAAGTCGGTGAGCAGTTCGTAAAATTAGTTAGGTTTGCTCATGACCAAGCTCTAGTTTGTCAGTTAGCCAAGGCGTTGCAAGCATTGCTGAGTGAATAGGAAATTCTGTGCGATAGATACGGGATGCGAATCAAAATAAATATAACAAAGGTTACGCAATTTTTTGAAAACTTTGATATGGAGTGTAGTTATGTGCGGCGTGGAAACGTGGTCATTGAAGCAGGCGGATAGACGTAGACTGGAGGCTTTTGAAATGTGGGTGTGGAGAAGAATGGAGGAGGTGAAATGGACCGAAAGCCAAACAAATGAGGAAGTACTAGGTATGGTGGGCGAGGAGAGGGATTCGTTCAGAGTAATCTTGAGGAGGCAGGAAAAATGAATGAAGGGCGTATTGATCGGCAGTGGGATGTTGAAGGCCGTAATAGAGGGGAGAATGTTGGGCAAACGAGGGAAAGGCAGGAACAGGATAGGGATGTTGAACGGGATGAAGGAAGTGCACAGAGATGAAGAGAGACTTGTTGTAGTTTAAACTATTGTAGTAGAAACTATAGTTTCAACAAATAAAATATCAAGAATAGTAACGTCAATATTTACGCTTGATTGTTGATGAGGTGAGTAATTCATATTGAAAGTATTAATAGCAATTTCATTAACGAAGTTTTGTGTCTTCTACACCGTGTGATTGGTGTAATATTATCCAGCTTTGTAGGTAAAACAATTATAGTGTTCAACTATAATTTCCACCGTTAATTCAGTTAATATATATTAAGCATTGATGAAAATTCGGAAGGGTAACATTTACCTTATAACAATATTGGTCCGATCATATGGTTATTGGATGGTTTAAACTTGCCTGCTTTTGATTCATTTTCGAATTTGGCGCCGGGAAATGGAAAAAATAGGTTAAAAGGTAATTGGGAATAAAAACTTAAAGAAAAAGCTTGATGTGGCTAGCTATTTCGAGGCTAATGGTTAACGTTATTTCTAATGAAATTCCTTTTTTTGTCGTATTTATTTTTAAGAGTGGAGGTAGCACGATACAGAAACGAGCGTACTTTTCTCATCAGAATGTACAAATGAGTCTAATTAATTAATGTCTTTAGTTTCTCTTTTTTCCATAAGAGTAAGAAATGAGAAGATGAACTTTGATTTTGTTCCCAATCAAGCGAATCATCGCCAGTTTGATGAATCGAGGTCCTTAATTATAGCGGGAGGGTGGTTCGCGCGTAGGAATATAATCTCATACATGCGAGATGTAATCACGTTGAATCCCACGAACGAGATTTCCGTGCGTAATTATTTTAAAATACGGCAATCAAGCACTCAGGAATGATTAAAATCCCTCGAGGAAGGGTTTCAGATGACTAATTACTGAGAAAGGAACAAACCTAAATCACCGTATAAAAACCGAAAGAATAATCAAATTGGCATATTTTTTCGTGCAGAAACTTTTATTTAATAATAATAGAAACGTAAATATTCACATTGAATTACTGATTACATTCGTGATGGGTAGATGAAGGATTGGCAATGATTTAAATTGACCATTACGTGACTTATTAAAGACCAAAAAATTCGATTCATATAGATTGTTTTATAAACAAACATTCAACTCGAAGGATAAGATACGAGTATTAACTCGTATTTAACCGTGTATGCTATTTCGATTTTGTACCTTGTGCAGCATAAATTCGGCAATAAGTGTGTATATATATGTGAGTGAGTGTGTATATATATATATATATATGTGTATATATATGTGTATATATATATATATTTATATATATATTTATATATACATATATATGTGGGTCGCGGTAGTCCAGGGGTAGGGCGTTGGACCACTGACCGGAGGGCCCAGGTTCGATTCACGGCGAAGCCTCCGGTTACTTACTTTACTCCGGTTATCAGCGTGCAACCGGTTTCAACGCTCAAGCGACATCAGATGATGACGCTTGAGCGTTGAAACCGGTTGTACGCTAATAAAGGACAGTGGAAAGTTACTTTGTATTCTTAATTTCATTATTAAAATAGAAGTATGAACTCCTATTTAAATATTTAACTTCGATTTTCTCATTCTTAAAAACTTCAAACAATTGATTTTTGTTTGCACTGATCCTACACCTACGAAAGCGAACATAATAGTTATACGTATAATGCTTTTCGCCACGATTTAGTTCTCTGGTTATCGTGATTTTTGGGGAAAAACAAATTTTGCTAGTTTTTAACTGCTGCGCAAAGCTAACCCAATGTCACGTGACTTTACTGGTTCCGCTTTCTTTATGTGTCCCCCGGATGCCCATTCTTTTTCACCTCGGTAAAATTCCTTCATTCGATTCAATTAATACCGTTTAAGCACTCATTTAAAATGCAGAAAGGAAAATAGGGAGTTAAAAAGTCGCGCAGGGCAAATTGAAATCTGCGCGCGTCTCTCTTCCCTTGTATTAACTGAACATTTCAGGCTTTTTTCAAAATTCGCCCGTTCTTCTCTCGACATCACTTCCTCACACTACTTTCCTTCACGACGGGCGTGAGAGTCGTCTCCTCGTGATGGGTCGCGAATTTATTTTCCCACCTCCCAGGAAAAGGAAGAAGAAAACCCTATCTTTCTCTCTCCTGAAGACGACCAGGGGACAAGGTCTCCCCGGACGTCTCCCACGAGTGAGCGACAGCTTATGATTTAATTAGACCCGGAGGCGAACGAAGGGGTTGGCCGATTTCTTGCATCCTGATTAGTTCCCCGGGCATCTCTAATTTCGTTTGCCGAGGGGGCAGGACCGAGCGTCGCTGCCGGGGGATTGGGGGGCTTTCGGAGGTGGGTGGAATGGACAAAGTAGGGGGTTATGGAGTGAGGGATGCACGAGATGATTTACGGAGGGGCGTAATTCCGAGTGCCTCGTGCCCGTCCATCCGGACAGCCTTCTTGAATAATTGCAGATGTCGAATGTATATGCAAAGAAAAACTTGTTTCTGAAACACGCCACCTTGTTTATATTGGAATGCTAAAACAGTTGAAATTGTTGCCATGAATAGGAGCGGGAGAAAATGTAACGGAATCACTGTTAGTTTTATTAATGAAGAAACAGTTCTAATTCCACCATGGGAATGGAAAAAAGCAAATGCTTGCGAGAAGCTATGGTTTTCTTAACATATTCTCAATTATTTTTAATGAAATATTAGCAGCATTGGCAAATAGTTTGCTTCTGCACAGATACAATAAACCGTCAGGATTTATTTAAACCAAATCAACTCTCTCCTTATGTTTGCCTGTTTTCCCTCTCGTGGTACCAGTTTGATTCTTCGGTGGAAATGCAACATACTCGCGCAGGGGATTTCATCATTTGAAAGCTTCGACAGGGTCAAAGTAAGCCCTAGTTTCGATCCGTGTGAATTTACACTATATTTTCGTTGAGTTTCTATAAGAATATGACGAGAAAAGCGATCCCATTGATATTTCTTTAAGTAATGCTAACTCCCCTCATATGCGTTATGATAGATGTGAAACTTGGACGGCAACAAGGCTTGGCCTTCAAGCTACATGGTGTTCTGGGAATATAGGTGGAAGATGCTATAAAATAAAGGATTTATTCGCTGAAATGAAGAGATTGAACCCGCAAAGGAAAGGGCTTGGAATGAAGACGATGGAATTTTCTGGCGAGCCACAAATTGGTGGTGGAAATATTAAAGTTCGCACGACGAAAATGAACCAAAGTGAAACCACAATAAGGAGATGTTGGAAAACTATTTCCAAACCTCTTCCGTTCATTTAATTTGTAAATAAAATACGGTTAGAAATAAATTTTTGTAAAATGTTTAAAAAATAAATGTTTCTTCTTATCGTCGAGGAAGAAAAATGATATCTGGTTGCAAGATAAGCGAAAAAAAGATTTGAGAATTTAAAAATTATGTACGAAACGATTTGTTCGAAATTCTTTTAATTTCAGTGAAAATTTTCCGAAAAATCTACTGGTTTTAAAAATATATTCAAATGTAAAAAAAAGTATCGAAAAAGATTTTTTATTAATTTTGCTCTTTAGGCTTCGTTATACGACTGTAGTTATCACTTTCAATGGTTTCTCAAGAATAATAATTCGCAAGGTTATTTTTTGCCATGCAGTGATGAAAGAAGTAGTAAAAATCATATAAATGAGAGGAACTCTTGGGAAACCCTTAAAGGTGAAGTATTAGTCTTCCTACTGTGGAATGCAAACTTCAGTCTTTGGGGTTGGGCTTTACTGTATTTAGCTATAATTTGTTGGGAATTATTGACGCTAGAGATTCCAGTCATGTATCTAAAATTTCAAACTACTACCTCATTTGAAGTATTTTCGCATTATTTTGGTTTTTCTCTCTCAGATTAACCTATGGGTCGGTGACGAATCATTAACTTTTTCTAACTCTCGCAGATTCATCACACGCACTGTATTTTAACGAGCGAGGAATAATTACATCATCAAATAGTATTCCAAAAATGAAAAAAAACAGCTGTGCCGGGAACATGAGAGAGAGTGGAATGAAAGAGTGGTTTAAGCTAGTTGTTTCTCAGAATAAATCCGTAGAAAATCGATGAGCGATCTCTTTAATTGAAGATTCTATACTTAAAAAAAAATCGTAGAGAGAATACGCGAGAAAAAATATTTGCGCTCTCGTATTATGTAGAGATCATCGAAAAGTAAATTGCGATGTTTGGATATGATCCAAGCGGAAAAAATAAAACGATAATTCTTCTGTCTGGAATGAAAGGACTCTCACATTGATTTCCTTTAAAGGCGATGCAAGAGAGAGAGAGAGAGAGAGAGAGAGAGAGAGAGAGAGTCTAGGTTTCAAACCGCTGCCTTCCCGAGTTTCTCCGTCATCGAATTTTATCCCCTGCTACTCCAGTCACAGTTCCCGTCAAATTTTTCTGTGTGGTCCCAGACTTGCTCCTTTTGAGTATCTCTAAATTTTTTTATCTCATGTTTGAAAAGTCTTAATTTTTACCCTGTCAACTTATCCGCAATCAGACAGACCCGGCGCCGCTGAGTGCAAGCGACATTTGCCGAGAAAGAATGCCGTTTCGCGAAATTGAAATGTTTCTATATCTATTTCTAGCGGTGAAACAGAGATTGTCTGAGGATTTATTTTATTCGTTCCATCGACCATTGGTCACCGCGTAACCTATCCTCCATTTCTCCTTTAGCTAGAATCGTTCTCTTAAAGCCAGAAGAGAGGAATTTTCTTTTATAAAGAGTAGGGCGTTTTTGGCAGAAATATTAAGTATTACTATTGGTTATTTATAGTTAAGGTCATATTTTGGATGGACACGAACTTAAAAACTCTAAAATTTTCATAGCCTTGCCTAACAAGACACGTCCTGACTATCCCAATCAATTTTAACCAACATTAAATTCCGCATGCTTTCCATCTCACTTCATTCAGTCCAACATGCTTATTCTTTTCCTACTCTTAGCACTCCTGCCTAACATTCTCCCTAACTCATTCGAACACAGTACGAGTACTCAGCGCAACAATTTCAATGTGTAAAAAACATTAGCCTTGCCTGGGATCCCGATTAAGGCTAATGATTTTTTACACTTTGAAATTCTTACGTCCCAACGCGCATTAGCGGAGTCAGCGGATGACTCCGTTGAAAAGTGACTGTCGTGCTATACCCCGCAGTTTCTTTGAATAGTATTCGACTTTCCATTCCCAGTAATAAATCCTCTGCATCCAACTTTCCTGTCTCATCTGAATTCCTCCCAATAATCCTCTCCTCCTTCCCCACCATTACAGTCATTTATTCGTTTGTTTTCCTTTTCGTCCATTTAGTTTTTTTCGCTCTTCATCTCACACACATCTCATAAATCTTCAATCTACATCTATCATTTTGATTCTGCAACCAAGTTTCCGTATCGTCCAAAGCGATACTCTAGATCAAAGTTTTCCCTAATATGTTCTTAAACTTATTGCTCAGCGTACGTTTATTTATTTATTTTAAAACATTATTCGCATACTGCAGTAGCGCCATTTTACAGTGAAAAATATAACAAACATGAAAGGGGACAAAAGACAATAACAGCATAACAATAACAACGAGAACCAAGCATGGACCGGGGAAATTTCAGTAGATTAAAATTTACTGAAAGGTGGGATAAAGCTTGGGTGGTGAAATTGTAGCATGATAAGTTAAAGGGGTCGACAGTGTGAGGGAGTGAATTTAGAAGGGAGGAGAGGCGAAATAATAGTGAGCGCTTGGTGAGAGATATTCTAGGAATAGGCAGATGGAGTAGGGAGTGGGTGCGGGTGGATCTCATCAAATCCCTCCTTCTTGTGAAGGATTCCTTGCCTAACGCAAATTCTACCTCTTACATCCCTACCTTGACTGACTTGGTCGAGGTACATTGTCACCTGACGCCTTAAGTAAAGATGTCTTAAAGAAAGATTTGTTTAATCAATCGTATTTTTGTGTGACTCGGAAACTTGGTCGTTGAGGGTTGAGGATTATCGTGCTTAAGCGAATTTCCAAATGTAGGCGAGGAGAAGAATAGAGTAAATGAAATGAACGGAAAGGATAAGAAGTTGTGAAGTTCTAAGCTTAGAAGGGGAGGAGAAATTCGAAGACAGAGGAAAAATTGAGAAGCAACGGAATGCTGTGGACAGCATTGGTGGGTAGAAAGCGGGGTAAAGAGAAGGAAAGAGTTCCATTTAGGATGGAATTATGGGATGTACAGTATACAGGGAGCTAAATAATGAGCTACCGTAATATTTACGAGGTTAAAGGATATTCTGTGCCATATTAGTTAGGGCTTAGGACTGCAGTAGCGTGTAGTCGCAGGGCCCACAGATAATCTGCACTAATTTGAATCACTAAAATAATGCAAATACTGATCGTGAATGCTGTCGATGTATTACAGGAGAAATATTATTTAGTTTACCATCTTGATTTGTTGTTTATGAGGTGAAAATGGTTAAGGTAATTTTCTTTTTGTTCGCTCTTTTTATGATTGTAATGCCCCAAATTAATTCGTCAAAATAACATGGAGGACAACAAGATGGATCGAGTGCCTGATAACAACCCTAGTTATCAACCCGTTTGATAGGTTGAGCTCATCCAATAACAACGGCTTGTGAAATTCACAATTACGGGGGTTCGGGCCTTTCAGCCGACAGGTCAGCGCTCTGCCTGCTCATCTGCCACGCCCCCGAGTGCTGGATATTCGAGCCAATGAGCCAGTACTTTGTGAACTTTTGTTCCGTTGTTTTAATGCACATTCTAGGGGTTAGAGTTTTCATTCGGAATGACGATTCTGCGATGTCGTTTTGAATGTATGTATTGACAGTTACTAAGGTATGACTGTGGTTCTTACTATATTTTAAATTGGTCGCGTCTCACGAAAATAAAGGAAAAAAAAATATTCTTGGAAGACCTCCAAAATCCTACTGACTGTGGCCACTGATTCCGGAAAATCGGGAAAAATGTCCGAAATTATTTAAGTTATTCGGGAAACCGAGAAAAATTCGGGAATTATTTAATTTATTCGGTAAATAGGAAAAAAACTCCCGGGAATAATTCAATTTTTTTCCGAGAAATCGGGAAAATGTTTAAAATTAGGCAATTTTTTTCCTCTCGGTTTGGAATGACGAGGATTTCCCTCATGACACATCTACTTTAGTACTCCCACTTCCGTCGGTATGAAAGGGGATAGTTGAAAGGTCATTCAATTTGCATTTTGAACCCTGGTGAACCCAGCATCACCGCCGAGCGTTTCGCATCAAAAGTATGACGCGATGCACTCCCCATCCTCTTTAGTTTTCTTCTTTGACAAGCGTCGCCATTTTTATTAAAAATTATTTCAATAAAATAAAGGCCAATTATCCGAAATGCTGGCATGCTCACGCGCGAACAACGACGCTCAGAGCGCACGACTGCATTAAGTACTTGTAATCCTCTTTGGTTTAATTAAATCTATTTAATTAACGAGCGTTGATTTCAAAATTTCTGTTCGCACCGAGAAATTTTAGTTTGTGACGTTCGAATATCATCTGTACGCTCTAGATGAGAACAGGAGCTGTTTCATTTAAATGATATGTGGACGTGAAAACCGAATAATATGAAGCCGAATCCAGAGTAGTATAACTCGTATCATAGTCATTTAGGTCTGCTGATGACCAAGCTCTAGTTTGTCAGTCAGCCAAGGAGTTGCAAGCATTACTGAGTAAACTGGAAATCCAGTGCGATATATGCGGGATGAGAATCAATATAAATAAAAAAAAGGTTGTGCATTTTTCCCGAAAGAAAAAGGCTAAGCTGAACATTAAAATAGAAGGACAAAAACTGGAGTAGGTAGAACAGTTTACGTATCTCGGAAGTGCTTTGGACCAAAATGGTCCAAGTAGTTGAAGTTTTCCCTTAGGCAAAGAGAGGAGGAGGGCATTGATGACAGGGACGTTGGGTAAAGATGTTAAGAAAAGGCTCTTGAAAACTTTGATGTGGAGCGCGGTTATGTACGGCACCAAAACATGGTCACTGAAGCAGGAGGATAGACATAGCTGGAGGCTTTTGAAATGTGGTTGTGGAGAAGAATGGATGAGGTGAAATGGATTGAAAGGAAAACAAATGAGGAAGGGCTAGGTATGGTGGGCGAGGAGAGGGGATTGCTGGGAAAAATCCTGAGGAGGCAGGAAAAATAGATGAAGGGCGTATTGATCGGCAGTGGGTTGTTATAGAATGTAATAGAGAGGAGAATGTTAGGCAAACGATGAAGTGCAGGAATAAGACAGGGATTTTGGACAGAATGATGGGAGGAAGGAAGTACACAGAGATGAAGAGGGACTTTTTATAGAGTAGGATGTTTGGTTGTGTTTTATCCGGGGAAACAAAATATTTATATGATCATTGTCCCCATTCAAAGCCTAGATTAACCGGTAGATTATCTAATAATAATAATAATCACTCGTGAGCGATTATTTTTCCTCAATTTATTGAATAAAAACGGCATCACTTGATCATTTTTCTATTTTCTGTTAACTGTTAGTGATCTATTGCCTTTTCACATGAGAAGAAAACTGTCTAGAATATGAGATGAAACAGGTGTAAAGCTCTAAAACAATATTAAAAAAAACCTCGAATGCATTGATTGGGCTTAAAATAATCCCGAGAAAACCAATTAATAGACACTCTTCGCACAAATAACACGCTTAAATTAATTACTATTTCAACTGTCGCTCGGCGGCATTCATTTGTTCTTTCGTTGATGCCGTGTATGTTCCACGGCTATTGCTACAGGCCTGTTCCACGGCTATTGCCTGTATAACCTTCATTGGAGACAGGGACCACAAAACTTCTTTAGCGAATAGTATATTTGAAACTTGCCTTCCAAAAAATATTTGCTAGAGTATCTGCTGCTTTTTAAGTTCTTTGCAGCTTAACCAAATATCTCAATTACTATCCTGGTCTACCAAAAAAATTAATGTACAAATACATAACCGCTACCTCGGGTAGCAGGTATCGTATCTTCCCAAATATATGCCGATCACATTTGTCACTATTCATAATGAAAACAAAATTCCCCATCAGCTTAAAACCATAGAAAAAATCTTTCAATTACCTAAGGCCATCATGGTTTGTATCATCAAGAATTTCGGATTAGCATTATTTTTCATTAAATATTAATGAAGTTTCTATTAATTTGATTTTGACAATTGATTGGTGCGTACTATCATGTTGTTACACCTATTGCTTATATTTTTGTAATCAAATCGAATGCTATATTTGTTTATTTATTAGGCGATCAGTAATAACTTAATTCCCTTATTTTTAGAGACTTTTTCTCCGACGGTTTGACCAACACCGCGAGCTGTATATCATGTGAATAGTAAGACACAGAAAGGCCCTTTAAATGCAAATTACATAGTTCATTGTGGGAGTAGGTTTGAAAAGAAATAAAGAAAACGGCTTTCAAAGGACCAGAGCCCTCATGATATCATTTTATTGCATTCGGCGATCATTCCTGAGCGCAGGGGATACACTAATGTAGATTCGCCGAGCGCAGGGGGTATGTGGATTTGCAGTGATATGAAATGGTAGGTTGATGTGACGCAATGGAATTAATTATTTTACTAATTCAAGAATTTCATAAGATGTAGTTTAGAAGAAATGAAGCTCGAAGCGTAGTTGTATCTTTGCCGTAGCCGAAATTTTTATTTAGGTTAGTCTTTAAAGCTTCAAAAGTGTTTGCATAGAGT
Organism: Hetaerina americana; assembly: GCF_022747635.1. Taxonomy (NCBI): domain Eukaryota; kingdom Metazoa; phylum Arthropoda; class Insecta; order Odonata; family Calopterygidae; genus Hetaerina; species Hetaerina americana. Next base: position 29,114,146 of record NW_027286181.1, read on the forward strand.
ATAATTATTGTTTACTTAGATGTTGGACAGTTTGGGTTCGGAAAGATGAGAGGCACGCGTGATACCATGGCAGTAATTCGGTCAATAATAGAGAGAGGAGCATACGTAAATTACCACCAGGATGTATTTGCTTGCTTGTAGATTTCGAGAAGGCTTTCGATAGAGAGAATTTATTAGGAGTAAAACATGCGTTGCAGTAAATAGGAGCATTTTGGGTAGATAGGAGATTTATGTGCAACCTGTACCTATCTCAGATTAAACAGATTTGATTGGCGCATGGACAGTCTAGATGGGCATTGTTAGGAAGAGTAAGACAGATTCGTTAATTATCACTTGTGCTTTTCAACGTATATGTGGAGGATATAGCTAAAAAAAGGCATGGGAAGAAATTGAGATAGGGATGAAATTCAGTGTAGAATTCATAAAATTATTTGGATTTGCGCATGATCAAGGCTTAATTTGACAGTCTGCCAAGAGACTACAATCCTTGATAGGCAGATTGTGAATTCATTGTGTTAGTTAGCAGGAAGAAAATCGATATTAACGAAACGAAGGGTCAGAGATTTTCAAGAAAAAGGAGTGCTAATATAAATGTTAAAATAGGGGGACAAAAACTAGATCACTTGTGACAGTTAACCAATCTCGGAACTGTTTTGGAGCAAATGGTCAAAGTACTGGGGAGGTAAGAATAAGAATTTCGTTAAAGAAAGAAGCTTTCAAAAGGAGGAGGGAAGGGACGTTGAGTATTTGATTTAGGACAAGTTAAGTGAACGGATTAGTTTGGAAAACAGTTGTGTATAGTGAGATAACTTGGTCATGGAGGTTAGATGATAATCATATATTTGGAGGCTTTTGAGATGTGGGTGTGGAGAAGGATGGAAAGGTGAACTGGATTGAAAGGAAAACAAACGATGAGGTGCTAGGTATGGTGAGGGAGGAGAAAGAGAAATGTTGGGATAAATGTAAAGGCGACAGAATAGATTGATGCTGGGCATTTGGATTTGCAATGGGATGTTTAAGACTTGGGTGAAAGACAACGTAAGGCAGGGGAACTGAGGGAAGGAAAGGATTGGCATGTTGTTCGGAATGAAGGGAAGAAGAAAGTATTCGGGGTTGAAGAAGGGTTTATTGTAATTTTGGATGTCAGGCTGTGTTTTGTTAGGGGAGGTAAAGAAATGTATAGTTGTTCAGTCCGCAATCATCCAAAACCCACTTTAAACGCGAGACTTCTTTTTAATATCGTAAAATAAATTAATTTTCTATCCTTGAATATCTATGCTACACGATGAAATATTTAAATATTTGTGCATGTAAGTTTAGGTATTCCCAATGTAATACAATATTCCGATTGCATTACATCGGGAATACATTGTATTTGAAATGAGGGCACAAAACTTTTAAAAATACATTTCATCTTGATAACACGAAATCGGAAACCATCAAATTGCTGACCTAACTCTAATAATTTTATTTTACGATTAATGCATCAAAATATAATGCCATACTTCTCCCGGAAAGGTGAGTCTTGAGTATATATTTGAGTTGTTTTGAAGAAAAATTGTACTAACCACGCTTAAAAGTCAAACGAACATTAGTAGCTTCAAGGTTGGAGAAATATGGAAACAACTCTCATACTCAACAAGGGTGGGACGACAAAGAGAGGTGAAGTGATCAAGTCCCTTGTTATATTCACAGCCCCTGGTCTATAGTTTTATCTTATAGTTTCTGTTAATTATGATTTCCAAGTATCAGAATCTCTTCTTCTTCCATTGAAAAAGTTTCCCCTTGCATCTCTGGTAGTGTAAACAGAATTTCCTCTCTTAAATGCTGACAGTTCCTTCGTCTTTTTATGTAGGGTTACCATTTTGCCCGGTCTCAGGGAGCTGCTCACATATTCACTCGGCTCTTTCGAACGAGGTTTCTTTGCCCTATCGATATCTCGCGTCAGGTTATTTCGTAGCTTTGTTCTTTATACCTTCTTTAAAATTTTAATATGCTTCATCTAATGTACTCTTCTATTTACTGTCAGGATTTTATCTACTGCCTCGTGGTATCAATCTTTTTTTTACACCAGTCGAGTCTTTTCTATTTATTTCCTCGCGCTGCTGTTTCGACCAAGATTCTATTGCCCTATTAGTTTCTCGTCATAGTTTATTCTATTGATATTTGTAGTTAACGAAAAAAATCACCGGTAGGCAAACGACTGCCGAATGGAAACAATGAATTCAGTGTCTTCGGAATTCATCAATACATGGCGCTGCATGAATGTAATTTTTTTATGACCCGCCAACATTCAAATATGTAACAAAACGGTCCTTACTTTTCAAATATGCCTCTAATGATTTTGATAACCTACTATCGAATACAGAAAATGACATACCTAGTCTTTTTTTCCTGTAAGTGTATTGATGTTTAGGTCTGTGTACCTTATGTCGAACTGGAAACCGTCACATGCCACATATCGTGCTTTTATAACAGCTACTCTGTAGTGTTCCGGGAATCTTCCTTATCGTATTATTCGTTAATAAGATCGAAAAAATCTCCTGTAGGCTTTTTTTCTCTAACAGTATGAGAAAGTTGTTTTTTTATAATATTGTAACAGGAATGTATTTAACACCCTGTATCCGATAGATTAAATGGGCTTCTGGATAAATAAAAGCATGAACTGCAATAGTTTAGGGTGGAAACTCGCTGACACACAAAGCAAACTTGGAAACCGATTTTAAATTTTGTACGTGACAGGAAAGACAAGTTCATTCAATACTAATTCCTACAGGGTGACAATGAACGTCGATGGTACAACCGAGAGATCAGAGCGCCGTTGAGGAAACAAAGAAATATTGCCTCAAATCTTAAAAACAAATTTAAAAAGTAATAAAGGATAATTTCATGAAACATTCAGAAGGAAAACCCGTAATAAGTCGAACATAAGTTAAAAAGAATATACGTACAACTTAGCGATCCTTTAAATGCAAAACTGCTCTGAGAATATTTAAAATATAATTTACGCGAGAAAAATACGGAAGGGAAACGCCTAAACAGTACTTTATTCAATGGCAAAATGTTTGCAGATATCGTAAAAAATCCTCCCCGGGAATACGAACTCGACGTGGTGGAAGGGCTTGTGCGTTCCGTTGACCCCTAAGGCTGTGCCGGTGGAAGCAAGGGGTCACCCATAGCAGGGTCACCCATGGCAGATACGTAGGTCAAAGGTTAGGAGCCAGACGAAAGGTAGTCCGCACAGCGTCTGTTCCTCAGTGAGGTGGCCGCAAAGGCGTCTGACCCCTGTGGGGCGGTCGTTGAGTGATATTGTCACGTTAAAAACACTATTGAGGAAGGTAGCGGGAAATAACCTCAATTATTCATCCCATGATTTATACGAGGTGTGTTCAGAAAATAACGGGAATTTTTAAATTTCGGGGGTTTGGAGAGTCCGATTGTCAATTTTTTTATTGTGTTGGTATATACGCCCCTAAAGTATGGCAAAATTTTCAGCTGTATTCTTTGTTTACTTTGTCTATGGCAGCCGCCTGAGGTTAGACGTGTTTTTATGAGCTCGGCGATTTTTGTTTGATAAAAAAGATGGATCAAAGAAATTTTACCAAGCTTTAGTTTGTCAGTCAGCCAAGAGGTTGCAAGCATTGCTGAGTGAATTGGAAATTCAGTGCGACAGATATGGGATGAGAATCAATATTAATAAAACAAAGGTTATGCGATTTTCTAGAAAGGAAAAGGCTAGGCTAAAAATTAAAATAGGAGGGAAAAAACTAGAGCAGATGAAAAATTTTAAATATCTTGGAAGTGTTTAGGACCAATATGGTCAAAGTATTCCGTTGAAGTGGCAGAGTATGGTTGAAGTATTCCGTTAGGCAAAGAGGTTTCCCCAAGGAGGAGGGAGTTGATGACAGGGACTTTGAGTAGGGATGTTGAGAAAAGGCTAGTGAAAAGTTTGATATGGAGCGTAGCTATGTACGGTGCAGAAACGTGGTCATTGAAGCAGGAGAATAGACGTAGATTGGAGGTTTTTGAAATGTGGGTGTGGAGAAAGTTAGAGAGAGTGAAGTGGACAAATAGAAGAACAATTGAGTAAGTGCTGTGAGTGTCGGGAGAAGTCCTAAAGAGGCAGGAAAAATGGATGAAGGGGGTATTGATCGGCAGTAGGATGTAAAAGAAGGCAATAGAGGGGAAAATGTTAGGCAAACGTGGAAAGTCAGGAACAAAATAGGGATGTTGGACGGGATGAAGGGAGGAAGGAATTACACAGAGATAAAGAGGAACCTGATGTAGAGTAGGATGCTGTTGTGTGTTTTGTTAGAAGATATTAATTTGGTAGTTGTTTCCATCCCATACCTACCTTAACCGTTCTCGTACCTTAAAAAGATCGTTAAAAAGCTCTCCGTAAATGTAAATACTCTCAGTGATTTCTTTGTTTTAAATCCGCGTTTAACGCATGAAAGATTGAAGAGGGGTATGAATTTTCTCCTTATGTGTAGTAATATAAGCTTCATACCCTGACACACACACACACATGATTAACTTGGCTACTGACATGGTTATATACATGTATATACATAAGACTCAATGGTCTTCCCACACTTCGCGCATCATTAGATGAAAGAAATATCAATCAGTAGGAAGATTATGTCTCTGTAAAATCAAAATGATAATCGCCGTTTCAAGGTCGCCATAACCACCGGAGAAAAAAATAAAAGCGGTGTCATTACAAACCGCGGACTATCTGAAAGAATCGAAGGATTAAAAGAAACCCTTTGATGCGTAAATCTGTGTAATCCTTAGAATTTTTTCCTTCTCCTTCCCTGAAAACGTGGTACGCCACCACAAAGATGCAATTTATTTTCTTCAATCCCCAAAAAGGTTAGGGAAAGTACTCTCGCACTAATTAACCTCCCTCCAAATAAACCCCTTTGAAATGGCATGACGGGGTTTTTTTAGGGAGAAATCGTTTTTTTTTCCTCTCTCCCCCTCTTTCTTTAATCCCCGTTCCGAAACCCGCACACCCATTTTCTCAACGTGAGCCCTCCGACGCGACTCGCAGGGACAATGGCTCATTAGTATTTCGCCGTGGATTGGAGGGGGGAGTGAGAGGAGGGAGGCTTTACATGGCAACTGGGCCGTCGGAATTCCCGACGAACGGGGGGAAAAGGGGACCGCTAGTAACGGAAAGGGGGGAAGCGGTTGGGATAGGGCAAAGAGGAGTTAAAGGCAAGAGAAATGAACACTCTCCCATACACACAACCTTCTTAAAAACAAATGAGGTGCATCTACGCATTAATTAGTTTACATTTCAATTTAAATTGCTCGGCGCAAGTCGTTGCGAATGTGTGCGGTGAGGGGTTATAGGGTACCGGTAATTCATTCACCAATTTTAGTTGATCTATGCATATGGATATGCACTTACTCATGTATGCAATTACACGTACTTACATGCCCATAAAAACCATGCAATAATCATAGCGACTAAACAAAATCTTTGAATTTTGCTTTTCAAATAAATAAGTTCTTGTGCTCGAGTTCGATTTTGTACTGATTGGGTATCGTTCGAGGGATAGACGAGTATTTGCATCTATTAGTGACATTCACTCATTCCCTAATTATATCCTGGTATTTGGGCTTACCATTGCAAACTTGTATTGTTTTAGCCCGCGTGCGAATATCGCGTAATCAACGTGAAGTGTGTATGATACGTAATACGAGTCTATGTAGACGATTTATAAAGTTTTATCTTTCCATTATGTTTGGAAGTCATGTTCGACAAAATCATCATCAATTGCGTATTTAGAAGTCGGGAATAGTACGGTTGTAAATTAGTAGATCGAAGAAGAAATCTATCAATACTAAATCAGGATAAATAAGTAGGTAAATAATAATAAAATATTAAGGGATTGGTATTTGTTTGGTTTATTAGTGGGTATTCTCACACAAGTGATGATATAATTGAATTAATGACAGTATGTGGTACCCTGGAAGCCACCACTAGGCTGCGTGGCAAAGGGTCTGATGAAACATCATAAAAAACATATGATCTGGGGTCCGTTACACGGTGGAAGCGGCGAGTAAGTTAGCGGATATAATACTTGACAACTGTAGGCCTTTTTTTAGGATAGACAGCAGATCTAGGGGTCGGTAATATCTGGGTCTAGCGCAGATAAAATCATTAATAAACATATTTAAGTAACGGACAACACTGGAATTGATATGGGAAGACATTTGACACGCACTTCTCCACAAACGCATCCTAAATAAAAGTCAGGCATAAATACGGGCGTCATCCAAAATAAAAACAATCCATATATCCTTGTACTAACTTATATAAGCCTCAAAAATTAAACAGCGAATCTCGAGCACATAATCCAAAGTTATTCCGCTGATATAGTATTAGACAAAGAGATTTGGCTGTGTAATGATATGAACGACCGAGAAATTTTCCCAATAGATTTCACAGTTTACCGACAAAATAGAAGTACAAGAACTGGAGGAGGAGTTTACGTGGTAGTGAAAAGTATTTCTCATCTCATCTACGGAACAGGGTTGTATGTAGCATGTCCCTATGATTGTGAAATTTCGCCTTCTTACTTTTAGAATTCTAGCTCGCATGTTATTGGATAAAATTTTTGCTACATCCTAAGGGGCAATTTTTTGTTGGTTGATAGTATATTTATTTACATGCGTGTAAGTTGAAAGGATTTTTGCATGAATGTATACACCACTGTGTTTGCATGGATGTGTTGAAATTACATGCGGTTTGGTTCCCTTTTACAAGTGAATGTGATCTTTTTAGATTTTCAAAAGGTATTTGATATGGTTGCTCATGGTAAAATTATTAATGAATTAAAGGTCGCGGGTATAAACTAGGGCGCAATTAATTGGGCTGGAGACTTTCTTTCAGAGCGGGAACAGGGAGTAGTCCCTGACGGCGGTAGTTCCGACAGCGTACGAGTGACCTCGGGGGTACCTCAGGGAAGTGTAATCGGGCCGTTACTTTCCTTGATTTTTGTTAACGAATTGAACCGCGAAGTGAAAAGTAAGATTAAGATTTTCGCGGATGACACGGTGATTTTTCGGGAGATATCTGGGGATGAAGATCGTTTAATTCCAGCACATGATCTAGATGGCATTAATAAATGGTGTTGAAAAATGGGAATTGTCATTAAACCTTAATAAATATTCGGTGGTAAATTTCTTTAAAATGTCAACGGGATTTGTTTACATATTAGCTGAAGTTGACCTAGAAGTAGTTAATGCGGTAAAATACCTCGGTGTTACAATCACTAGAGACTAAACTTGGGGGACCTACATACGTGAAGTCTGAGGGAAAGCATATAAAAAATTGGAATTTAATAGACACACCGTTAGTAGAAGTGACTTCTAAACCGAGAAAAGTTTTTCCTTTCCGTCGCTCTCCCCGTTTCCACTTTACCTTTTATTAATAAATCTATCCAACATTTTCCTAATCGGTTCCTCGTGTAGATATTTCCTAATTTGTTGAACGTTATTCAAATATTCCAGGATAGCTTCCAGTTCGCGTCTTTCCTCAGCATAAATTGGGCAATAAAGGACTCTGTGTATTGCCGTATCTTCCTCCATCATGCATTCACACGTCCCCTCCTTTTTTCCCTATTTTCTTGAGGTATGATCGAAACTCCCCGTGTACTGTTAAAATTTGCGTAATTCTTTTGTAAGTTTTAAAGTTGATCTTCATTCTTTCCTTCAAGCTAGGTAGGAATTGTCTGGTTTTTTCCATTTTCTTATGTTTCCATTTATCCAGGAAATGCGCTCTTATAACCTTCCTGTTCCTGCCCTATTTCCGAGTTGGAGACAATGGTACATCTCCTAGAGTAACCTCTTCCATCTGCCTCATCTGTGACTTAATTCTTCTTTTCTCTATTGAGAATGTTATCAGCTGTATCCCAGATATTATTTGTAGAGCTTCATTACAGACCGTATTTTAGCTCCCGGATATTGCAATTAGGCAAGATCTTTGGGCCTCCTCCAGATTTCTCCGGATTTTGCTGTAATTTAGCCTCTCTCCCCACACCTCACAGCCGTATGCCAATATTGGAATGATGACTCCGTTGTATATAGTTCTTGAGCTATTTGTGGTGATGCCAAATCTGTTTCTGCCCAGCCTTCTAAAGTTGTTAAATATTTTCTTGACCTTGCCTGCTGCATAATTTGCGTGTTCTTGGAATGTTAGTCTGTCATTGAATTCAATGCCCAGGTATCTGAATGTGGAAGTTCTTTTGACCTTATGACTATAGATTTTTATAGTTGGGTTTCGTAACAATTTTTTACAGTACACGAAGTATTTGGTCTTATTAACAGAAATTTTTAATTCTGAAAAGTTTCCGACCTCAGAAAAGATGTATCTTTGTTAGGTCGGAAACTTGTCAGACCACCGTGTATGTATATATATATATATATATATATATATATATATATATATATTAGTAATCTCCTACCTTAACCGGTATATTACCTATTATATATATATATATATATATATATATATATATATATATTTCTGTATATATATACATATATTTTTTATGTATATATTTTTTTTCATTCATTTATATTCCTCCCCATGGACTACACTTGATGTGATATACCTGGTACCATACAGGCTCAATTATGGATATAAATCCACATTTGTACTGCCCAAAGTTCTAGGCTTGTATTATAATGTTGCGGGCGCTTAAGTACGGAAACGATATCTGTGCAGAAGAAAACCTAATTTGCGGTGTATACGGCTTTACCTTGATACGAGTTTGTGAGGAAGAGTTGTGAATCGTACTCCCACATTTTCACAGCATGAGGCAATAGGAGGATGCAGTGGAAGATGGCGCCACAGTTCCTTCCCTTTCCACCTACACAAACACGTGTCTTTTATGGAGGCAAGGTTCCAAATGCTTTAAGGGTTAGGCATGTTATGGCGCTGGCTGGGTACTCGGCCGTAATCTGTCGCCTCCATTTTCTTTCCCCTTCCCCGCTTCTCGCCGCACTCAGTGTCGTTAAACGAGTTAGGGTAACAGTTCCGGTCTGGAGGACCCGGGTGCCTTAGCGCCCTCCGATGCTCAGATTATATTGGACCCATGAGAGATTGAATGAAAGGGTTGTAGAGGACTCCGGTAAATGGCGGAGCGAAGGGTTTTTTGTTGGCTCGAGTGGAAATGCTCTGTTTGTCGTGTGAGTTTGTGTTGAAATATACCGGGTGTGAAATATAACATAGATGACGGAAGAGGGACAAGTGGAATGAGGGAAGTTTAGTGAAGGGGTTGTAGTCATTATGGCAGATTTCCCACAGTTGAGGTCATTTCCGCCATCCAAGTAAATTGGTAGTTGTAGGATTTTCTCGGAACCGGTGGAAAAGGCTGGAGAGACACCTTTGGTCGATATGTCACTAATTAGAGGGAGGCTCCAAGGGATCACACACAACTTAACATCCCACTCGGCGGACGGCGTACTCCACTCGAGGCGAACTCCAATTGTCATCTCAAGTATGACTCGGGGTGCGTCTGAAAAAATAAATCTGATCCCGCCGGTATTCGAACCTGGGTCCTCAAGGTGGGAAGACTATTATCAAATTAAAAATTATATCTCCTGCATAAATAGGGAGTTTCTTTAGCAGTGTTGTTGAAAATGTATTATTACCCCCATCGTACTGCGGTAGGAGAGATCATGTTAGTAAAATTAGAGAGAACAGATACTTTTAAGGTGTCATATTTCTCACGAACGATAAGGTATCAGAATAACATTGTCCGACCGCGGTAGGGGCAAAAATATTCGGGGCAAAATAAGTCTGGCATGTATTCACCCCCTGCCACCCACCCTAGCAGTGGATTTTGATGTGAATGTTAGTGTAAACTGTGCCCTGAAAGAATAGAAATTTTGTTTGCAATGAAATGAGACCGAAGATAGTGTTTTGAGCTAATTTTGTTTTGTAGAGCTTGTAGGAAGCCCTAGCCAATCTCACAGTTCCAAGAAAATGTTGTTGAACTAAGTTTGCACGCGAGTTTTTTTCCTCGACATTTGAGTTAAAAAGTATGATAATAATATATGATAGAAATAGGTAAGGAACTGGAGATAAGAATGAAAATTGCCGATGAATCCATTGGATTAGGTTTGCGGATGGTCCAGCTTCATTTAGCCAGTCAGCCAAGGGGTTGCCAGCATTTCCGAGCACATTGGAAAGTCAGTGCAATATGCATGGGATGGGAATCAAGGTTAACAAAGTAGAGGTTATGAGGTTCTCGAGAAGGAGAAATGCTGAGTCAAACTTTAAAATAGAAGGCAATGACCTATGTATAACAAGTGGAAGAGTTTTCGCATTTTGGTTTTGTGTCTTGGATCAAGATGGTCACAATTGCAGGGACAAAAGAAGAAGAATTACGCAAAAGAATTTTCAAAGAAGGAGGGAATTGGTTGCAGGGATGTTGAGTCTGAAGGAAGTTAAGCAAGCACTAGGGTGAAATTTGGCATTAAACGTGTTTTTTTTTGCGACTGAGAAACTTGGTCAATGGAGCAAGATGATGGGCGCAGATTTTGGGATGTATTAAATGGTGAGAAAGATGGAAAACTTAAAATGGATGGTTAGGAAATTAAACTAAGAATGATGGTATTCATTCGGTTAGCGTATTATTTTACTTTGAGATACACTCGATTTGCTCTACTTCACGTGAATAACGTTCGTAGACTGGGAACAGTGCAGGAGTTGAAATATATTGAAAGTGAAATTAAATCTGACGGTCGAAGTGTTAAAGATTTTATAATTTGAATTCATCAGGCCACAATGGCTTTTAATGAAATGATCAATCACTCCTTAGATCCAATTTAATTCCAAGAAAACAGCTCCTCCAGGCTTTAGTGAGAGGGAATGGGAGGGGTTCTACATCGAAGAAGGGAGACATACGATAGTCTATTGACTCGACTGAAAGGGATAATGGGCGAATTTGAGATTGGTACCACCGCAGAATCTTAAGAAAAGCTCGGGTAGGTAGGGTGTCACCTTCGAAGATGTACTATGGAAAGACGATGGTGTCTTCTGCAACACAACGAGAAAGAAGTGGGATTTCTGCGTGGGCCAATTTTAACATCAAGGGAGACTTTAAGCGGTAATACTCATTGGTGCAGTAAGGGGTAACAGCAGGAGAAGCTAACGTAGAAGGGGTTATAAAGGATTCGGACTGTCCTTTATAATCGGATTTAGAATACCTGTAGGAGGAGAGCGGAGATCAGAAAAACATTAGGTTATTATTAAAACTTATGATTACTGGCAACAGAACAAGACTAAATGAAAAGATGATGTAGTCATATGGCCCATTAGCTCAGTTGGTTAGAGCGTCGTGCTAATAACGCGAAGGTCGTGGGTTCGATCCCCCCATGGGCCAATTTTTTATCCGAAAATTGTCAACGTTACAGCCATTGAGTATCGTATTTGTATTAGTTATTGATGTTTAAATGTGTAGAAATGTATTTTTCATTAATAATCGTAAGTAACCATTTAATATGTGTTTTGGATAATGATATGGTTAAGGGTTTCTTAGCTTCGTCTAATTAGACACAACCTGGTAGCCCACACTGCAATGAAACCCTCAATTCCGCGTACAACCTCAACCTCCTTTTATTAAGCAGAAAGGGCTTATTCCTTTCCTCAATCTACGCTACTCTTTTTGCCCTTCATTCTCCTCTCCATCGTCGTATTCAGCATCCTCAACACTTAGCCACAAAGCCCCCAATCATCGCGAATCCCTCTGCCTCAACGGCCCAGTTCCCGAGCCATTCAATGCTACAGCTCCATGTTTGATATAGCTTTTGCGAAATGAAATTTAAAATTGAACAAGAATAAGCATGAAAAAGGGTGTTGGAGAAGTTGAGAACTGAGGCGTTGACGAGAATGAAGGTATGAAGTTTACGAAATACGCACTTCATCATAATAACCTGAGTTCGGAAAAGGGGTTGGAATCGCTGAGGACATTTAGTTAGACGACAGCGGTATAGCAAGATCTAAAGAAGAAAAAATAGTGACCATAAATAGATAGATTCAAAAAGCAATGGATAGAGGAGGAGCCATGATTAGGAGGGAAGAAAATGGAATGATGACAACACGAAATTGGTTCGTGTGTGTGTGTCTACATTCGTGTGTGTGTATTATTTATTATTATTATTAGGTAATCTAACGATTAAGGTAGGTTTTTGGATGGACAAAATTACTATTTCAACAATTTATGACCGTCAGCAAAAAACAACATCCCCCCCTACCTCAGGTCCCTCTTCAGCTCTGAGTACTTTCTTCCTCCCTTCATCCCGTCCAACATCCCTATCCTGTTCCTTCCCTTTCCTCGTTTTCCTAACATTCTCCCCTCAATTACAGTCTTCAACATCCCGCTGCCGGTCAATACCCCCTTCATCCACTTTTCCTGCCTCCATAGGATTGCTCCCAACAAACCCCTCTCTTCGCCAAGTACTACCTTACCAAGTACTTCCTCGTTTGTTTTCTTCTCTGTCCATTTCACCTTCTCCATTCTTCTCCACACCCACATTTCAAAAGCCTCCAGTTTACGTCTATCCTCCTGTTTCAATGACCACCTTTCCGCGCCGTACATAGCTACGCTCCATATCAAAGTTTTTACGATTCTTTTCTTAAAATCCCTACTCAACGTCCCTGTCATTAACTCCCTCCTCCTTGTGAAAGCCTCTTAGCGCAATTCTTCTCCTTACGTCCCCACTACTTTGACCGCGTTGGTCCAAAACACTTCCGAGATACGTAAACTGTTCTACCTGCTCTAGTTTTTGCCCTCCTATTTTAATGTTTAGCTTAGCCTTTTTCTTTCTAGAGAATCGCATAACCTTTGTTTTATTAATATTGATTCTCATCCCATACCTGTCGCACTGAATTTATGTATGGGGTTCGAGATGGTGCGGGGGCTAGCGCACTGGCTTCCCACCCAGAGGGCCCGGGTTCAAATCCCGGCGGTGTTGAATATTTTTCAGAGGTATTATATATATATATATATATATATATATATATATATATATAAATATATATAAATATATAGATATACATAAGAGTATATAAATATATATATATATGAATACACATAAAAGTATATATATATGCATGTATATATATATATATATATATATATATATATATATATATATATATAAATATATATATATATATATACATGCATATATATATATACTTTTATGTGTATTCATATATATATATATATATATATATATATATATATATATATATATATATATATATATATATATCAATGCAACAATTTCAGAGTGTAAAAATCATTCGCCTTGACTGGGATTCGAACCCAAATGAACCTCAAATGAACATTCGAAATGCACATTAGCGGATGACTCCGCTAAAAGTTACTGTTGCGGCATCTCCCGCAGTTTCTTTGGAATTTGTCAAAGTGAAAACACCATAAGTGTTTAAAGTTGGCTTTAACCTCGTGGACTGTGGCGCCTCGCGCACGACTACGAATGCCTGTGACATTGTATGTGCGGTATTTCGTCACAACATCTTGTTCCTTTAAAAGCCCCAAAATTTCTGAGTTTAAGAGGACGCCTCGGTAGCTTAAGTGGCTAAAGCACTCGACCGGATATTAAGGGATCTGGGTTCGAATCCCAGTCAAAGCGAATGATTTTTACACTCTGAAATTGTTGCATTGAAATGCACATTAGCGGATGTCTCCGTTAAAAGTTACTGTTCCGGCATCTTCCGCAGTTTCTTTGGAAGGATTGTTTATGCCTGATTTATTCGTAATGGCGCATCGCGAGGGGGAAGAGCAAGTACTTGAGAATGCGATTGGTGTTACTTTTTCTCTTATTTTTCCCCGGTGGTCCAAATCGTCAATACATTGCGAGGCCGTAAATAATAACCTCGGTAGACTCGTTTATTCTCTCAGGCCAATAATCCATATGACCAAGGAGATGTGGCGGAAAGAGCAGTGCGAGGATATGAAGAAGCCCCAGGGCCTGGGGGAAAGATATCTAGTTGTATAATAAGGGAAGATAAATCCCAGGAGGTAGCGAAGGAAAAACTAAGCCGATCGTGCGAAACCAGAAAGGAAAGTTATTAACTGGGATGGGAAGAGAATCAAATTAGACGAATGAATCAATTGCGTAGAAGATATTTTCGGTATATCTTTTGTATCTACGAGTAGAAAGCCAAAATCATTTAGGCAAGGGCATCAATTTGCCAATTGTACGAGATAATGGGGTAAAAAAAACACCGCCAAATACGAAAACGATCAACCCACTAGGAATTGTTGATATTCAGCAGAAATGCTGAAGAATTAGTGAAATATCCAAGTAATTTTTGTCTAAAGTTGTGAGAAAGACGTTAGGTCAGAACCTTTCATTAGGCATGGTCATTATCTTTCTCGGATCGGAATGGCGAGGGGACGAAGGCTACGCATTGGGGTAGTGGTAGTACTGAAGATAAACAATTCAAGATTTTAGAACAGGACAATGAAACACGTAGGAGATGATTATGTTGATCTTAGTAAGGGAAGTGAAACTCAGGATGCCATTGCCAGAGTAAAAGAACATAAATGGAAAGGAATATATCATAGAATATAGTCAGGATGTTCCTGTATGCTTGGTAGATTTTGAGAAAGTGTGATTACATTTAATTTATACCGATCTAAACATGTTGGAGAACGTCTGGAAATATTATTGAATATGATGGAAAAGACAGCATTGTTGAATGCGTGATGATATCACATAAACATTAATTTTTAATGTACATTAATTAATTCTATCAGTAGCGATTGTGAGCTTTGTCATAAAATAAATGAATGTACGAGATACTCGTATTAGAGAAGATAAGGGGTAGATTGGCGGCATAATCGACTTATCCGCAATCTGCACTTGTCTCAGATTGCTCAGATGCTAGTGGCGGACGGTAAGACGGGATGGGAAGTTCTAGGCAGTAGAGTGAGGTAGGGGTGTCCATCATCACTCGTATGTATATACAGCGCATACGTTGAGGAAATGGTGAAGGAGGTATGGGAAGAACTGGCGTTAGGAATGAAAGTGGACGAGAAATACATGAAATCAGGCAGAAGTGCGGCTTATCAAGCTTTATTTAACCAGTCACCCTAGTGATTTCGATCATTAATGAGCGTATTAGAAAATCATTGTCATTGGTACGGGATGGCAATCAATGCGAAGAAAACAAAGGTAGGTCATTTGGAGGGAAAAACCTTTAGCAGATAGATCAGTTTACATACCTAGGAAGTGTTTTGGATCAAAATGGTCAAATTATAAGGGGCATGAGAAGAAGGCTTGCATTAGGCAGAGAAGCTTCCAAAAAAGAGTGAATTGATGACGAGAACGTTAAGTAAGGATATTAAGAAAATATTAGTAGGAACTTTGATACAGAGCGTGGTTTTGTATGGCGTGGAAACTTGGTCGTTGAAGCAAGGCGATCGCCGTTTTTGAAATGTGATACAGGGAGAAGGACGTTAGGCATCTACATCTACATCCACATAATACCCCGCAAGCCGCCGCAAGGGTGTGTGACGGGGGGTGTTTTTACGGTTTCACCAACCGTAAAAAGGAAAAATACCACATGCAAAAAAACAGCACGGAAAATTACACCCACAGCAGCGCACACACTCATGCAAAAATCCCTTCATCCAATACTCATGCAAACACATATACCGCAAAACAACTAAAAACTGCACCCCAGGATGCAGCACGAAAGCCATCCTATAACACGCAAACGTGAATGTGAAACATCACTACCACATGAAAATGCACCACAAAACACTCTACCCCCCAAAGAGTCTGTAAAAGGCAGGGAATGCGACCGAACGTTGCAGGTAGCAGGAATGTCCCCTCGCGGAGAGGGACGAGGGATTGAAAGGGAAACTTAAAAATAGATTTAACAGAACACGAATGAGGTCATTCGGAAAGAATGGTTTATTATAACAAAACACATAAGGTTAGTGGAAGAGCATGCATTTAAGTAGAACTAATTATTTTTTGGACGCTGAGGGTGGCAAGTGGAATTTTTGCTATCTATAACCCTGCAGTTGCTATCCCGTATTGTCCGTGGGAAGAAGGAGTCCTTGAGTCGGCTAGTTCTGGCATCTATTTCCCGAATTTTATATGCATGATCCAAGCGACCAATGTATGTAGGAGTACGAATAATTTGCGAGACCTCGGTGCTGAAACATGCGGATCTGAATTTATTTAGGCAAGCGAGGATTGGCATATTGGGCGGAATGATTGGAAAATTAATGTATGCGGGATTGTAGAAGGTTTTATTTTAGTGTGAAGGTTCAGTTTTTGCCTTGTTTGACGAGGCTGCATTTTTTTCCAAATTTTTGTATTTTCTTTGTTGGGTCGGGTACTTCTGGGATTACCCTCGTGTGTCTGTGTGTGTGTATATATATATATATATGTGTATATATATATATATATATATATATATATATATATATATATATATATATATATATATATATATATATAATATATGCGTACATATCCTGTTTATATATGTATATATATGATGTTTAGCAGTGGTTATTATTTGTTCATAAAAAACCGACCTTAAACTACCAAATAATAATTTTATTCTTGAACTGTGACACTCAATAGATTCCGTATAATTTATCCAATATTTGACTTTCCCCACTGTTAAATTTAATTAACTTACTTGCAGCGGGGAAAACATTGCTTAAAACTAAAAAAAAAATTGATAATCACTGCTAAAAAACAGCTCTTCTATTGATTTTTAATAATTGGGATACATTACGAGAGTCACGTTGCTTAATGTTTTATTCCTTCCCATTCCTACCCCTCGCCCCCGACCCCCCAACGGATGAAAATAAAAATAAATCATGTGAAACAATGAGGCGTAGCGATTAACCATTAATATCGAGTTTCTCTTATTTTTTCTTTTCTTTACGATTCTTTTTTTTCGGGGGAAGAGAGGAGTGAAGGGGAAGGTTGGGATGGAGAGGGGAGAAGAGGAGGTAACGCTTTCTTAGCGACGCCGTCTCTCCTCCCACCCCCCCTATCCTGAATCGCGGGTCTTCTTGCATCATTTTTCTTCTCGAGTTTTCCCTCGAGACGATGTTTCGTTCCCATGGCAACCTCTCGTCTCGTTTTTCGCCGCCCGTCATTTCGGAGACGGGAAAATGGTGTGAGTGGCAGTGGGAAAGGGTGGTTGGGGTGGGTGGAATGGAAGAATAGGAGGATGTGAGGCCTAGGGGAGGTCTGCGCGCCACACCTTGGTGTGGAAACCCCGGCATGGTGCCGACACTAACTCCCCACCCCTCTCTCCCTTCCTGAAAACTGAAACAGCGCGGCGGGTGGGACGAGGGGAGGGTGAAAGGCGGGGGGAGGGACAAGGGGGTTTGGATTTCGAAGACGACTACCCTGATGCCACGAAAGAGAAACGATCTCAACTTTTCGCTGACTTTCAGACTTTCACCCCTAGTTGCCTGGAGACGATGCTCAGGGAGAAGAGATTCCAGCTGCGGAATCATGGAATGGAATATGTATTATGATGGACAAAGGAGCGGTTATTGCCCCCGGATCTGTCCGAAACGATCGATTGAACCGATCACTTCAGTTTAGATTATCGAATGTGTGTGCGTGGAGCATGTCTACAGCTACACAATACCCTTCAAGCTTTCCCAATGGCGTGTGGCCTGGGGGGGGGGTGGGCTAGGGCACAACCCGTAAAAGTAGGGTGCAATTACATGAAATAATAAAAAAATTCTAATGTATACCCACATAAAAGTATATATTCATGCAAAAATTATTTTAACTTACAAGAAAATACAAACTCAAGCAATTAATGTACGCAAGTACATGGACATACGAATGTACTAGATGTCTACACAAAGTTTAATCTGCTTCCCGCTTGGAACAAAATTGACTGCGATTTTGTTACTTTTGTGATTTCTGATCGTCACGGGAGAGAACGGATGCGAGGGATGTTCTATAAACTAACCTCCGTTATTCTATAAAAATACACTATGGAATAGACACAGAAAATTTATTATTTTCATCTCACAACTACACATATCCACTATTTTATACATATTCGACAAACAGATTTAAACATTTGCCTTATCTCTGAACTAGTTTTCAAATGCCTTCAGTATAAAATTTTGTCGCCTGAGATCGCAGCCAATCTATGACGGCATCTTGGATTACCTCGTCGAGACGAGCACAAAACATGTAGTGGCCTAATTTTTCAATTGTATTTCCATGAAAAAGAGTCGTAGAAATCAGTGAAAAACTTTCTAAAGATTCCAGATATATTAGTGAAACGCCGGTTTTTGCGAACTTTTCGTCAATTTTCAGGTACAAATAATAACAATTTAATAAATTATTCATAATTAATAGCATTATTATTATTTAATTTTTCATAATTTTAATTTTTTTCGTCATTGTTCACCTCATACGAGCGGGCACTTATGTCATCATCACGGACTTTTGTGTTCACTCTTTGAGAAATGACAGCACTGACGCGTAACTCTTGTCACTCATCACATTTTGTCCGCACAGAGCGCAAATTTTCGATGAATGTCCAACAGCTTTGAAGTCTTTTTATCAGTAAAAAACCTTATCACTGAACGAACTTTCCGTTTGGCGGTGATTTCAATTGTATTTTTCATTTTGACTCGCTATTTTAAACTAATGGCGAGCGGCGTGACCTGCTAACCACTCCTGATTGAGGCAAACTGGCCTACTGTGGGCGTCAATACAGGATCATTAGGCTCCCTCAACCAATTTTCACGGTACACGAAAACGGAGGTTACTTTCTGGACCGCTTTGCATCTATCTGGTACTGGAGTTTATCTGCCTTACAAGTATTTTATTATTATGGTATAACATACCCACATGATGTGGGGCCATAGTAATTTTCCTTTGTGTCATAGTTAGAATCGTAAGTACTGAAACTTATTATAGTTCTAAGTTTCTCCTATCCTATTCGCGTATCAAGCGGATACCAGTCCAACTGCCCTAAAAGGCCCGTCACGTTCGTCTTATTATTGTATCGATTTTTGAATCTTGCGGATGTTCTCTGAATTATTATCTAATAATTTTATCAAAGATTTTTCCCAAGGGTCCCAAATACTTGCGGCGTTTTCCAAATTGGATCTGACTAAAGGGAAAAAAACACATCTCCTTTAATTTTGCATTAAATTTCCTCAGCACCCATCTAAAGATTCCTAGTTTTTTTAAGCCATTCCGCATATTTCTTTGATATTTTTACTATATGTAATCTACTGTTTCTTTTCCTAACGCAATTTTCTCCTTATGTCGCTAATACTTTGACCTATTTGGTTCAAAACTCTTCCGAGATACCTAAACTGTTCCACCTGCTCTAGTTTTGGGCCTCCTATTTCAACGTTTAATTTAGCCTTTCTCTTTCTGTAAAACCGCATAGCATTCGTTATATTTATACTTAGGTTATTCTCATCCAATATCTATCGCACTGTATTTTCAATTCAAGCAGCAATGTTTGTAACCCCCTGACTGACTGACTACTTAAGGCTTGACCAAAATCTAACTGATTTTGTGAATTCCTCGCCGACTTGCATTCCTATCTTCACTTCTTCCTTTGCCTCTTCAATCATTTCCTCCGCATTTATTTTAAACAGCACCGGTGATAATTGACAACCCTGCGTTACACCTCTTCCTACACTGCCCCTCCCTGCTCTCCGTCCCCCACTCGCCCCTGAGGAGTCCGAGATGTGTCTACAGGCTGCGGATTAACCTCCTACCCCAGCCGATATAGTCCTTTTTTTGCAAAGGACGGAAATTTCGAAAAAATAAATTTGCTAATTTATTTTCGCATGATAAATTAAAGTCATAGTCATTGCTTAAAAGTCTAATATTCCTGCCCGTTTCCTCAATTTTCAATTCCATCTCCATATCCAGTTAACACATAAGTTTGGGGTTAAATCTCCAAGTAATCTTAATGCGCTGAATTTTCACCAGAGCATTACGATGCATCCTTCGAAATTTAATATTTATAAATATTAGCTGGCTGGAATATCGGCGAAACCGTTTTTTATTCGGTCTATCGACCGTGGTGAAAATCCGTGAAATATGTTCAAATAATAAGTGTTCTCATTGGAAATTTATAACACATTTGAGTCATAACGACAATTTGATGAAAATTCATGAAACTTAATTTTGTTTGAACATGTGAGGTATTTTTATGACTTTAAGGTCGATGCTTATTTGAGTTATATAAATATTAAATGTGCAATTTTGGATGCAAAATTGGAGTTGAATGAACATCCACCATGCCTAGAACTCATCCGTGTACGATATTTTCTTTCCTTCCATTTCACCTCTTTTATTCTTCTCCACACGCTTATTTCAAAAGTCAAGATCTTTATTTTAAAGACCATGTTTCCGATTTGTACAAAACCACATTCCATACCAAAGTTTTCACAAATCTTTTTTTAACTTACTCTACGTCAATTTCCTCCTTCCCTTTTTTGCCTGACTCAATTCTTCATATATCCCAACAACTTGGCCATCTTGGTCCAAAGCACGTCCAAGATGATTAAACTCTTCCATTTGCAGTAATTTTATTCTTTACTTTGGCGAACTTGGTGCAGAACGCTTGTGAAGTCAGGTCAACTTTTCCCCCTGCTCTTGTTTTAAACCTCCTCCCTTAAAGCTTGAATTACTCTTCCTTAGAAATTTCACAACCTTTGTTTTATTCACATTGATTCATATCCCAAACCAATAGAACTCATCTTCTAACATTTTTAGAAATGATAATCTAATAATTTGTAAACTTAAATGAAATAAATGAACGTAACTTCTTTAAGAAAACTCTGGAAGGTATACTCTTGGGGGACCTTTCGTCACTTTTAGGTTCCTAATCTTTGGAGCTTACTCTTTCTCGCGAGAATGCACTAAAAAATTGCTGGGGGTAGTTCTAACTCCACGCCTTTCATTGGGTACATATCAGGACAATATGCGGATCCACTTAAAAGAAACTCGGCTTTATTTTACGGGTGTTGGGGAAATGTAATGAGAAAGTTAAAGAGAGGTGTTATTTTGCTCTAGTTAGGCCTGATTTGGAATATGCCGCATAGTATTTGGGATCCTTTGGAGAAAATTTGGCAAAAAGAATTAGATAAAGTCTAGAGAAAATCCACTAGATTCGTTAAAAATTATTACAATAAGAACACAAGTGTGACAGGTATCTTAGGGAATATAGGCTGAGAGCCACTTGATATACGAAGATAAGAAGCGAGACTTAGACGTTTAGAAAGGTTCAGACCAAACGGGTTTAACGATGACGCTAAAGGAATTATAATGGTCCCACACTACTTATGTAGATCAGACCACAAAGATAAAATAAGAGAGATAGATTCCAGTACACATAAATATAAGTACTCATTATTTCCCCGAACAATCAGAAATCATAATAGTAAGAAACCGAAGTCACTTTAGAAATATGAAAAACATTGAATTTACAAGTCGGAACAAAATTTAAAACTGCAAAGATGTTAGATATATTTTTTGGTGCATATGTATGTTAGTTGGTAGTTTGACTGTTTGCATTTGTGTGGGATATAAGTGTTCTTGCATGAATGTACACCATGTTTTGTTTGTGGGTAGCATAAATTTGTGGCTTTTGCATGCGGTTTTTTTCTTAATTACGGGTGGTGCCCTAGCACTTAGTACCCCGCAAGCCACACGCCCTTGCGGCGGCTTGCGGGGTACTAAGTAGATGTAGATGTAGAAAAATAAACTGATACCATTCTAAAGTGGAAAAAAATTGAAGCTGTTACAGTTAGGAAAATAGAAACATGAATGATCAGCTATTTCGTCCAGCAGATAAGGGAGGAGGGATATTTGCTCCACTAGGAGGCTGATGAAGTTTCTTGCATACGTTTCACTACCGCGTGGTGTACTTCCACACAAAGTTGACTGCAGGCAAACAAGTGCGCTAGTTTTGAAATGAAACCAACCGGAAAATCCTTAGATGAGCGTGTGATTTGCGTTGGGCTCTTTGTTCCGTGTACTAATATTCCAAAAATCAAATATTTTCTGTCCAACTTTTCAGACATCACAAATATTCACTAAAAGAGGAACAACCTGAGGCCTGAAGTACCATATTCATAACATTTATAATATAAAGGGCAACAAGAGCATTATTTAGGTTTATTTTTTCCTTTTTATTTAGTTAATGCTGGCAAGTGTTGTTTTACGAAAATTCGTATCAAAATTATAAGTTCAGTAATGAGTTTCAGTAGTTTTCACATTAAGAAGTATTTGCGTAGAATCCATTATTCACTGTCATATAAGTGAATTTTTAATGTGTACGTAGAAATTTTATGTGCTGGTAAAGATGTTTTAATTGAATGCAACAATTCCAGAATGTAAAAATCATTCACCTTGACCGGGATCGGGATGACTCCGTCAAAAAGTTACTGTCGCGGCGGCATCTCCCGCAGTTTATTGGAAAATGTTGTGATTGTTTTAAATATTAAAAAAGTATTGAAATATGTGTGTTATATCTATATATATGATTATATTATTTGTGAAATAGCTGATGAAATTTTTATTGACGTGAACTATCGAAGTTTTTGAAACTAGTTTTTATTTAATTTTTTATCTACCCTTGAATTTAGAAGTCTTAGGCTAAAATGCTAGAATATTAGCTCATTTCAATTAAGTAGTATCCGTGTGCATTTCCCCAGTGATGAGAGTTATTTAAATTGACAGTACAAAACTTAGAAAAGTGAGTTTTTTTATCCTTGAAAAAGTTTAACCATTTAGTTGCTGAGCACCTATCATTAAGGGCATTGTATACGTATACACAATATGATGTTAATTCTGATAGGAAAATTTGTGTTCACGCATTCTCCAAATTAACCTCTTGTAAAATTTTTAAGCAATGAACCATCACCCATTGTTGCGCTTATATTTTATTTTTGCTCTCGTAATCCAAAATGGCTATCACTAAAGTCAATTACTCTACCTGTATTACCTGCTATACAAATGTAAAACTGGTGTAAACCATTGGTGAATCAGTATATTATCATATGACCTACTTAAATATAATTATGTCAATAGGACGGGTTGTGACCATTAATTTCCGGATATCTAAAAATAGATTTACAATGAATAAATATAACGATTTCGAGTATCCAAAGCGTGTTTTTTATTATTGTAGAGTATAAGAAAAAGTAGATTTAAAATTGAATTAACCCAAAGTTCTCGGGTATCTAAGGTGTGTTATTATTATTGACCAAATCCTTCAGACTTAAAAGAACAAATGCATTATTTTTCTGTGGATAAAAAGGGAATTGATGAAATTTCAATTTTTTCATTTATTATAGTACGCTAAGTGCATCAGCTCGATTTATTTAATTCGGTGCCCAAAATACCCGGAAAGGTCAAATTACATAAAATGCAATTTATTGAAACAATGTTTTCTTATAAAACTATTCCAAAAATGATCAAATTACATAAATTAATGTTTATTACCAAAGCAGTATTTAAGAATTACGTGGAATATAAAAAAAATCAGTAGTTTATTCGCTTCCATTAGACCTTATACTATTTACTCTCCACTGACAGTAATCCTAATGAAAATTAATAACCTCGGATAAGTTTCGCGAAGTAACTGGATATGTTTAATTATCTGCGGAAGAAAAAATGTTGGATACCTGTGCGCGCTAATGCAATTAGCGTAATTAGACCTCGTGCGACTGCATTGTATTAAATCATTTCGTCGACCCTTTATGGAATAACCACGCTCACTCAGCGTGCGTTATCTATCGCTCCCGGTCTGAAGAGATGCTAGATTTCGAAAGGATAGCACATGGCGTCCTCGCAATCCCACGAAGACGTTCTCCTAAGGGCGAGAGTTTCGTTATTAACTTCCATAAATCTACGAATTAATTACACGTCATATACTCTCATTCCTCCCTTAATAGCTCGAGAGTGATGTTAATTAAATCTCTCGTCGTGTTGCACATAGCTGGAAATTAACTTCTTCATTGCTGTGATATGCTGTGCATTTCCATGAGAATGCCGTCTGTTAAAGAGATGACGTTTCCTTTGAATAATGAAGAGGAAGGCGTGTGTTATGCATCCATATTAACTCATTAATATTCGTACAAGTCGATCGGATTTTGAAACAGATTGGAGAGTTTAAAAGTAAATTATTTCGTAGTATAAAGATTGGGATGGGGGGGGGGATTTAGTAGTACTTCTTCCTAGAATCAACTTTTCCTTCGACGTAGATTCCCGGTTTTAAGTTGAAAATTTTAATTGAAATTTTATTTAGTCCTTATAATTACGATGGGTCCTTATATAAGTCCACCCACCTCCCTCCATTTTACTAATTACCAACTCATCCTTAATTTCGTCAATGCCAATTCGGATCTCCTATAATGAAACGCGTGTGCGCCAGGAGTTCATCAGCTAATTCAAAGACGTGGCGGTAAATGCCTCATCCATAGATTTAGCGGAGTCACCAGCTGATGTGAGCAAAAATGAGAGAGATATTTTACGGCGCTGATGCCTCCTGTGTTAGAACACGAATGCCATTCTCGAAATCCGCTTTTATATTCTATTTAGGGATCAAAATGTTGGGCTGTCGGGCTAGGGCAATTATACCATCGTTTTATCTAATACACAAAACTCTCATGAACATATGTATGTGTGTATACATGCAAGTTTTCTTTAGTACATGTACAGTATACGTACTTAAAAAATAATTTAATAATTGGTGTGTTTGATTTAGACAGTAAATTTTGGTCTTAAAGTTAAGCTATTCGGTCCTTTCGTTTCGCATTATGTCGTCAAGGTCATTGGTTTACAGAATATATTCTTAAGATACGAGATGACTACCTTTATCGGCAAATAGAGAGGACGTAAAATTCATTTATCGCGTCTTTTTTCAAACATTTCCCTACTCTATGGTAAGTGCAGCTGGAATTGATTTGTATTTGCTGTTTCCGTAAAAGCAATGTGGATTGCAAATAATCTTAGGCTAGTTCATTTGCGGTTTGTTGAAACCATTATAAGAAGCAAAAACAATTTATTTGAGTCATGATAAAACGTCATTATTAAAAACGTCATATTATTAAAAACGTCATCTACCAGGCGCATATGATCCATTTATTCGAAAGTGATTCTTTACGTCAAAAGCAATCGGACAAACATGATACACTGTGGAGTGTTGTATCGTTTTTCCTTCGTATAAATAGCCCTTTTGATGGTATTCTCGCGATAGTTAGTAAGAGGGAGTTTCTCACGGCACCTGTGTTTAACAGAAAATTCACACTAGGGAGATTGTTGAGTCGGAAGGGATACTTACTCTGAATGCGTTGGGCTGTTTATATTGCCGGAGGGTATATTGGTCGCCTGGAGGTCAACATCTCTCTCCAAAAAAACTTCAAATTATTTTTCGTAAAGAAAACACATGAATCGGGCAAAGTACTCTTCCTGATCTTTTAAGTCACTCGGGTTAATTAAAAAGGTAATTTGGCTGGTTCATCGTAAGAAACTGTCGTATATTACCAGAGGAGCTAGATTTGTAAAACGTTGCTATGATACACTTAGTAGCGTATCCAAAATATTAGAGCAGCTAGGAACTGGGAGTCACTCACGGAGCGAAGGTTACAGATTGAAGTTCTATCATGAACTGGAATAACATCTCTTTAGCAGTGATGTTGAGAATATATTATTACTCGCATCGTACTACGGTAGGAAATATTATGCCAATAAAATTAGAGAGATTAAGTTTAGGGCACATAGATTTAAGATGTAATTTTTCCACGAACAACAGGAGATCATAATAACACATTTCGACCGCAGTAGGGTCATGTTCGTGTAAAATTATTCTGGTGTATATTCACCTCCTGCCACACACCCTAGAGGTAGCTTGCAGGGTACTAAAAAATATAATATAATTTGTATGATACTCAACTTCCCTGTCATTCATTCCCTCGTTTACATGAGAGTTACTTTTCCTCTCGCAATTCTTCGTCTATCGTCCCGACTACTTAAATTAAGTTTGATTCAGAACATGTCCAAAATAGATAAAATGTTCAACATGCTCTATTTTATAAAATCCTATTTTTATATTGAACTTAAGTTTATTCTTTCTCTTGAACTTTGTAGCCTCAGTTTTTTGTACGTTAATTCTCATCTCATACGCATTACACCGGCTTTCCAATGCGTTCATTAATACTTGCAATCCCTTGGCTGACTGGCTAATTAAAGCTTCATCATTCGCAAAGTAATTGGTAGGTAAAATTTACTTCCCTTTATATTTGAATTAACTAACAAAGAATATATTCCTCGAGCTTTTTATTCCAAAACGTGCTCTCATGGGCAAACATTTATATAATAATTGTTTTTTCGTCTCTTTATTTCACGTCTTTCCTCCCGCTTCGTAGAGCGCACAGCTTAAAATACCGAATTATCAATGAGATGGTTGTTAAAATCAGACCATCCGCCAGAATTTGAAAATGTTCATTAAATACCATTGTGTTCGCTTCCCCAAACATTGACCTTATCCCTAATTATGTAATTATCCTGTCATAGCCAAATTAAATCTCGTTCCTGCCCCTTTCTTTGAAGCTTACCCCATTCTTCCCCTTACCCCGGACTTTCTCCTCTCCTGACCTTCAATACCTCCATCCATGAACAATCCATAATAGAAGAGTGTACTTTTAATTCGTCTTTCCTCTTCTAATTCAAGGGTGTTCTCCTGGCTCCGAAACATTTTTGAGTTTTACTTACATTTAGGATTTTCTAACTATGATTTGGTGATCGTCTAAATGTGTGTGCGTGTGTACGTGGGAGAGTTCAATAAGCGATATTTGACAATTGAATGGCACACAAAAGAAACCAAGCAACAAAGTTAAATAAAAAAAAGAGACGCAGCCCCACAAGAGTTGAATTTTGATCAGCAAAACTACCTTCTTCAGTGAGAATTTTCTACTTTCTTTCTGCTGGAGAAGGTGGCAGCGCCACCAATAATTAAATTTTGGTGTCAGGTATTTCCCCCTTCTAATCTTATACGTGTATCCTGAGTTTTAGATTTCCCTTTTTTAGTTTTTTAGTTTTCCCTACCGTTTGGTATAGTACTAGGTGAACTTTAAACGTCACGAATAAAATCCTCTTCTTCCGGGTTTAAATAAGTGGGATAAGACACTGGGATAAGTGTGTGAGGTCCCAAGAGGATTACTGCAAAGGGGACTGAGGCCTAATTGCTCTACAAGTAGGCAGGCAATTTTTTTTCAAAATATTGCATGGCTGGTTCCTTTCCGGACGGACCTTGCATACACACACACACCTTTATATCGGCAAACGACCATTGAAAAGACTGAGCCTTTGTGTCAAGGTTATAGCCGTAGATCCATGCCTCCTCTCCACTTATGATCTTTTTTAGATAGCCTGGGTCATCGTTTGCGCCTTGGAGCCAGTCCCCTGAGACTGTAGAACGAAAGTCTTGATGTTGACGAGATAAACGAGAATACGGCGAGGCAGCTGATGACCATTCCGAAAAAGAACTTTGCCGATTGTTTTGGAAAAAGGAAGATACGCTGGGATAAGTGTGTAAGGTTCCAATGGGAATCTTTCGAAGGGAACTAAGGCCTCATTGCTCTAGGTAGGCTACTTTGATCAAAATATTGCATGGCTGAATCCTTTTTGGGCATACCTCGTATGTATGTATGTATAAATCCTAATGATATACTATATAAATCAGAAAATTAATTAGTTCGTTTTTTTGGGGGCACATCACGCCAAGACGGTTTCAATATTTTGCATGAATTGAGTAAAAGTTCCCAAAGTAAAACATATCCGATTTAGGAATACCTATTTGGAAATTTTTGAGAAATGAAAAAAAAACAAATATTTTGAAAAAAGTTTCTTTTTTTGCATAGAGATGGCGACTGTTTCACTTATAATTAAAATTCAAATTTATTCCCTTCAGTAGGAAGGAGGGACAATAAAACGAACAATCTGTTTTTTCCTGTTTATTATATCTTTTAGAAACGTACATTAGAATTCATTCCATCATCTGATTGGAGGTTTCGTGTGTTGTAAACAGCTGCTGGTAAATTCTATAGTCTCGTAGAATTTGCTAAAGAGATAACTTTAAAAATGCGTCTGTTCGTCAATCTGAAACGCAGACTGTATTTTGAAAGTCTAATTTGGATCCTATGATGATTTATTTTGGCTTATGGGAATCAATTAAAGATGCAATTGATAGAATGAATTCTGCATAAGGTTGTTTGTATGATTTTCAGTGTGGGAGTTCTGGTATCGGAGGATATGGGTAACATTTATTATTCCCCTTTTTCATCCCGTTCATGCATCCGGAAGCCCGCATCAATCACAGCTGCCCCGAACGGTTATGACACGCGCCGTTCTCTTCGTCGAGGATGAATGATATCTCAACCACCCCGAGCAGGAATATTGCACAAGACGGCGGATAAAAATCTCCCATCTCCTGATGGCTCTTTTCAGACGGAAGAACTCTACCGCGAGATCGATCATAGGAGCGATCAGTTTATTGCGCGGAAGGGTGATTTAAGCCCTGGAAAAGAGGAAATCGCCACCGGAATCATGGAGCGTGGGTAAAAAAAAAACTCTATCTCTCATTCTCTCCATCCTTTAGGCTTTTCAAGATCAGAGGTTGGATATATCAGTGTCAGTGCCCACTTGGAAACAAGGGGAGGGGAAATATACGGTTGGATTGCGGAAGGGAATCACCAGATGATGATAAAAAATAGAACGGAAACCTCACCACGTTCGCCTTGCTTCCTTGTGTTTTTTTTATAAAAATGGCTGTGCGATCTCCGAATTTTAACATCGAACTCCGTCGTTAAGATGGGTACCGTATATTTGGGGATGCATCGAGTTCCTTCGATGCGAACAGTCAAGATCGAATTCCGTATCGACAGGGCATTTTTGACAACCCACCACTACGTTGCTACTGCCATAGATTTACGTACCCCAGAAACATTCAGGGGTTGACTCGCAAATCATGGCGTTTTTATCGAATGCAGGATCCAAACAAAGCGATGGAGGTTGAAAACTTTCACTGACATAAATGCAGTGATGGAATCGGTGGAGCCATCTTCAAAAATCTTAAGAGAATTGAATAAATTGTAAATTAATTAAATTATGCTCAATTATTATTCACAAAAACCCTTGATGGAACAGTTTACCATTCAATTATCACATATAACAGGGTTCTCCTGATGTTAGAACTAGTTATCAGGGGAAGTGATCCAAAGCTGAAATTATTTGCTCTCTTAGTTGACTTGATAAGTGGTGGGAGTTTAAATTGATGGAGGGTTGGAATAAAACCTAGAATTGAAAAGGCGCCCAGTGATTCCATAGTTTAAAGTCCCATCCGACTGATGGCGATACGGACTTTACACGGACCCTTCGCATGATAGCCAAATGGGATTTGGGATGTACTTGAAAAATCCTGCCGACGCAAGATTTCGAAGACGAGACCTCGGGGTGGGAACCAGTGCACTAACAATGGCACCGACCATGTGGTTATCGTATTTACCTTATTCCCCGGGCTACCAGCTCAGCTAATAACAACAAGCCTGAATAAGCGTGAAGGGTGAGCCTGAATGACGGCTTTCCTATTTGAATGGCGTTACAATTTTACCTTTTTCTTTATCCTTTTCCTTCTATCCCCTTTTCTGATAAACTCCTTTGAACAGCTGATCCTTATATTACGTGACACCACATCCCTACTCCTTGACCACTTGCTGTTTCTCGCCACTTGGATATAAACGATAGTCCCATCAACATATAGTTGATCGTGCAGGTGCGTCTCGTTGAAGGATTCTCCAGAGAGCGATGGAACTCCGTTGAGTCAGAATTTCCCTCATTCCTCGTCCCTCATCCCTCATCCCACTTCAAAATCTCTGGCCATCAACAATTCATTCCTCTCAGAATAAAATTGGAGGACTTTTGGATTTGGGTTTGGAAAATAATAGAGAATTAAATGGACGGATATTAAAACTAACGATGAAGTCCTAGGCATAGCAGACAATGAGAGACGGCTGTTGGGATAAAATCGCAGACGGTATATTAAGAAGGTGTAGGAGATACCAAGTGGCAATGGGATGCAGATAACGGCATTGGAGGAGGGAGAAACTGGGATAATCGAGATAGACGGTGGAAATGAATAAGTATTCTGGATTAAATTAGGAAAGGTAGGAACAATACAGAACCAAAGAATGAGATATTGCTATTTTTAGTTTGAAATTTAAGGTTATGTCGTGTCATGTAAGTAATGGCTTCCGAGTGCAGTACTGTTGTACCCCTGAATTCTACGTGTCTATAGAAGAGGCATTAAAAGAAGCACAAAAATTGGGCGATCTAAGGAGTCAAGGTGACTGACGAAGAAATAAATATGCTCCAGCTCGCAGGTGGCTTCGCAGTAGT
This sequence comes from Hetaerina americana, assembly GCF_022747635.1. Lineage (NCBI taxonomy): Eukaryota > Metazoa > Arthropoda > Insecta > Odonata > Calopterygidae > Hetaerina > Hetaerina americana. Next base: position 29,144,641 of record NW_027286181.1, read on the forward strand.
TTGAGAAATGCGAGAGGTCCTACTTGGAACTCTGAATACTGTGGACCATGCTCTTCGGGAACATAATATGAGTATCAACAAGAAGGCAACCAAAATTCTGTTGTGTGGCAGAAAGTGGCTGAAGGTAGATATCACAAATGTTGGAGTGTAACTAGAGAAAGTGGAATCCTTCTTCTAACTGGCAGCGGTATAACTTTGGGATGGAAGAAGTTTGACTAACATCAAACGAAGAATATCTCAAGTTAAGTAGGTGATCATGAGGACGAATCTTAAACTTTAGACGAATCTTAGACTTTATTTAAACAACGTGAGGTTGAAAACAGGGAATTAGGTCTTCAAAACGTATTTATGGCATGGAAGATGAAGCTCCATGGATCAGAGACCTGGAACATAAAAATTGGACCGGCGGAGAATAGATTTCTTAGAAGCATGGTGAAGGAGAATGCTGAATGTTAAATGAACAAATTCCAAAGAAACTACGGTATATGCCGCAACAGTAACTTTTAACGGAGTCATCCGCTAATGTGCATTTCAATGCAACAATTTCAGAGTGTAAAAATCATTCGCCTTGACTGGGATGTTAAATGAACAGACAAAGTGAGGAAAGAGGAAGCATATACAGGTGGCAGAGCAGAAGAGGAAAGGACTTGGAGAACTCAACGACCAAGAAGAACTAGATGGATTTGGCACGCCTTGAGGAGCAATGAATTAATAAGAACCATATTAGTAAGGAAAATTGAAGGGAATACCAAGGGACAAGTACCCAAGACAAATTAAAAAGGACGTTTAGAGAAACTTTAAAGAATTAAGAGAAACTGTCAGGGGGCGAGGGAATCAACAGTGGATATAGGAGAGTGGAGGGCTGTAGCGAACCAAACTCAGGATTGACATTTTGATGATCTAATCTCAATCCACATGAGAATAAGGAACACGTTTATTTCGACATAAGTTGAACCATTTTCCAGGGTAGGGTATCGTGCACCCGAAATTACGTTTTTCGTCCATTTCAGTGAATCGTGATCTCTCATCCAAAACATGGCTGTTGCGCAAGTGCCGCGAATTTTATTTGCCTGTATCCCGGAGGTCACAGTCGCAATATAATATATTTAAGAATCAATCTTGATAAACACTTATATTGAAACAATCATATGATTAGCGTATCAAATTTTTGAGATATTTTTTCGTTATTATACTTTGTCCGTAATGAGAGTGGCTTGCATTATTTTCAGAAATTCTGTATGATGTATTCCTGAAGACGCTTTCGTCAATTTCTACTGTTAAACAATCTTCGCATCTTTAAGTTTTAGATAGTACAGTAAGGAATACTCACTTAATTCACGGAATACATTTTTCAAGTCCGTCACTGTCGCACATGCCCATTCCAAACTCTTGGTTACGGAACTTGAATGTTGTATACTATCTACTCCAATTGAACGAGAAATACACAGTACATATATTCTCAATATTAATTTTGCTGAGCTCCAACCATTTATCATTTCATGAACGCTTGGATGTGCTGCAGGAACTTTTATGACGTCGCCAATTCTCCTGACGTCACCATTTATCTTCCTTAATAGTAAATGCCAAATTCATTTCGTGCCCTTGATTTACTTCGAAAGTAAAAAAATTGAAGTAAACTACGAATGTTTACCAAAACGCTGTCAAGGAAACGATAGGTAGGTGTAACAATTATTGAGACGCGAAATTAAATGATGAAACAAAAATGTTTTCCGAAACACTCAAAGGAACAAATTGCATCCTCTTTCTGAACGAAACCCATCGCAAGGTGCCTGCTCTGTTTGCGCCGGAACCCGTCTACGTGTAAGTGTGAAAAAACGTCCATGCGTCTTCGTGTGTTGGTTACCCTAACGTGCCGAAACCCTGAAATAGAGGAGAGGGGGGGAGGAGACGAATTTCCCACATTTATTTCTCCCCCACCCTTGGACCCTCCCAAATTCCCTTCCACGCCACCTTCTGCGGCCAAGGGTCATTATTTCAATCAAACAAGCTTTCAGCGCTGAGAGAGCCGAACTGAAGGCTCTCGAGTTTTTTTTCGTCTCGCTCTCATTATTTCTTGTTTTTTTTTGGGGGGAGTTGGGAAGGAGATTGAGGACTTCGGGGAGCATCCCATAACTCGTATTCGTGACAATTTACCCTTATCTCCAAAGCAAAGGAAGGGTGGTGGAGTGGACGCGGCGTTAGAGTTAGTAATATAGCAATAGGAATTGATAGGGAGAGAGATAAAAAAAATGACATCCAAGGAGGTAAAAATGAGGAAGGTAGGTAGACCGAAGGAATTACCGTTTTTTTTAACCCCCGCTCACAAGAGACTCGATATTTTGTCTGCAGATCTTCAGTCCGGGTAGTGACAGTGGATCTCGCTCAAATACCTGAGCTCGTTAACAGAAATTTGGTAATGGGTTATTACGAAAGAATATGAGAAATTTTCGTAAGTAGCTCCGATAATTTTAGTGGTTTTCGGAAGCTAATAAAAATTGACCTACGATTTTTATTTTTTAGAGCCCATGACCACTACTCATTAATTTAAACATTAACATTGGATGACATGAACCAGATCAGTTCATGCATCTTGAAAATGTTAAAGAATATGTTCAAAGTATTAGTAGGAGAGAAGGAGAGTTAAGAAGGAGAGTTTTGTTAGGAAAAGAAGCTTTGACCGAGAGGAAGGAGTTTATGACACGTACGCTCAGTAAGGATCAATGGGAGGGGAAAGGAAAGGGAGGAAAAAGTCTTAACTATAGATACTATAAAAGGAATTGGTGACCGCGATGCAGTAGACGTTAAGTTTTCATTACATGGGGTCAGAAATAAGAAGCTTTAAAGAAAAATTTACTTCCTTAAAGGAGGGGACTGTAATGACCTAAAATGCATGCTACCGAGTCAATTTGCAAATTTTAAGAAATATAGTAATCACAGAAAAACTGAGGATACGTGGAATCACTTCCTTGAGATCACGCGCTCAGCAGTCAACAAGTTCATTTCCAGTAAATTTATAAAAGATGACATAGAACCGAGATGGTACAACGCCGATGTTCGGAAGGCATTGCAATGCTAAAGGTTATGTCATGCCAAAATGAAAAACATTAGGGATGATACCTCTGGCGACAAAAAGAATGAGATCACTTATGGTTGCAAGATGGGTGAATACCAAGAATGAATTTCGGAAAGCCATAAGCGAATTCAGAAGGAAATTATTAGCGGAATATTTGAAAGAGAATACTAAAGCAATTTTGTCGTAGGTCAGAGAGGTTCAGGGAAATAGGTCAACTGTTAATTCACTCAAAAATGATAGAAACGGAAGAGTATCCAGCAGTTTGACCAATGTCTCACCGAATGATCCCGATAGCTTACCAAATCGTGCATATTCAACCGATGCTCAAAATTGAAATATCATATAATTGAATAGAAAGCTTGTTGAAAAAGTATTAAGGATGCTAAGAAAGGACATGGAGGGTAGTGTTGTGCGGCGCGGAAAGCTGGTTTTATGAGGCTAAGGGCTAGATAGGAGACTGGATGTAATCGACGCTATTTTGTGTATTCAATGTTCTTCACTTGGCGGAATTAAAAAGCGACCTGATAACTTCCTGGATAAACCACGATTTTTTCTTTAAAAGTCCACCCCTGTTTTTTTGTGGCTGTCGTCTACCCCATTAAAAATTTATGCAAAATTGCGCCCGCATATTCATGAGAGAGAGATAGTAAAAGTAAACGGAAATTCAGGGAAGCTAAAACAGAAAACGTTAAAGAAAAAAATTATCTATTCAGCCAACCAACTAACCCCGGCTGCAATCCTAATTATACAATTGAAAGCTGAAATATGGTTTTGTCCTAACTACCGATCTCTTTCTATCACTTCCTCTATATTTAAAATAAAATAACGTATTAAATATACATGTATATTACGTTTCGGCTTGTTGGTACGATATTACACTTCGGATCAATTTACGAGGGTGTACCCAAAGAAAGCATGCCCTTCAAGAGTTGCTCGTTATTTTGTTCTAGGAAATTGTCAATCACACCGATTTAGTCCAGTGAAAGTTCACCTGCGCTTCAATCATAATTGATTTTGAAGAAAAATGAACGACTCCTCCTTCCGAAATTGCCGTTCTGGATGGACGTAGGATATTTCAGAATAGGAATGTTGGCTAAAATGGACAATTTTTTTATGGTGTCGGGCGTAAATTTTTTGAATAGATTCATATTGGAAATGAAAAAATAGTAATTCCACACACTTTGTGATTCCGTAGAAAATTTATAGAATAGCATTCCTTTTTAAATACCACTCGTGTAGTTCTCTCCTGAGCCATGCTTTCTTAGCGACCTTGACAGCCAAGGTGGCCGCTGGTTACCTGAATTTAACAATTAGCTTTCAGGCAAGTTATTTCTTTGGTGAAATGTTTACAGAATCTGGAAGTGATCTATTCAAATAGAATTTATATGACAAAAATATCTTATTTGGTCTTTTTATGTATTGCACTTGATTTTTCTTCCTGTTAAACTGTTTATAGTACTCCATATTTTCCTTATAATGTCCTTCCATTTTTTGAACAATTTATCCTTATTTGTTATCATTGATAGCACTCCTAGTTGTAATGTTACAATAATTTTTTTCATTGTAATTAACTTTGTTGATTACAAATAATATAATAGCGCCACATCTTGTTTTGGTTATCAATTTTCGGTATCTTTTTTATCCTTTCAATTGATAAAAATCTCTTTCTATTTCGCTTTTATTCTTATTATTCTATACTGGAGATATAATTGCAGATGATTAAGAATTATATCTATTTCACACCAATTTTTTCTTGATGATCTTATGTTTTTGAAAAATTGAAATTATTACATAGTTGAAAAATTAAAACATTGTTTGAAAGAGGATGAAAGAGGAATATCATATGAAACAATAATTATTTGGATTTTTAACAGTTGAAAACCAATCCATATATACTTAAGATCTCACAAAATAATGCCTTAGAACCCCCCTAGATCCTCCTCTGACCTTATCCTGATGGTCTCAGAGTTTTCCAACGTCTTTTCTAAAATTTTCCAACTTTACCCATTTATATTTGTATCCCCTTTCCTTTCCCTTTTCTTTTGCTCTCCATAACAAGTTTTGATAATAAAAAGTTAGTACTTCATTAATAAATATTTTGCCAGAAGATTTACTATTAGTAATATCACTGTTTTATGTCTACATCAATAATTCTATATCACTGTCAATAATTTTCCTTTTGGCAACCCATTTCTCTTAAAATTTTTTGCTTTTGAAGGACACCACCAGTTTGGTCTTTTTATCGGCAGACTTGCTCTTTATGAAAATTGCATCGTCAACTACGTTTTCACAGCAGTCTTCTATGCCAATTTCTTTGGCAATCTTTTCCACAATCGAGATTGGTGAAATATCATTATTATTCAAGGCAAGACCCAGAACTTCCACCTTGTTCCCCATAAGATTTTGTTCAAGTTCATTGACCCTATTTTGTAAATCACTAACCTGTCTGATTTTTTCATGTAGTTACTCCTTTAAATTGTTTATTATGTTTCTTAGGTCGTTAACCACTTTTATATTTCCCCATAGTTCGTCATATTTTCGTGCATAAAAGATAGGGTGTTGGAAATACCACTTACAGTTTTATCAAGGGGATCAAAACGTTGACTTAATTTGCAAAGCCCGTACATATCTCCATTGTTTATGTCCCATTCTTCCTATTCCACATTGGCCAGACGAAGGTTCTTTCATTGACCACTTGTCCTGCTTGTTATCTGTGTAGTAGTTTCATCATCACTCGTTGACTGTGATTGCCGGCAGTCAGGGTATTTCCAATTCTGTTTCTTCTTCTTAGACGTATTCCACCAAGTACTGTCAGCTAATAAATTGGGTTGCTTCAGGTGTGATGTAGTGGAAGTCGAACATAATGAATAACTGATTTTAGCAGTTTTCCACTTGATAAATTTTTTTTATTTTACAACTGGGTTTTGATGTAATACATCAGGTTACCTGATGATAATGTAATACATGGAAATCCAGTCATAAAATAAAAATAAAATTTAAATGGAATAAGTGCTACGATCAGTCGTTCATAATGTCAGAACAGGAGAAATGTGTGTTTATATCACACACAGTACAATTAACATGGGAGCCATCTTTTGGAAGCAATTCACTATATTTTCCACATAACATAATGCTCAATTGTTTTCGGAGCATATGTAAGTGCAAAGTAGTTTTTCCGATATTAGTTATACTAGCATGGAAACTACCACCAATTCCATGTAGATTTAATTATCTAATGATATTGAAAAATCCATTTAGCACTGCACCCGCATTGACATAATTATGAAATACCAGGACACACCAAGAGGTAGGCCACTCATGCATGACACTTCATTTGAATTATTTAATGAAAGTTATGTACAATTAGCTCAGCATCATAATTGTTCATTTGTTCCTTAAGTAGGCTCAGCAGCCATTTGCATATTTCCAATTTATTCTCCATATCCGCCTTCCCTCTACCATTCCTTTCATTTCACCTCAGGGTTTTTCTTCTTCTTCAGGTTCTGACAAACTATAATACTCGAAATCGTAATAGTAAACTCCAATTTTGGTCTTCACTGCCAAACATTCAACCTCGATGTTACATATTTCACGAAGTGAAGCCTGGAAGTGTGAAGTACAGGGTTCGTCCGGAATATAAGTGTACTGAGCTCAGGAAAAAAATATTATTACACTTTTACATATCTTAAGCTAATATTCCTCAAAATAGGACCCTTGTGAGTCGATGCACTTGTTCCAGCGGCGTTCCCATTCCTGGAACGCTCCCGCGAAGGCATCATCGGGAACCTCTCGAAGACACGTCGTCACGGCCTCTTTGACGGCGTCCAAAGTCCCGTATCGCGTTCCTTTCAAACTCCTCTTTATCTTCGGGAACAGAAAGAAGTCCGGTGGTGCCAAGTCCGGGCTGTAGGGCGGGTGCGGCAGCGTTGCCACGCCGTGCTTGGCCAAGAAGTCCGACACGACAAGCGCGGTGTGAGACGGCGCATTGTCGTGATGCAGCCGCCAGATGTTTTTGATCGCTGGCCGGACGCGGGCGACTCGTTTTCGAAGCCTGTCGAGCACTTGGACGTAAAATGCAGCATTTACAGTTTGTCGTTCAGGTACAAATTCGTAGTGGACGACTCCCCTTTTGTCAAAAAAGACAATGAGCATCGCCTTGATCCGAGATTTGCTCATGCGAGCTTTCTTTTGACGGGGTGATGATGGGGTGTGCCACTCCGCACTTTGTCTCTTCGACTCCGGGTCGTACTCAAAGATCCACGTCTCGTCACCCGAAACAACGTTCTCTAAAAAATGTGGATCATTTTTGCAGTGATCCGCAAGTTGTGTCGCAATTTCCAAACGATTGAGTCTTTGATCATCACTGAGCACTTTCGGCACCAACTTTGCACAAATTTTTCGCATCTGTAATTGGTGCCTAATAATCTCGTGTACTATTGTTTTTGGCACATTACACTGCTCTACTATCATCCGAACACTAAGACGACGATCAGAGTTCTGTACATCGCGAACTTTTCGCACATTTTCGTCGGTGAGTGTCGTTGATGGGCGTCCAGGCCGTGGTTCGTCGTCGACCTCTTCTCTGCCCTCCACGAACATCTTGTGCCACCGAAAGATCATGTTTCTGGACATGGCTGACTCCCCGTAAGCCTGGTTAATCATACCGACAGTTTTGGTAGACGATTTCCCAAGCTTTACCGAAAATTTGATGGAATAACGCTGCTCCAAAAACTTCGGCATCGCGTTCAGTGACGTGGGTCGAGCGTGGAGGTTCGCGTTAACAGAGCTCCTCACTACACCACAGCTCAGAGCCGACTGCCTTTTTCAGCGTCGCTTGCCAACATACCCCCCTCCAATCGCAGCCCGTCAGAGCGGTGCTGGGCGCACCTGGAGCGGCGGGAAAAAATCAGTACACTTATTTTCCGGACGAACCCTGTATACTTAAATGTTCCACCTTAATTCATTATTCGCGTGGTTTATCTTTTACTTCTAAGAATTTTTTAATAATTTTTTTGTTCGATAATATGTATTTATTTTTCATATAAATAGAATACCGGGGGATCGGGATGGTGCGGTGGCTTGCGTCCCACCGTGAGGGCCCGGGTAAAAATCCTGGAGACAACAATTATTTTTCAGTGGTATCTCGATCCCTACTTGAAGTGCTTTGTGGAGAGCATTTTGAGTGAGTACGCCGTCCGTCGGATGGGACGTTAAACTGCGGACCCCTTGGCGTCTTCCAAAAAGAGTAGGCTAATGCCGACGCCGGGTTTCTCTCCACCCTTCCCTACCCATCCATCCCTAATGGCGCAAATGACCGTAGCTGTCGGTCACCTCGCATAAAAACTACTGCTAAAGAATACCGATTTTAATTTTGAATACACGCACTGAGACTAGATAGGTGCCCGTTGGCATGGAAACCTGATGTGACGGATGTCTGCTTTGAGAATTGTAAAAGTAAAAACTTCAGCAGCGTGAAGCAATATTCAACGTAATTCTGTCGATACAAAATGCTAAATCGATGCTAATTATTTAAATGCTCTCTTGAGCATTTAAATAATTAGCATCGATTTAGACGTATTTAATGCTTTAGAGAGATTAAATCGCGAAACACAATTAATTTTGAATGTATAAGGACTTAAAGAAGGTTTTTCAAAATGTCAGCGTAAGAATATTTCGTGAAATGGGTCACTTATTTACTTTCAGTAAGCAATAAATTCGCGTCATTTTGCGTGAAAATGACCTGGGATATATATGTATCCAAGGCCTTGCTGATAGCAATGACCATTAATCAAATAAATCATTTTTCACGACCACGTGAAATGTCGTAATAAGATGGGTTGGGTGGGGGAGGGTGTAAGGGGATATAAGGAATTCCGAGAAACAAATGACTGTTTACGTCCTTGTTTCGGGGAGCCGATCACTGGACCGGTGATCTCATATCAGGGTGAAACTAAAAGATGAATTGCTCAGCATAAATCATTGGGACATGAAGCCATTCTTGAGTGGCGTAAAAGAATGGGCTTGGAGGAGAGGCTAACTTTCCTTGGACTTGCAACGCCTCTGAGCCTTGGAAAGTTCAAGCAGGGGTTTTTTTTTTCAAAATAGAGTATTTTTTTCAGAGCCTTAATTCTCTCTGTAAAGTCTTCGCCCCTTCGAGAGCGGGATAAATATTGCCCCGAGTGCTGTGATGTCTTTCCTCGTAAGGAAACGTTACCAAGTTTTCGTTTCATGCCCCCAGCACGTTCTGGAAAACTCATTTTCTCGACATTTTATGAAAGTTTTTATCTTTTGCGAAGGTCCATTAGGGGGCGATTAAAGGGTTTAGCTAATGACACAAGGGGTTTTGAAATATAATTATAAGTTTTCCCCCTGACAGCGCAAGAGCACGGTGTGTTTGTGGTGTGCAGACATTATGTGGCATAACTCACTGAAATACTAGCAAAACATTGTTACATAAGATTACTTGGGGACTACAACGGATGGTTGGTTTTTACATTAAAAAAACGCACTTTGATTGCAATGAAATTAAAACACACTCTTCCATTTTATTATGAGAGATGCTGATGAGATCCTCCAACCCTGGACAAATAAAAGTTACTCTAATTTAGTTATTCGTTAAATTTGAAGGTTTTTCACATTAATCTGTTGAATTATGTGCTTTCCAGTTTGAATTATCTTCGAGACTTATGTACTATGTGCTGCTTACTCTATCTGGAAAATTATGCAATCCTGGAAAAGTCCAGGTATTTCTTGATGATGAGGAAAACTCATGAAATTTAAGAAAAGTCACCGGAAAAAATGTTTCCCAAATTTCGCTTTTTTTTCTTCGACCAAGTACGATGCCAGCGGTGTTTGTGGTTTTATAAGGAAAGAGTTTTGTTGTGATATTTCGTCAAATTTTCCAGTGAGTGTCGCTAAGTATAACGAAGCAAAGGAACGATATGGATCCTAGACTACTTCTTTCCTACCGTCCTCATGTCATATCATGCCTGTGTTCGCGCAACTTCCCTACTAATCTGAGTAAGTGTGGTCAGGGTGGGATTTGATCCGTGGAAAAATTATAGTTATCCCTTATGAATTACGATGGGGCTCTTGTTACTTTTTTCTAAAGTATGTAAATAAATACTTGTTAGTAAAAAAAGTTTTTAATTTGAATGATGAAACTTTTGATTTTCATACAGTATTCTCTGAAATTATATCATATGTACATGTAGAGTATTTTAAAGGAAAGCCGTAATATTTCGAATCAGTTATTACAGGGGCTTTCAATTCAGATTTTTAGGCAGGGTATGGAATATGTGAATACTGGTCTGGAAAACCTTGAAAAAATCAGGGAATATTGAAACTAGACACAAGTTGCGAGCCTATTCATCATAGGAAATATTCTATTACATGTTTAGCTGACTTAAAATTTCAAAGATTAACCCCTGAATGTACTTAATGTCTTTAAGTAGTTAACGTTTTATTATTAATGAATATTCGGCCGTTAATGTGTTTGCTAAGGATTAAAGATTAATATACCTGGAATATTATTTCAATGGCTTATAAATAATTTTTCCGGATGTCTATGGTGTTCACCATTTTGTAGAAAATATTACTTTTGAACTTATAGAGAGTCATTTTATCATTTTGATAGAAAATTAATGACCCCTGTTTTTAAAGGGACTCTTTGAGAGGGTATAATAAATTGCCGAGCGGAAAACCCTGTTTCTTATCTTTCCTGCGCCTTCTCTATTATCTATCCATATGGATGAAATACATTTCACTCGAATCTATGATTTAGGAGTATTTTTTTTAAGGTAATCTACCGGTTAAGGTAGGTTTTTGGATGGACACAACTACCAAACAAAGATTTTCTTACTCCCAACAAAACACAAAATCCATCATCCTACTCTATATCAGGTCCCTCTTCATCTCTGAGTACTTTCTTCCTCCCTTCATCCCGTCCAACATCCCTATCCTTTTCCTTCCCTTTCCTCTTTTGCCCAACATTGTACCCTCTATCACAGTCTTCAACATCCCACTGCCGGTCAACACCCCCTTCATCCACTTTTCCTGCCTCCATAGGATTGCTCCCAATAAACCCCTCTCTTCGCCCACCATACCAAGTACTTCCTCATTTGTTTTCTTCTCTGTCCATTTCACCTTCTCCATTCTTCTCCACACCCACATTTCAAAAGCCTCCAATCTACGTCTATCCTCCTGCTTCAATGACCACGTCTCCGCTCCGTACATAGCTACGCTCCATATCAAAGTTTTTACGAGTCTTTTCTTAACATCCTTACTCAACGTCCCTCTCATCAACTCCCTCCTCCTTGTGAAAGCCTCTTTGCCTAGCGCAATTCTTCTCCTTACGTCCCTACTACTTTGACCCTGTTGGTCCAAAACACTACCAAGATACGTAAACTGTTCTACCTGCTCTATTTTTTGCCCTCCTATTTTAATGTTAAGCTTTGCCTTTTTCTTTCTAGAAAATCGCATAACCTTTGTTTTATTAATATTAATTCTCATCCCATATCTGTCGCACTGAATTTCCAATTCACTAAGCAATGCTTGCAGCCCCTTGGCTGACTGACAAACTAAAGCTTGGTCATCAGCAAACCTAACTGATTTTACGAATTTCCCGCCCACTTTCATTCCTACCTCGAGTTCTTCCCATGCCTCTTTGATCATTTCCTCTGCATACAGGTTGAACAGCAACGGTGATAATGGGCAACCCTGCCTTACACCCCTTCCTAACACTGCCCATCCTGACTCCCCGTTTCCCACCCGCACCTGAGCGGTCTGAGACATGTACAGGTTGCGGATTAGCCTCCTTTCCCTCCAATCTATTCCTATTTTCTGCAATATACTCATTAGTTTTTCCCAGTTCACTATATCAAAAGCTTTTTCGAAATCTACGAAACAGGCAAATACCTCCTGGTAGTGTTCTATATTCCTCTCGATTAATAATCTCATTTCTGCAATTGCATCACGCGTACCTCTCCCCTTCCTAAACCCAAACTGATCATCCCCTAAGTAATCATTTGCCCTACACTCTATCCTTTTGTTTATGATCCTGAGAACAACCTTAGCTGCGTGGGATATCAAACTAATTGTCCTTTAGTCCTCACATGACGTGGCCTTTACCTTTTTCGGAATAGGAACTAAAACTGATCTCACAAAGTCTTCCGGCCAGATTCCCTCCTCATAAATACTACGGATCAGCCCATAAAGCCTCTTCCTCCCACATTTTCCTAAGCATTTTAAAAGTTCCATGGGAATGTTATCTACCCCCACGGCCTTATTTAGTTTCATCTCCCTCAATGCCCTTTCTATCTCATTGTCTAGTATGCCTGGACCTAAGCTGTCTTCCTCTACGTCATTTTCTTTTTCAATGTCTAACTTTGTTGGTCTGAGTTCTTTACTATACAGTTCTTCTATATACTCCTTCCATCTCTCTTGGATCTTTCCTGCGTCAACTATTACCTTACCTGCCTTATCTCTAACTGTTAGCGTAGCTATTCCTTTCTTACTTCCCGATAACGATTTAACTTTGCTGTACAGCGCACCGATTTCGCCCTTCCTCTGCAGACTTTCCATATCTTCGCACTGCGACTTCCACCATGCTTCTTTTGCTTTATTTGTTGCCCGCCTCATTATATTGTTCAATTCTTTGTACTTCATTTTGCCTAATTGTGTATTTATATTCTTCCATTTTCGCCGCTCATCCATTTTTGTAATCATCTCATCCGTGATCCATGGTTTCCTAGTCCTTTTATCGTTAACAGTTCCAATAGTGTCTTTTGCGGCTTTAGACAACCCTTTTTTGATACATTCCCATTTTTCTTCGATAGTACTTAGCTCTTTACCATCCTCCATGATTTTATTCCTTCCTTTTCAACCCATTTAATGCTTCTACATTCCATTTTCTAACTCGCCGCCCCTGCCTTATCTTTTTGAAACGGACGCTACATTTCATAACAAGTAAACTGTGGTCAGAGTCCGCATCCGCTCCCGGGAAGCTGAGGGAATTTATCACACTGTTCCTAAACCTGTGTCTAACCAGGATATAATCTAGCTGATATCTTCCTGAATCACCTGGCATTTTCCATGTATACCTGCGTCTTTTGTGGTGTCTAAACCAAGTGTTGGTGATGACTAAGCCCTGTCTTCTGCAGAACTCCACTGCTTTCTCCCCGCGGTCATTCCTCGTGCCTAAACCGTAGTCCCCCACCTCATCACCATCTCTTCCTTCGCCTACCGTCGCATTCCAATCCCCCATCACTATCAAATGTTTCCCTGCAGGAACACACGCGATTACGTTCTCTAACTGATCGTATATCCTATCGACCTCTTCTTCCTTATGGTTGCTCGGTGGCTTGTATACCTGAATAATAACTAAGTTCGTCGGTTCTGCTTTTATCTCCACTAGTAGTATTCTATCCGTTACCTGCTCTATGTTGACTTCGCTTCTTCCTACCTCTTCATTTAATACCATGGCAACCCCTCGTTGGCTCTCGTCCCCACCGCTGAATATTATTCTATACTTATCACTCCAGTAATCCCCGCTATCTTTCCATCTCACCTCGCATAGACCTAAAATATCTATATTTCCCCAGCCCATCTCTCGCTTAACATTCTCCAATTTCCCTGTCCTCATCATTGTCCTAACATTCCACGTTCCTATTCTAACTAATGTGGTCTTCTTCTCCTGCGTCTTCTGTCCTGCTGCTGCTTGTTTTCCCTTGCAAGGGTTTCGTGGGATGACGACCGCGGAAGCCCTGCCTCCCGCGCTGCTGGGCACGACACACGGCCGATTGGGTCAAGTTCCGTAGTTGCCAGGACTCAAAATATCTGTATAGTCCATCATGTTAATCTTGGGAATGATAATTGAGGTGGTTTCCCGTTGCTTCCGCAAACGTGACACCATCACTTACTTGCCGCCCCACTGGGGTCAGACGCCATTGCAGCCGCCTCACTGAGAAACAGACGCTGCGTGGACTACCTTTCGTCTGGCTCCTAACCTTCGACCTATCTGGCATGGGTGACCCTACCAGGAGCAATAATTATTTCTCCCGCCAGCACAGCTCTTGGGGTCATCGGAACGCACAAGCCCTTCCACCACGTCAAGGTTGTAGTCCGGGGAGGGATTTAGGAGTATATGCCAGAAAATATGTTTTGATGTGGATCAATTCTTGATTGAATAAAAAATTATTACTATACTGTAGCCTAGCCTTTAATGTAGTTCTTGGATGGACACCCTCTGAACATACAAGCATTTATTAGCGACGCCCGAAAAGACACGAGAACACGGCGCCCCACACCACAATAAACTTTTTTTGCAAATTTCCTTTCTCTCTCATTTCCGTCCAACTTTCCTATCCTTTTCCTTCCTCTTCCTTGCTTGCCTAGCGTTATTCCCTCTATCTTATCCTTCAACATTTCATTAACAAGCAAAATTCTCTGCATCCACCTTTCCTGCCTTACCTTTGGATTTCTCTCATCCTCTCTCCTCTCCCACCTTGTCCAGTTCTTCTTCGTTTGCTTTCCTTTCCGTCCGTTTTTTCACCTATCCCATCTTTCTCCTAATCCACATCCCAACCTCAATTCTACCCCATTCGCCGTTCTTCACCTTGTCAATATTTTCTCACCGTACAAAACCACGCTTCAACGACGAGTTTTTTTTTTCATAATATGCGTAACCTCCACAAATTGACAGGTTTTTTTGCCTGACGCAATTCTTTAAACTTGGACCATATTAGTAAAAAACACTTCCGAGTTAGCTAAAGTAATCCACCTCACTCCCATACCTTTCCCACTGAAACTCTAATAAGCAAAGCAATTATTTTCACTACTTGGTCATCCGCAATAAATCCGCAAAAAATAATAACTGTTTTTGTGAATACTTCTCTAAATTTCAGTCCTATCTCCAGTTTTCCAATGTGTGTTTTTACCATTTCCTCCACGTAAGCTGAGAAAAATATCCATGGCAATAGACTCCTATGTCTTGTTCTATGGCACGACGTGTTCCTCTCCCCTTTCTGAACCCAAACTGATCGACCCCTAAGTGATCATTTTCCTTCCTCTTTATTCTCTTATTGATGCCTATAAGCACTACTTAAGCTGCTAGTGTTGACTTATTAAATTTATTGTTTTATAATCCTAACATAATGCCTTGGTTTACTGCCTTGCCCTCTTTTTAGGGATGGAAAATACCACTTATCTGACGGAATCTGGCCAAATCCCTCCCTTGTAATTTCTACGAAAATAGGCTATAAAAGTTTTAAAACCACGTTTTCCTAAACCATTAGTAGTTCCAATGGGGTATTATTAACCTCCCCGCTGTTTTATTTCATTACAAATCCTTGAATGCCCTTTCTATCTCGTAACCGAGTATGTCAAACCTTTAGATATTACCATATACGTCACATTATTTTTCTATGTCGAAAATTGCTGGCTTAATAATATCCTCTCCTAGATCCTCAATGTATTCTTTCGCACGAGTTCAAGGGAAGGTTGTAGTCTATTGAAAGGTAATTCAAAATACGATTGAAAAGGCCCTAGTGTATGCATTCTGCAGAACGTGAAAGTGAAAGATATTCAATCATTTTTCAACATTCATCAATATTCATTAAAATGTTCTGAATGGTTGAACTGAAAGTTTTTAAAGTTGACTCACAGATTTAACAAAAAACTGCTTGAAATAATCGTATGAAGACATGCTGCGAACTAAACGTTGTACGGGTACTTTTCGACAGTTTGGCAATTGTCATGGGAAATAACACACTTTTAAATAGGCGAAGAGAACATTTTTTATACTTGATCTTGTCTTCGCACAAAAACGTCTAAAAGAGGAAAAGAATAAAGAACAGGTACACGATATAACGATGGAAAGAAAATATTAGTAAAGGCTAAAATAAGGAGCGTATTGCTTTAAGGACGACCTCGTAGACAGCATGAAAGCACGTAGAAGTTAAGAAGAAATGAATAAGAAATAATCTTGGGTAAAAAATGGACGTTCTCGTGATAAATATGAGATAATAGTCATTGAAGACCTTCCAAAAGCATAATTTTTATATATTTAATAGTATCTAGTCTTAAATACTGTAGTCTACTTATACGATAGTAGGACATTCTCAGACTTTTAGTCTTTGCGAGTTTTACGTAGGGAAGGAAGTAAAACGTTACAAATCTGTCAGATATACCCAAACAGAGCTCCAAAGTGGTCGATGTATAAAGTTTAAAAAAATAAGGTAGCCACTGAGGGAAACGTAACATTAATGTATCATTATTATTATTTGGATATGTCAGGAAAGGTGGATTCACAGTATTTTGTTGGAGATGGGATGTTAAATAATACTGTGATATAGAGGGTATTACGTTGGACATACGCGTTAGGGGGGGGGGAAAGATAGGCATGCCGAAAGGAATGAAGGTAGGAGGGATGTATGCGGAGTTGGAGGATATCTTTTGTTGTGTCTGTTTCAGAGTGTGTTTTGTTTGGAGAGGCAAAGAAATGCGTCCTTATTCAATCTCTATTCCTACAAAACCTACCTTAAACAGTAGAAATAGTTGGAAAATACTAGTAGATTACCTAATAATAATAATTTCACCCGTATCCGACAGATATTTGTGCGCACCGAGCATCAAATTAACTAAAACAAAATGAAAAAGAAATTTAACCAAGATATATTAATTCTGCATCTACGGCCCAGGTTTATATTTGCTATCATTATACCCCTTGTGGTTCGTTCCCCTATTTACAAACACAATAACATCTTGGTTTGTCATGAGGTTTCCGTGGAGCCTAACCGCCAGACCCAAGCCCGAGGCGGGAATGGAAACAACGAACCTCGTGTTATACGGCGAGTGCGTTCGTTACTTACCTCACTAACCCAGCCGGATTTTTTGCAAAATATTTTAATCGTCGACACCTATCGTGGAGGGTCGTGGAGGGTGAATCGAATATTTTGCTGTAAAATTAAATGTCTTTATATTCTTCGGTTCGGAGATGCACCGTGAAATCTGACCGAGTTTTACTTTAATTGTCTGCTGTAGGACGTATTGTGGCATTTAAAATTTGTGAGATTTGTTAAAACTAACCTAATTATTAAATTTTATGCAGGGAAAAGAATATTATAGAATTATTATTGTTCTTTATCGACAACTAACATCCCTTTTTATATATTTTTTTCTAGATATGCTACAGGTTCGGAGCGACAAACGTTCCCCTCTGTCACAGTCTTCAACGTCACATTGCCAATCAAGATACTCTGAATCTATCTTTCCCACCTTCTCTGGATTTCCCCCATCAACCCCAACTCCTCCGCTACCATGCCAAGTACTTCCTCGTCTATCTCCCTATCTGTCCATTTCACCTTTTCCATCTATCTCCACTCCCAAATATCTGAAGCCTTCAATCTATGCCAATTGGCATTCTTCAAAGATGATGTTTCCGCACCATAATCAACAACTTTTCATGTCAAAGTTTTGAAGAGTCTTTTCTTAACATACTTAATCAACGCGGTCTCCGTCATCGATCACCTCCTTCTTTTTAAAGTTTCTTTCACTGACGTAATTTTTCTTTTTGTGTTCCAGCAAATTTGATCGTCTTGGTCCAAAGCACTCCATAGATAAGTAAACATACTCGAGTTTATGAGCTCCAGATTTAATGCTTCATTTAACCTAACTCATCGGTAAAAACCTCATAAACATTGCTCTTTTTATTACATTGATTCCCACCCATGCCTATCGCACTGATTTTCTAAAGAGAAAATCAACGAATGTAACCCCTGGATTCTCCAGAGGTGTCTTAATTCCGTATGTTTTTGGTAAGCTTTGATAATTTCAATGAAATCTCATTCATAGATCTGCGACTACGCAGGATGTCATCTGAGGCCATTAAGTAAAACGTACATAATGGAATTGTTTTATCATAAGCTTTTAGAATTATATGGATGTAAAGTCATTTTTTAAACTTATCTGTTATTTTTTCCATTCTTCTAATATCAAAAGTGTTCATAAAATTTTACAATGATGTTTTCTTCCAACTGAGATTTGATTTTTGGATAACGTATGATATTTTTGAGCACTAGATAAATTCAGCTTGCATTTACACTCATGATTATATTATATTCGTAATGGTTCCATTAAGAACAACATTTTAGGAATAAGGTATCGATAATCTACAAACCAAATATTTCTCCTATTAAATAAAATAATTTTTGTTTTGGATTTGGAAGGTTACCTTAAAATGTTTTGAATCAGAAATAGGATCTGTAACCCCTTATTCATTGCAAGGAAAAGTTATGGTGTCTGTTGGAATTTTCCAGCATATAATACTTTCAGCATATTTGTCAAATATTATTTCTGTGCATTGAAAAGATCATACCTGAAACGCGCCATATTGTTGTCTTGAATTCTATGATAGTTGCTCTTTTTTCCCGTTTCCATGGATACATCTGGGAGATAGTATGCATAACCAAATTAGCGAAGGTTTTATAAATGAAGAAACAGCTCAAATACTCAGAAGGAAACTAATCAATCTAATTATTATTCTTTTTTTCTTTTATTCTACGCACTCTATTGCATTTGGAACGCTTACTATGGGCAGGTGGTCAGCAAAATCGTTTTTTCTCTCTACATAACATGAAATTTCTGTCGTTTTGTATATACCTCGACTTGCTGATCTTGAAATTTGATGGTTAAATCCACCCAGTTTCATCTATAAGGGATGTGGTTATAGGTTAGAAATTCCCTGGATATTAAAGTTTAATTATTAGACATTTCAGACAGATGCATTTCCTCCATTTATGTAACTAATTCAAATCTTTCATAACTAAAAACATTCATATAACCTATTGGAGGATTATTTCGAATATTTAATCAATCTTCTCCCTTTTCATCCTTGGCAAGTTGGGAGTCAAACATTTCCCTCCCGCGAAACGAAATTATAAAAATCTCCTGCAAAATTTTCGAGCTCTTTGCAGCCGATCCGGATTCGCGTTCAAAGACCCCCGTCGACCACCAAGCATATCTCCGGGTCACCCCCAAAGGGCAAACCCGGGATCATTCTTGTTTTAACTCTGAAATATTGAACCGTCACTTCGCCCTCGATCCTATTCTCACTCAACTCGGGACGAATCACTGGGACCTCATCCGAAAATCCATGTATCGCGCAATGCGAGAGCGGTCCGATGCGGGTTCGGAGTACATAATCGCCATTAGGGTATCTTTTTTTTCTGTTTGCTTGATCGTCATCCCACCCGTTTCTAATCAGACGATGAGTTCGGCTCGAACGCACAGAGGTACGGTTATACATGTCTCGTACATACTAGTTCGGTATTCAGTTTTGGAATCCGCTGGCGAAATTCGCCGCCGGGAATTCCCTTTCGTCCCTGCTCTAACGATGCGGCCCGCGATTATCCGACATCGGCGGGCCGTCCACCGGATTGAAATCGAATTATTCAGCGCGCTTACCCTCTCGATCCCAAAACATTGCAAGCACCACCCATCACCGTGGTGACGCACAAACATATGACATTACCCATAAAAGCAAAGGATCCATCCCTTCCAACACCTGCTTCCTTCCCACTTCGAGAGCCCTTACGACCCTGCTTGCGTTAACCTTATGGAACGGTCTTGAAGAAACTTTATTTCTATCGATGAATTGTTGCAATATGTAATGAGGAAGCAAGCGAGAGATGTTACTTAGCACTGGCGACGCCGAATTTGGAATTATTATAGTTATTGGTATTCTATCGGTTAGGGTAGGTTTTGGATGGACACAGCGCGAACAAATACGCAAATAACATTTATATCTACATCTACATAATACCTCGCAAGCCGCTGAAGGGGCGTATGGCGGGGGTTGTCAGGTCACCACTCGTAAAAGAAAACAAAACCACATGCAAATATAAACCCACACAAGCGTGTACAAATTTTTTTTAGATAATCTACCGGTTAAGGTAGGTTTTTGGATGGACACAACTACCAAACAGATATTTTATTACTCCTAACAAAACACAAAATCCATCATCCTACTCAACATCAGGTCCCTCTTCATCTCTGAGTACTTTCTTCCTCCCTTCATCCCGTCCAACATCCCTATCCTGTTCCTTCCCTTTCCTCTTTTGCCCAACATTCTACCCTCTATCACAGTCTTCAACATCCCGCTGCCGGTCAATACCCCCTTCAGCCACTTTTCCTTCCTCCATAGGATTTCTCCCAACAAACCCCTCTCTTCGCCCACCATACCAAGTACTTCCACGTTTGTTTTCTTCTCTGTCCATTTCACCTTCTTCATTCTTCTCCACACCCACATTTCAAAAGCCTCCAATCTACGTCTATCCTCCTGCTTCAATGACCACGTTTCCGCGCCGTATATAACTACGCTCCATATCAAAGTTTTTACGAGTCTTTTCTTAATATCCTTACTCAACGCCCCTCTCATCAACTCCCTCCTCCTCGTAAAAGCCTCTTTGCCTAGCGCAATTCTTCTCCGTACGTCCCTACTACTTTGACCGTGTTGGTCCAAAACACTTCCGAGATACGTGAACTGTTCTACCTGCTCTATTTTTTGCCCTCCTATTTTAATGTTTAGGTTAGCCTTTTTCTTTCTAGAAAATCGTATTACCTTTGTTTTATTAATATTGATTCTCATCCCATACCTGTCGCACTGAATTTCCAATTCAGTAAGCAATGCTTGCAGCCCCTTGGCTGACTGACAAACTAAAGCTTGGTCATCAGCAAACCTAACTGATTTTACGAATTCTCCGCCCACTTTCATTCCTACCTCGAGTTCATCCAATGCCTCTTTGATCATTTCCTCTGCATACAGGTTGAAAAGCAACGGTGATAATGGGCAACCCTGCCTTACACCCCTTTCTAACACTGCCCATCCGGAATCCCCGTTCCCCGCTCGCACCTGAGCAGTCTGAGACATGTAAAGGTTGCGGATTAGCCTCCTAAACATATATTCATGCTAAACCCTTTTTAACTTACACCCATGCAAATACATATACTATCAGCTAAAATACACATACACCTACTAATGTAGTAAAATTCTATCTGATAACGTGACTATTGGAATATAAATTGATTAGAATTGATTTGAAATTGATTTACTTGCCTCTCCTAAGGAAAAACGACACGACCTGAAATCGGCCCCTACAGTAAGTTCCTCTTCAATTTTGCATACTTCCCTCCTCCCTTTATTCCATTTAACCACATTAGTCGTTATTTCAAAGCTGTCGAAAAGTGAGTTGGTTCAGGAGATAGAAAATCGGCGAATCCAGTTTTTTGAAATAAAATGTTACGATAAATGCCAGTTCACACGTAATGACTCAACTTAGTCCTGACTTACACAGAAATCGATGTGTCGTCCACGCATTGCCCCGCAAATGTAAAGAGCTTCACCCATTCAGGGTATAGATTCGTCTTCCCCAAAGTTCACAAATGGTAACTACCAGTCTATTGGGGTTAAAAACGGTCGGATATTGATACAACTGAAGTCGCAATAGCAGTAATATGATGAAAACTTACAATATTACATAAAACAAGGGTGTCAACAAGTCGATGGAGGTTTATGTCATTGCTCGTTTATTAAATTATTGTGAATAAACGAATTTTTCCTTGCGAGGTCACTTATCATCTTCTCCCTGTTTAATAACTCGTGTTTTGCATGTTTTTTAGTCACTCGTGGGGATGGAGTGTCCTCATTAGTATTTCGTGGATGGAGAACTTAAATTCTCGTTCTCTCTCGTGATTGGGTAACCTTTTTTGTAGCAGAAATGGTGAGTATAAACAGGAATCATTAATGGCATACGTACTACCCAGCTTTGCAGGTTTCATCCTGAATGGGGTGGTAAATTCACACCCACCAGCACCCCTTCGCGAGATGATAAAGTGTATTTTACAAATCTTACTTTCCGTATTCTCATTTTTTTCACATTCGCGAAAATAATTTGGAACCTCCTCCCCTTTAATGTGTCTGATGAATGCTTCCTTTTGCATTCGCTTCCAATTACGACCACGCGTTCGCTGCAGCCAGCGAGTATGGTCACAGTTGGCATGCTTAAGATGCCAATCCCCCTCCTACGGGAATGTATTACTATTCACTATGATGTCACCTAAGTAATCGCTGTTGTCAAAATAAACTATAACCGTGCCTCCACAGTTCCATAGCCATTTTTTCTAAGTATAACCAAGAAAACCGAGATAATTAAACGTTAAGTAAATGAAATAATTCATTGATGATGACGTTAGATTTTCATTTATTTAGCCTTAGTCCAAAAACAGCACTTTTCGGCCTGTACATCGGACTATTAATAGTAATAACAATTGACAAGCCCTAGGTGGAAAACCTACCTAGGCGAGAATGGAACCCGCGATCCTGGGATTGACAGACGAGGACGTTTCCCCGCCGCCACCGGGATCGGCTAATTTGTTTAATTAATAAATGTAAATTCAATTATACCGACTAATTATGTCACTACTACCAGAATAATAAATAATAATATTCCTCGTAGAGAGGAATATAGAATACCATCAGGATATAAGTGTATGTTTCGTGGATTTTGAAACGGTGTTTCCTAGAGTGATTAAGGTAAATCAATGAATGTATTAAAGAGTGGTAATCTCGAAGGATAGGAGACTTGTCGTCAACCTTTACATGTCTCAGACTGCTCAGGAGCGAGTGGCGAATGGGGAATCCGGATGGGCAGTGTTAGGAAGAGGAGTAAGATAGGGGTGGCCGTTATCGCCTGTGCTGTTCAACTTACGTATGTGTGGTGGAATGCGTGGGAGAAACGTTAGTAAAGTATTCATATACTTAGATTTGCGGTTGATGAAGCTTTATTTTTCTAGCTTGTCAAAAATTTGTGGTGTGCTCATAACTAGACAATTAGTACGATAGACATGAGATGAAAATCAATGCAATAAATAATCTTTGTTTATGAGGTTTCCCCAACGAGGAAGGTTAAGTTCAATAATAAAATAGGAGCTCGTAAACTTGAGCAGGTGACTTACCTCGGAAGTGATTTGGACCAAGGTGGCCAAATTAACTTTGACATAAAAGGAAGAAGAAAGCTTTCTCAAGAAGTAGGCAATCCATGACACGAATATTGAGTTAAGATGCTAAGAAAAGGCTCGTCAAAACTTTACATGGAGCGTGGTTTCTCAGTGCGGAAACATGATGTTTAAAGAAAGGTGATAGGCATGGGCTGTGGAGGCTTTTGAAATTTAGATGTGAAGGATGGAAATGGTTAAATTGGACAAGAAAGAAAACAAACGAGGAAGTGCTAGGTATGTTGGAGGAGGAGAGAGGATTTTTGGGAGAAATCCATCAGTAGGCAGGAAAGATAGATTTAGAGTGTTTTGATTGGGAATGTGATGCTGAAGACTGAGGTAGAAGGTACGAGGGTCATCCGGAAAGTAGTACCCGTTCGTGCCGCATGAAGTGCTGACGACGCGAGTAGCCGCTGGACGAGGTCAGATAGCTTCAGTGGCTTGTCTGCCTTCTCTGAGCCAAGTTGCGTGACGCTAGCATTGCCTGTGTTGTTTCTGTGATTGTTTACAATGTTTAAAAAAATTGAGAACGCCGCCAGTTGTGAAGTGAGGGCAGTGATTAAATTCCTCAATGCAAGAAACGTTCGCCCATGTGATATTCATCGCCAATTAAAGGAGGTGTATGGAGACAATGTAATGGACGAGTCGTCTGTTCGGCGGTGGTGTCGCAACTTCAACATGGGGAGGGGGAACACACACGACGATGAGCGTTCGGGGAGACCGTCTGTCATTACAGACCAACTGGTGAGCTCAGTTGACGCATTCGTGAGGAACGATCGGCGCGTCACAATTGATGACATCTGTGAGCATTTTCCCAATGTTTCTCGA
This sequence comes from Hetaerina americana, assembly GCF_022747635.1. Taxonomy (NCBI): domain Eukaryota; kingdom Metazoa; phylum Arthropoda; class Insecta; order Odonata; family Calopterygidae; genus Hetaerina; species Hetaerina americana. The sequence continues at coordinate 29,168,591 of NW_027286181.1, forward strand.
ACAATTGTTCATGAAATTGTTAAACACCATCTGCATTATGCAAAAATTTGTGCAAGATGGGTCCCTCGCGTATCTCAATGAGCTGGCGGCGAAGGACTATGCAGCAGGAATACAGAAACTTGTCACACGTTATGACAAATGCCTTAATTTGCTTGGAGATTATGTTGAGAAGTAGTTTAAAGTATCCTCTTTCAAATAAAATTTTTTATGTTTGTTAATATTTACTTTTGTGTCTTTATTTCACGAACGGGTACTACTTTCCGGATGACCCTCGTAGAATGTTTGGCAAACGAGGAAGGGTTAGGATAGGATAGGCATGTTTGACGAAATAGAGGGAGGAAGGAAGTAGTATGCGGAATTGAAAAGATATTTACTTTAGTGTCGGATATCAAATTTTTTTGTTAGGAGAGGCAAAGAAACGTATTATTATTCAGTTTATGCCCATCTAAAACCTTCCTTGAACGATAGAATACTAAATATGTAATGGCAATTTTACTGCCCTGAGCAGCTTAGCGAAATAAAATAATATGAATTATAAGATAACTCATCTCTAACTTTTTGCTTTGGCCATTTTATAATTACATTGTTAAAATTAAATGTTTTTTCAAAGGTGATTGATATTGATATTTTAGTACCCTGAAAGCCACCGCCAGGGTGTGTGGCAGGGGGTGAAAACACACCAGAATAAATTTGACCGGAATATGACCCTACCGCGGCCGGACAATGTTATTTTGATCCCTAATTGTTCGTGGAAAAAATGACCTAAATTCTTTCTGTTCTACGCTTAATCTCTCAATAAAAAGGAGAGGATACTTCATATTTGATTTGTTGTTTAATTTAAATGTTTTCCGAATTATCTTAGGTTATTTTTATAGAAGACTTTATGAATTGCTATTACGTTCTTTCAAAACGGTATTTCCGGATAAAATTTTTTGAGGGTTGTAAATGAAACAGTCAGTACCCGTTCAACGAACAAAGTCCAGTGTTCAAGGTGCTGGTTTCATAATTGTTGGCACAAGCAATGATTACATTCATGTGAGCCTTTACAACGGTGATCATTCACATTAATACATAACTAAACTGGATTTATCGAAAAAAGATGCACTCTAAAATATTCCCCTACCTCATAAAACACAGATAGACTACTTTTATCCCCTTTGTGAACCCATCCGCTTATACACAAATGCGGTTGCACCATAAGGCAATTGGATTCCGTCCGCATCATCCATTCCTTCAGGAATATTCTCATTCGGGAGTAATGAATGACGCTCGGCTGTGTATACCTTTAGGCTATCTGTGTTGAGTGCGTTACCCAATCATCATCCCCCACCCCTCTCCAATTCTCTCCTGCCAGGGCACCCGTCCAAATTAGATTCACTTTCGGTGTTTGTGCTCATTCCTCCTCCCTTCATTTGTTTATTATCGCTGGGCCAGAGGGAGTTACCGGTCTTGCGTGTAGCTATTGACTAACTCCTATCCCACGAGCCAGGGGAGCGCCCTCTCCATTGATATTCTAATGCTTTCAATGAGTTTTTAATTAAAATATCATCGTGATTCATATTAATTTGGATCGACGTTTTAATTATTTTAGCACTCGAATCGTGATACTTAAAATCGCATCGTTTAAAAGGTTATATCGCCTACGATAATCAGTTGAATTCGATTGTCAGTACTCAAAACAGAAATCGATACGATATTTATTTTGTATCCGATTTCTACATCCAACTGCCAATCAAGTGTCAAATGGGGCGTTTCAAGAGACTGCCGATTGTTGCCTCGGAATCAACATTATTCTTTTCTCAATCTTTGGAGATCTACATCAATCTAAACATGGGAGTGATTGGAAGATGATGATTAAGAATGGCTGCGGTCGTTCCCATTTTTGCGCGAGTTTTCACTACCGTTTCCTGATTGTCGAATTTTCCATCGTAAATACTTAGGAAGGAAAATGGATTCTCAATAAGTGTGAAGAATTTAAAGACATCACATAGAATAGAAAAGAACGTTCATCTACATCATGTATTTTGGAAGTGTGTTTTAGAATAAGGTGTGAAAAGTAATTACAATAAAAGAAGAATTACGTTAGGCAATGAAGCGTTTACAAAGACGAGGGAGGTGACGACTAACGCCTTATTGAACTTATTTCTTATTGGTTACTTACTTATTGCGGCCAATGATGGAATAATGAAGTCGAATCAATTATAAGTGTACCACATGTAAAATATGCCCTAAGTGAACAACACGATATACCATGAAAGTACGAGGCGCGTCCGAAACGTGCGTTCATAACTCCGCGCCAGAACGTTCGAGCGACCTCTGTGGAGTACGAGCGTGACCAGTAACACCTCACGAACTCGCGGGCTACCGAATTTACCGTGTTCATTTGCGCGCAGCGAGGGTTTATTTACAGTGCCATTTTTGCTTTCGTTGGATTTTTTTATAACTGAAAATGACGGAAGAGATGTAACCAACGAATTTGCATCAAGTTTTGCTTCAAACTCGAAAAGAGTTATGCGGAAATGATTGAAATGATACAAAACGCCTGTGGGGACAAGTTTATTGACAAAACACCGATAAAAGAGTGGTGAAGCGGTTTAAATAAGGATGCAGGTCTGTTGATGTTGACCCGCGTTCTGGCCGACCTTTGAGAACAAGAGCACCGGATAATATCGGGCGAGTGTGACTTACGGTTGAAGAAGATCGTCGTTTGACTGTGCGCGAATTGGAATGTGAACTTGGCATTCCGAAAACTTGTGTTTCGAGAATTTTAACCGAAAATTACGGAATGACTCGCGAGTGAGTGGTGACTGGCTTCTTCATCACGATAATACGCCTGCGAATTCATCAAATTTTGCGCTCCAATTCATAGCAAAACATACATATACATAATACCCCATATTCCGCCGCAAGGGCGTGTGGCGGGGGGTGTTAGGTCACCACCCGTAAAAGATAACAATAACACATGCAAAAACAACAACATGGAAAACTACACTTACTCGCACTCATGCATAAATCCCTTCATCCAACATTCATTCAAACACATATACCATAAACCAACGGACAACTGCACCCCAGGATGCAGCATGAAAGCCATCCAACAACACGCAAGCCAGGACACAACAAGCAAGAAGGCAAAACTCCACCACCACATGAACATGAAACACAAAACGCTCTCCCCCCCAAGGAGACTGTGAAAGGCAGGGAATGCGACCTAACGTTGCAGGTAGCGGGCAGTTCCTCCAGCGGAGAGGGACGAGGGATTGAAGGGGAGACTTAAAAACAGATGAACAGAGCACTAATGAGGTAATTCGGAAAGAATGGATTATGATAACAAAACACACGAGGTTAGTGAAATAGCATGCAATTGAGTAGAACTAATTAATTCCTAGACGCTGGGGGTGACATAAGATCAAATTACTTCGCCAATCTCTGTATAGTCTCGACTTTAGCCCCCCTGCGACTTTTGCCTGTTCCCAAGATTGAACATTCCGCTTAAAAGGACACCGGTTGGACGACAAAGAGACGAGACTTAAACGAATGCGACGATTATACTGAAGGCTATTCCGAAAAATAACTTACAAAACTGCTTCAGGATGTTAAAGCACCGCTGGAGGCGTGTTTTTCAGTCGAAAGATGCCACTAGGCGAAAAAACCAAGAATGATGCCTGCGCTGAGTTATGAACCTAGGTCGGATTCTTTTGGAAGAAACCTCGTAAATTTTTGCGCAATACATTGTGCGAAAAAAAATATTATTCTTCTTTATTGACTCGTGCATCTGTGGTCTCCAGTTCCTTGACAAAAGCTGTAGAAAGAGTAAATAGAAGAAGTTTAGTTGATATAAATACGCTGTATATTAGTCCCATAAAGGTTTCTTTTTTGCCGAGGAAAGAGTAATAGTGACAGTGATAATACAAAATGCCGTTCGGCACAGCGTTTATCGTACTTTCCAATCAATAACAGTGTTTACACGCCGTTCAATTACTAAATCCTAAACTTGGCTTAGGAACTTATTGATTAATGAATTTGGGATTTTCTCACTCGAAAAGGAACCGAGTTATGTCTAAATTTTTCAATTTCTTTCGCAAGGAGTTGAAAAAAAAATCTGCTTTCTGTAGCGTTAACTTTTAGACCATTTAGGGTTCATGCATCGTGATTGGTTCTTGCACAACCTATCAAACGCCGTCAACGAACAACCATAGGAAAAAAATCCGCGCATAGGAGGAGGAATGTGCCCAAGGCCCTACCTTCGTTGAGGAGGAGGTCGTGTGGGCGGATGGACGTCTCCGAACCATCAATGCCGAATCGCTTTTAAGGTCCTTAGGGATAGCGCATCCTCTTTTTTCTGTCATTTTCTCCGAAAACCCTTTCGCTAGTATCGGCACCGCAATGGCGCCCTCCAGACCAGGGGAAGGTGAAGGGAAGGGGAGGGTGGTCAAAAGGAATTCGGGATAAAAAAAAGGCCGAGGTTGGAGATGGGGATAGGACGTCTTCCTTTGCTTTGACCTCCGGGCGACGATACCGGATTTGAGTGGATGGACGACGGCGGAAAGGCATTCGTGTGTCCTAGCAACGAAAGAAAATACGAGTAGAACGCAGATAAGGGACACAATCGAGGGATTTACGCCGTGACGAAAGGTTTCTTCGATTCAGGGTCCGAGGATTGACCCGATTGTTCGGGGAAAAAGGACTTCTGCGTCTCAGGTGCCGATTTCGGAAATATTCACGATTCCAACTGTGATGATCCATACAATATTCCGGAAGGCGGCCGGAGGGTGCGTGGCGGGGGGTGTTAGGTCACCCGGTCACGACTACTTGAATCTGTCGGAGACGGCGTCTCTCTAGTTTAAATCCGGTGGTTCAATCAGCGGATGTAGTGTGCCGTTATTTCTCTCTATTTTCTTCTTTTAGTAACCTGCAAGCCGCCGCTAGAGTATGTGGGAGGGGGTGAATACACAGGAGACTAATTTTACCCGAACATGACCCTACCATGGTCGAGCAGTGTTATTATGATCCTCTAATGGGTAATGGCTTCCCCTTCCCTTTCCCACCAAGGGCACGCAACTTGCATAATTTTTATTTGAAAATTTCACATTCCCTCTAAAGTTAAATTAAAGAAGAAATCAGTGATTCATTGTTTCAGTGAAAGGATAATATGGACTTGATATTGAACCACCTGCTTTTTCGAAAGCAGAAGAATTAAACAACCACTAAGCTCCGCAATCTTAAGGAGAATCAAGCGGCAAAAAAAGAGACTGAGATTGTTTATACCAGCTCTCCATATCTTAATTCGACTTTGGATTTTTTTTTGGATTAGAGAGTAGCTGTGTTCAGGACATTTGATAGGTTAACGACCCTGAGAATTTTACTCGCGAGCGAATATCTACATCAATACCCTGCGAGCCACCAAAAAGATGTATGGCAGGGGGTGCAGCACCAGGAAGAAAGGGTAAGGGATGAGGGGGTTAGCGTTTTTCAAATGGATGGGGAAATTTGGGGGGAACCCGCAAAAAATATATATAAATATACTAGTATAACCATGTGCAGTCGCTACCTTGTAGGTTAATACTTATTATGTCGAACCGACTAGTGGGGGATTTCGATTACAAGCATTCTGGTCTCTTATTGTTCTTGGAAAAAATGACCATTTAAACCAATCAGTCTTGCAGTCTATCTCTCTGATCTTATATTAGTGATCCCGCAATATGTTGGGGTTTGTATTATGTTCTTGATGTCATCGGAAAAGGACCCATCTTTAAATGTTTTCAATAAGTTTAATCTATATTGTAAACGCCGCTGTGTAAGTAAATCCCAGCCTAAATTTTCTGGCAAAGTAGTTACGCTACTGCGTTGGTCATAACAATTTTTGACAAATCCAGCCCCCCTCCGCTGAACTCGATCCAATTCCGAAATCAAACTTATCTCTTGAGGATCCCATATACTGGCAGCATACTCTAGTTGGGGCCTGACTAGGGCAAGAAAACATCGTTCCTTCATTTTCTATATTCAATATTGGCAGTTATTAGTTGTGATACTTTTTTTGTTTATAGCGCTAATTATATTGCAAACCTTCATACTATTATTCATGTAGAAAATTGTTCACAAACAGAAATATTACCAATTATAGCGTCATTTATAACAGAAATCAGAGTGAGAGACGTATACAAGTATAAACATTAACGAGAACCAGGAAAACAAAATGTGAACAAATATTGAAATAGACGGTTTTAATAAATCTTAGACGATGTAACAGAAAATAGGATGAGAAACGTACGCATGCAAGCATTAATAAAGAACCATTTTAACAAAATAAAAAAAAAATATTTAAATACAAATTTATAATAAATTTTCGGCGATATAACAGAAAATAGAATGAGAAAAGCATGCATGCAAACACTAAGCAGAACTATGGTAACAGAATCTAAAACGTTTTGAAGTAGAAGCTTATAATTACTTTTCGGAGCGAGGAGATGAAGAGTTTGGGGCGTATACGAGTTTGAACATGGAAAAAATGGATGAATAATGTCAGAAAGTGAGTTTTGGAAGGAAGGGTGACGGATGAAAAATTGATATAATGAGTAATATCTAGGTATGGGCGTGTAGATTAAGAAGTGGTTACGGGTAGGCCGAGATGTTACTCGCAAGAACATCACAGAAAACCGTTCAGGGCCGTCAATGACTGAGTCAATAGTATTATAAATGAACTTCGAATCTTTTTGAAGCCTGTTAGTCGGAAGATTACAGATGGAAAGAGAAGATAGAACGGTATCAGTGGACATACAGGGACGCTAAGCTTTGCCGCGAGACCGGTCTCAGTGCTCTCCAAGCTGTAAAAGTGACAGGACGTCAGTTATTGTAAACCTCTGCGCGCCGACCGTGCCACGAAAAACATGTAATCGACGATTGAACAACGTTACGCGATTACTAAGTTTTGTGCAAAACTGAATAAATCTCTTGAGGAGAGTAAAAAAATAATTCGTGAGGCTTACGGGGACTCGGCTCTGTCCTACTCACAAGTTTCAAGATGTTTAAAGGCCTTTAAGGAGGGCCAGGAAGAGGTTCACGATGAACAACGCTCTGGGCGGCCATCAAACAGCAAAACCGACAACAATGTGGCTCGTGTTTGACAATTGTTGGACTCTAACCGTCGATTGAGTATCAAGATGGTTGCCAATGAACTGAACTTGTCGTCTATTGTTGTGTTTCGCATTGTTACTGAAGATTTAGCGATGAGGAAAGTGTGCACCAAACTCGTACCCAAGATGTTTTCCACAGCGCACTACGAGTCTGCTTAGCTAATTGAGAGGGGCAATACGAAATAACTGGAAGAAAAAAATGTTAAAAATTATGATTGTAGTTCACGGGGAGCTGTCTTAATTTCTGTTATAGAAGGCTAGGGTGAGACTTGGATTTATTTTTAACTGGTTTTTGTTAGAGAAATAATGTTTACTATCTGTTGACGCGCAAAAATGTTTCACTGCGAGCACATGTTTCGGTGGCATGAAATTAATGGCGTACTTGAAGTTAAATGGGGTTAAATTAGTGTATTCCCTTAACATGAGATTGATCTCGGCTAAATCAATGGAGCAGGTGTGCCTTAAACCCCGATGGTAAACTCTCACCGTATTTCGACTGTCTTTCAGTGATTCACGATGAATGCCTTGTCCATTTGTATTGGAATGAGCAGAGGGTTAAAAGGGCTTGCTCTCCCAGTTTCGCTCAGACGCCTTCGTTGACTATTGAATTACTCATAGTTCCTTTCGAATGGCTCTGCTTTGAAGAATTCCTGCGTCACTTCACATTCATTGCAGTAGCTTTTTTTTCCTCCTTAGATCTTTTCCCGGCGTCTTCTCTCTATTCCCGTCCCTTCTCCTTTATATTCTTCTCTTATTTTATATGTTGCGACTCTTGTTCTCAAGGAGAATCCCGCGAAAGGGTTTTTCCTCCCGAGTATTCCGGTGGTTTTACAAACATAAGTGCTGGTTGGACAAAAACGAATGCCTATCCTTGTATTAGATATATATTCAGATTTTGAAGTGCATTTAATTGTTTTTCAATATTCTCTCTGAGCTCAGTGTAAGAGTTCAATATTTAGACCTTTTTGCGTATGACTGGAAGTTGCGTGTTCACACGCCTCAACAATCTGGAAAATTTGGAAGTGTCACGGATTTCGGAAACGTCTAGAAATGTTGGAAGTTTCCAGGAAACGAACGAATAAGGTATTGGATATTTTTACTATTTTAAATATAATTTTTAATTACCTCGATGATTTTCGTTTTGATTTTTACTATTTCGGCAACAAGGTGTCAACGTCATTCACTAGTAGCGAAATTGGGGCCATCTTGGATTTTCGATCTATCGCCGTTATTGATCGATTCACCTAAATGTTATGAGGGATGGTCGGCGAACGAATTTTTCATGACCTCCCTCTACATAATTTGAGGAAAAGGCCAGTGGTTTATGCCCTAATGTAGATAACATCTACATCTACATAATACCCCGCAAGCCGCCGCAAGGGCGTGTGGCGGGGTGTTAGGTCACCAACCGGTCCTTAATATGTCAGTCTTCAAAATATGTTTGATTTCCACTTTCGTTCATATTTTTTTTCATGATGTTGATTTGGTATCAGGCTTGTCTTCAGTCGGAAGTTATCAATTATTGCGAAAGGCATACCTTCGTTCCTTTTTCTCTTTCATTCTCTTCTTGTTTCTTCCGACAGCTCCTTCGGAATCGTGAGTGTTATCCGCGATTTCAGAATGGATGTCAATGGAATCAAATACACTGTAGGTATCAGGCTGTACTATGTGTCTTTCCTATGCTATGATCCATTTTGTGCGTTTAAATAACCTGCCTGCAATTTTAAAGGTCTCTAAACTTGCCTAAATATAAAATTAATACTATTGAATGGAATAAATATCAGGCTTCTTCTTAAAAAAAATTGTTTTCCTTAAGATTATGCTGTATTTTTATAAAAGAAACATCTATTTTGTGGTATCATGAGCTTATCTATCTTATAAATTTCAGGCAAAAATCAGTGTGGAAATGTCCTGGAATGTTTCCCGAAAATGTTTGTGAACGCTGACCTTGGCGAGATAATCCACGACGGGAGTCGGATAATCCATAGCACCTGGAACAGAAGACAGCGACAAACACATCAGTTTAATCCAACTTTTGGGTAAGTTACCATTCTACATCCGGAGTAGTGTTAATAGTGTATTTAAGGATCGGGTTGCATGGTGGCTAATGAGCTGGCTTCCCATCCCGAGGGTCCGGGTTCGAATCTCGGCGGTGGTAGAATTTTTCAGCGGTGCTCCAATTTGCCGTTCATCCTCTTTCCTGAATATGTCGCTATTCTAAGTCACTGAGCTCCATATAAGATTCTGAATTTCGAGACCCTGCCATTATTTCCCTCCTATTCTTAAAATGCTTCTTTTGCTAACATAATTCTTCTGCTAATTCCCTAATATCTTCATTCATCTTTCCCCCTGATTCCTCCCTCCTTTTCAATGATATTTTGAATTAAACATATATTTAAAAAAATAATGTGTTGTAATAGTACTTTTTAAAAGTAGAAACGATTGACAGCTATGGTCACTTGCGCCGTTGCGAACCGGTTGGCTACTTTAGAAGAGGCAGGATTTTCAGAGAATGGGGGAAGGTGATTGAACGGAGAAACCCAGCGACGGTATCAATCTTTCCTACTGACGAAAGGCACCCAGGGGTCAAATGCAATTTAACGTCCCATCCGACGGGCGCTGTACTCTCCTTTAAGGTGATCTCCATATTTAAACCCAAGTACGGTTCCGGATGTCTCTGCAAAATACTGCCGAAACTGGGATCTGAACCCTATCCCCAGATCTTCCTTTCCATGCTTAAACACATCCTCACTCTTTCCAGAGACTGTTAATAATCGATAAATCTTATTCCTATATGTTTTGATTGTTTTGCATAGAAGTGCTATGGTATTGTTTTCCCTGGTCACCAATGTAGAGAAACTCCGTGGAATGTGTGGTTCAACGTCAAAATCAGCTATAAATACAGCGTAGGTGATTTTGAATGATCACTAAGCGTTAATCCAAAAAAAACGAAGGCCATGATATTCACAAGACCGCACACAAAAACACCGAACATCAAGTGCGTACGAATTCTAGAACAGGCAATATAATGGAGCACCGAAGCCACGTATCTCGGAGTCACAATCGACAATAGATTGAACTTCAAGAAACACATTAGAACAATAAATGGCAAGGCTTACGCGAGCTTGACAGGACTAGCCCGTATCCTAAAAAATAATGCGACACCTCCGGAAATTAAAAACTACATTTATAATACAGTAATTCGTCCAGTGCTGACCTATGCAGCCCCAGCCTGGATAGGACTGATATGTAAGGGTAGGTTTAAAAAACTAGAAATAACTGAAAGAAACATACTTAGGGCAATGCATCGCATCAAACCAAGGGTGAAAAATAAGGATATATATGAACAAATTGGACCAGAGGATGACCTAAAGGAAACCATCAAAAAATATGCCACAAATATTATGAGGACCTAAAGGAAACGAAAGTACGGCATTGGCCTACACCAAAATTGATAAGGGTACTGAATTTGACAAATACAAAAGACCGCATGATATTTTAAAATGACAAATACCAAAACTCTGTTAAGATTGCAAAATCAAGTAGTACAACTGAAATTATATATAAGAAACTGGCATTAAAAAAAAAGACAGAGCAAAAGCCAACTAAAGGCATACTCTGAAATAAAGCTGCAATAGCGGCAAGTCACACGGTCGAATGATCATTAAAAAAATGGCCTACTTAATGTCTTTCAAATGCCGGAGAATAAGGCGGAACATTTGCATTACATCCGTTGGGAACTGCTTGGATTGGGACCATCTAAATTTGTAGAGTGAGGAAAGATACGAGTAGGCAAAATTAGCTACGAGAAGAGAGTAGGCGTGACGGGTAATAAAATAGGAATTGAGTTGGGGGCCTCTTATTCTCGAAGAGAGGGGGCGAAACTTAGGACCTTTAGAAATGTAAGGGACATCTGAGTGTTCTTTGCGACACCAAGGAAATTTTTACGGTACTCAATTATTTTTTATAATCGAGTAAAACACACCAATTATTGTATTATTTATGTGGGCATGTATGAGGATGAATTTTTTAGCATATTAGGTAATGTATATTCGAATACATGTTCGTATGAAGCATAACATCATTTACAAGGAAAGTTGGAGAATTGGAAAAGCGAAGAATAGAAACCTTTGAAACACGGTACTGAAGATTAAATGGACAGGCAAAGTAAGGTACAAGAAATTACATGAAGAGGAGGTGAGGATCGAATGAATAACTCAATACCAAAGGGGAATTAGATGGATTAGACACACGTGGAAAATGAATGATTTAAAAACATTGTAGAAGGGAAAATTGGAAGGAAGATTACATGGAGATAACCAAGAGACAAGTACAAATATATAGGACAAATTAAGAGGGACGCCGAACAGAAAAGCTATGAATGGATAAGGGAATAAACACTGAATATACGAAGGTGGAAGGCTGCAGTAACCCAACCGTAGGATTAAACTACTGATTATGATGTATTCAAATACACGCAAAATTGATATTTGCATATGTATGGGTGGATGTCATCCTAACTCCTCTCGGCATCTACATATACATAATACAAGCCACCGCAAGGGCGTGTGGCGGGGGGTGTTAGGTCAGCACCCTTAAAAAGGAACAATGCCACATGCAAAGACAACGACATGAAAAACTACACCCACAGCAGCGCACACACTCATGCAAAACTCCCTTCATCCAACACTCGTGCAAACACATATACTTTAAACCAACAAACAACTGCACCACAGGATGCAGCACTAAAGCCATCCAACAACACGCAAGCCAGGACACAACAAGCAAGAATGCGAAACTCCACCACCACATGAACATGCAACACAAAACACTCTACACCCCGAGGAGACAGTGAAAGGCAGGGAATGCGACCCAGTGTTACAGGGCAGATCCCCCCGCGGAGAGGGACGAGGGATTGAAGGGAGGACTTAAAAACAGATGAACGGAACACTAATGAGGTCATTCGGAAAGAATGGGTTATGATAACAAAACACACGAGGTTAGTGAAATATCATGCAATTGAGGAGAACTAATTATTCCCAAGACGCTGAGGGTGGCAAGTGGAATTTTTAATATATAGTATACGTCATACGTCAATGTAGCGGCCTGCGTGGTATTGTGTAGATGCTTAAAAAAATATGATCATTCTTTATTGAACAACCCTGGTCAATTAACCTGAAGCATGGGCTGTAGGCGTCGCACTGTTACGTTACGACTCTCTGTCACGCATCGCTTCGAAAATTTTTAAATTTTTTGTCACGGATTTAACCTTTCGTCTTACGCAATCCCGGAATAGCCAGCATTTGCGATAAGCTACGTTGCTAAGTGAAGTGGGTGAAAATTTCTCCGTGTTTACGAGTCTGTCGAGTAATTTTGGTCTTCTTTCCTCCTTAGGAGTGTGGAGTTCCTGAGTGGTTTAGTTCGTTAGGGTTGGTGCGGGGAAAGTCTCTGGAAACGTCAGCTAAATTGATAGGGATGGTGAGGCTCTTTGGAGAGTTACAAATGGCTTTCTCCCCGGGCCATGTGTGCGGTTTTGTGCATGTAGAGTATCCGCCAAAGCCTACTGTGTAAAGACAACTCCTTGCCTCTGCGCAGAGCCTCACCCGTCTTCCCATTGTCGAGAGGAACGCCGTCTTATTATCCCACATATTTCTATTCCCAGTCATTTTTGCTGGCTTTGCGCTCCTCATCGTACGAATTTGCAAAGAGCTAATTCGCTCCACTCGGAAATTACCAAGTTGTTTTACGAATCCCAGAGGAAGATCTCCACCCGCCGTAATACGAGGGTAATCTGAAAAGTTCTCGGAATGGAATACAATCTTAGTAGCCTACTAATTCCTTTTGTTCAGTTAGGCGCGTATTTGGGTGGAATTAACGAGAATACAGCTCGCACAATTTATGAAGTATCGGGGTATTACGAAAGTAATACCCATGCATATATATATATATATATAATATATATATATATATATATATATTATATATCCTGAGAAAATATGGCATTATTAGCAAAAGTTACCTTTTGTTGATTTCATGTGCCCAATAGCCCACATTACATGTGATACGTACAATACGATTTATTTTATTTTATTTAGGAGGCTACCGTTTAAGCTAGGTTTTTTCATGGTCGCAGATTAAGCATCGCTATTTTTCTTTGCTTCTCTTCCTCCCCTATTATCCCTCCCTTTTACTTCTTTGCCTGATTTCCTTATCGGCCACTTCATCTTTTTCACCCCTCTTCACATCCACATTTGAAAAATCTCCAATCTATGCCTATCATCTTGCATCAATGGCCATGTTTCAGCACTGTACAAAACCACGCTCCATATTCAAGTACAATGAGTCTTTTTAATCATCCTTACTTCAATCCATATAATCAATTCCCTTAACATCCTTACCCAACGAAAGGTAGAGGCAAGCGTGATGCCACCGCAGTAGTGAGATCATCAGTAAGAAGGAACATGGAATACAATTAAGATGCATTTGTTTCTTTCTTACGTTTCGAGAAGGCATTTGATTGAGTGAATTGGGTTATATTAATGAATTTATTGCAGAAAATAGGAATAGGATGGTGGCATAGTAGATTTATCCGTAACCTAAACATGTCACAGACTGCTCAGGTGCGAGTGTCGGATGGAGAATCGGAATGGGCAGTTTTAGGAAGAGGGGTAAGATAAGGATGTATGTTATTACCTCTTCTATTCAATGTATGCGTGGAGAAAGTGTTCAAAGAGACCCGGGAAGGACTGCGGATATGAATGAAAGTCGGTGGGAACATTCATAAAATAAGCCATAGTTGATGATGATCAAGGTAACGATTCCAGTCAGTCGGCCAAGGGGTTGTAAACTGATGGGTGTGTTGAAATGTCAGTGAAAATAGACACGGGATGAGAATAAATTGAACAAAACCAAAGATATTGGGTTTTCGAAAAAGAGGAAAGCGACGTCAAATATTAAAAATAGTAATTTATAAACGAAAACAAGTGGAACAGTTTATCCGATGTGTTTTTGACTAAAATGGTTGAAGTAGTAAGGATATAAGATAACGAAGAATTGCTGATATTACATAATGACGGGGACGTTGAGTAAAGATGTTAAGAAAATGCTCGTTAAAACTTTGATATGGGGCGTAGTTATGTACGGCGCGGAATCACGGTCACTGAAGCAGGATGATAGACGTAGATTGGTGGTTTTTGTAATGAAGGATTTGAGAAGGTTAGAGAGGATGAAGTGGATTTAAAGGAACACACCTGAGGAAGTGCTAGGTATGGTGGGCGAGGAGAGGGGATCGTTGGGAGAAATCATAAGGAGGCAGGAAAAATGGATGAAAAGCGTATTGATCGGCAGTGGGATGTTGAAGACTATTGGAAATGAGAAAATAGTAACTTTGTGATTTCACAGAAAATTTATCACTATACAAACCGGGTTCCGATGTTCAACGTCATCTTCGGGTAACAAGTGTGTACTACTCTCAAGTAGGGGTGGTGAGGTTAGAAGGTCGGAGGGTGGGTGGGGGAGGGAATTGAGCAATGATTGTTGGAAGGATGGGTAGAAAGCAGGATGAGCACCCCACCTGATGGCGGAGGAAAGTGGGTGGGTTTTAAGCTGTTCATAGGCATGAATACAAAGCCCTTTGCATATCTCTGAGGTCAAGGGAGAGTGTGGGGGAATTAGAGGCTTTTTTCCCCTTATTAGCACAGGTCACGAGTAGTGGTAGATTTAGGAGGGGGGAGTGGGAGGTGCATACAATGTCATTAACAATATTCTCTTCGGAGCGTACACTTTTTTAAGTGTCTAGTGTCTAGTTTAAGTCCCTTCTTTATCAAATTAAAATTTCAAAGTCACTACTGCGGTTATTTTCCAATGATTGTTTTGCAAAATGTGACTTGAATTTTTGTTATTCAAGCCTCGGGCTTAGTGCTCTTTTACCCGCTCTTGAGATTTTCGTTTGGTTTGTCCAACATACGTACACTGCGTCAGACTAATGTCTTAACTTATACACTCCACTTTTTTGAATATTGTCTTTTATGTGAGAAAGTAGGTTCCTAAGGTTCGATTAATTATCATAGGTTATTTTAAACTTATCTTTCGGTAGTTTTTTTTTTACAAATTTTCATACTAATGCCATCCAGGTATAGGATTCTACGCCAATTGGCAGTAGAGTCTTGTCGCGGTTGGGATGTAAAAATGTCTCTGACCTGATTTAGTTTTTTTAGATAAAATTTATTAATGAGCTACCTATTGTATCCATTGTTTCTTGCTATTGTTTCCATTGTAGTTAATTTTTTTTACGAAATTGGTTTGTGACATGGGAATTTTCACTAACCTGTGAATCATGGAGTGAAAAGCGGATAACTTATGTGAAAAACAATGCCTTGAGTTAAAGCGATAAGCAAAGGCAATACGGTCGGCTGGAAAGGTGATGGCTTGAGTTTCTAATATACACGAAAAAAGGCTGGTTTTGGCAATAAAGATCAATACAACACACGCCCACAACAAAGTGTCTTTGCCATGGCAAAAGACCATGTAATACGGTACGAATAGCTGCCACACCCGTCTTATTCGCCTAATTTGGCTCCATCAGATTTTAATCTCTCTCCCAAGCTCAAACTTTTCCCCGATGGACGGAGTTTATCTTCAAACAAACATCTAATAGCTGAAGTAGACGGGTATTTTGTAGGCCTGAAGTAATCTAATTTTGAAGATGGGGTTTAGACCTTTCAATATCGCTGGACTAAGATCATTTGTATACAGGGAGACTACATTGAAAAATATAAAGAAAAGTTTCACAAAGGTAAATCCTTCACCATATTTCTATTCCAATACGATAACTTTTCACATTACTTACGTATATGGCGTAGGGATTGGGCCAACTGTTATATTACCGACCTATCGACAGTTAAAAATATATATTAAAATCTCCTTTTTATTTTAAATTAATTAACAGTTAAATTAAACGATAGTTTTTGATGCATTTAATGCCTTTCACAGAGCAAATTCTATAATTTTAATTTTTGCAATCTCGAATGATTTCGTCCGTATTTACGTTGCTATGCCCGAAAATGTGTAAACAACGGTTTCCAGTGACGATTTTAGTCACTGATGGAATCGCTTTTTTGTTTTCGGAAACAAGATTTTATTATTGTGTGCACTGGATGAAATATGTGTGTTTTCCAGATTAATGATCGGGTTCTTTATAAGAAAAAAAATTAATTGATATTTCCTATTCATGGAACAAATAAAATTATTTGTTTACATTTGAATATTGTAATCGGAATTGGGGGCATAATAGATCGATTGATGCTGAACCGACGCAGATAAGATGGGGATTTGTTTGGTGTTGCCGATAATATACCAGCAGCAAATTTTCGTGCCAATACATTTTTAAGATTCGAGCGACAAAGGTCATGAACTCTCTTTGTTGAATTCTAAAAATCTGGCATGTTTTGAATGTAACGCGCGGTCGCTATTGAAGTATTTAATTTTCATGCTAATATCATTGGAATACTTAAAAATATCTCATTCAGTCAAACGTGTTTCGCTCGCTCCCTGAATGAAACGGTGTAATATTAATACTAAGAATGGCGTCCCTTTGAGTAGTATAGGAAGCGTCAAAACTAGTTTATAAATTACAAGAAACCACGGAAGATGCGGCGACGGTAACTTTTAACGTAGTTATCCGCTAAACGAGCAGTACAATACTACAATTTCAGAGTGTAAAAATCGGAAAAAATTCCGGTCAAGGCGAATGATTTTTACACTGAAATTTTGTCACTAATTTATAAGTTGAATTGGAGTACGAATTATAACCACCCACCCAACTTTGGTCCATATATAAGTAATGACTCAATGATATGTGCCATTTAAAGTATTGTCAAACAAACTTTTGTAATTTTTAGGTGCGCATTTTATTTTGTATATTTTACTGTTTATGAGAAGAAATTATATTTTTTTCTCGCTAAAACGAACGCAAATCTTATGTACCAATGCGCCGATGGTAGAGCCACCCAGCGGGGAGCAGGTGAAGTATTCTCTTTCAAGAGAAGACTTCACTTTACTTTGAAGAAAATATATCGAAAAATAACAAGTGTTGAAAAAATAATAATATACAGCTATAACGCCGTATATTATTTGCAGGAAAGTACTGCGGATTTGTCTTTTTAAAACGTCATCTTTTCACCCTTGCGTTTTTAATCTCATCGAAGAAAAATATATCATTCTTATTTTAAAGAATTTTTTCCTCATTCTAATTTCAGGATAAAAATATCAAAAAACGCGATTGATATCAAATATGCGTGCTTAATATCATTTTAGTCTAGACGTCCGCTTATTCATGTTCATCCCAAAGGTTTGGAGGAGACTTTTACGAAACCACGAGGGAAGATGAAACAAACGCCGGTCAACCAGCGAACGGATTATCGGGGGTTTTCTTGTGGGCATTGATGAGGAGCATACATAGCATTTACCCTTGGGTCCCGCCCTTTTGTTTTGCGCGTCCACTGGGTCCAGCCTTTCTCAGTGACCTAATTTGGCAGGGTTACAAGTTGATTAGCCTAGGGGGCACGGTCGGTCCACCCATGCCTATCCCGCTTTGCATATCCAGTCCATTCCCTTTGGACCGATGCCTTTTAATGGCATAACCCTTTACCTTTATCTACAGCTTGCTCGGCGTACCTCACGGGAAGAGTGCACATATACGGTGGAGTAGTGGAGAGGTAGTGATTTATGGAAAAATTTTTGCGATCTTCAATTTGTTTTCATCTACATCTACGTCTACATAATACCCCGCAAGCCGCCGCAAGGGCGTGTGGCGGGAGGTGTTAGGTCACCAACTGTAAAAAGGAACAATACCATATGCAAAACAACAACGTGGAAAATTACACCCACAGCAGCGCACACACTCATGCAAAAATCCCTTCATCCAACACTCATGCAAACACATATACAGCAAACCAACAAAAAACTGCATCCAAGGATGCAGCACGAAAGCCATCCAACAACACGCAAGCCAGGACACAACAAGCAAGAATATGAAACATCACTACCACATGAGCATGCACCACAAAACACTCAACCCCCCGAAGAGACAGTGAAAGGCAGGGAATAGTTGCAGGTAGCAGGAATTTCTCCCGCGGAAAGGGACGAGGGATTGAAAGGGAGAATCACAAACAGATGAAGAGACACTAATGAGGTCACTCGGAAAGAATGGGTTATGATAACAAAACACACACACTTGATTTGTCTCCCTCTACATCCCTATGTGCAATCAAACAAATATGCCAGACAAATATGTCTGCCAATAAGATGAATGAATTTTCTTTCATTCAATCTCCCTTCCGGCATGAGTTAATTTCCCATTATCTCTAAACTTCAGTTCGGTTCTCAGTAAGCGGTGCGTCCAAGGGCTGTAAGATCTAGAGAATCCACTCGCCAATCAATATCATTTGTTCAGTCTTCTTCGAATTTCTCCCACCAACCATCTATCCCTCTTCCACTTCAATACCTAGAACTACCATTATTTGTTTTCATTTCCGTCGATTTTATTTTCTTCATTCTTCTCCGCACACAGATTGCACAGGTAACCACGCCTACGGTTATTATCCTGCCTCAAACGATTCATTCGATGTTTCCGAGCCATATTTAAAAAAAACCACGACTCACATTGACATTTTTACGTCTTATCTTACTGTCTATACTTAATTATCTCGTCGTCGATTGCCTCGTCCGCATGTGATGCAAACAGCGGAAAAGGAATATTTGTTTGTACTATTTGTAATGAGTAATAGTTAAGATTAATTGGATATTCTGACGAGGATTCTTTTCAAAACATTTAGATAAATAGTAATTCAATTTATTAACTACGGTATGTAGGTGCCATCGTTATCAAAACTTCTAATTTCCTTTTATTCGTGTCCTTAACCTTGATTGGATTAGAGCTGTTCATCCTAAATTAAAACTTTGCCAATTTCGTTTTCAGTTTCCCCCAGTTGAATCCATGAAAATAATTGCAAATTTAACAGCATGGCGTGTTTTAGGCTCCGTATTTTCTATCCACTGTTCTCAAGTTCATTCCTATTTTTAAAAAAATACATTAAACTTCCATTTTATCCTAATTTTTTAACCAAATTCCTTAGATCAACGGTATCCTCGATATCCTCAAACATAAAACAGATTCACGTTTTTGTCCGGTTAGTTTTAATTAAAAAAAACATATCCCATGTACAATAGGTTATCTCAGAACTTCAGAAATGCCATAAATTTCAGATTTAAACACGATCTGACACCGAATTTGCTTACAAATAAATAATATTAAAATGGAAAGAAAAATAGAACAGTATAAATTCCGTATTTTTAGTAATTATTTCATGATTTATTTGGGGAACGCCCTTTCCTTTCTCCAGGTAACCTTGTAGCGTTACTAAATTACATGCAGGAAAATGGAAAGGTTTCCCAAAGAGGCTTTAAAGTTGATTGGTGTACCTAAAAGTCCGAAAGGAGCAATAAAAATACGTAATTGTTCCATATCCCTGAATGTAATAATGTCGTAGCATTTCCCAACGCTCATTTATAATCTATTTTGATATAATTATTCCCGACAGTTTACCTTCGAGAATTAAACAAACTAAGGACGTCCTCGTGGTAACGCTTTGGGGATAACATCACAGTTTACTTTGAAGAATTTCAGGGTAACTAGTGACGCCACGAGAGACTCGTCGAGAATAAACAGCAATACGCAATAATACATCGCGTAACGAAAACAAGGCAGCCCACGCTTTGTTGCGGTGAATGGTAACGTGACGTATTGCCACTTCGCAAGAAACAAATGAACAATGTTTTAATCGAGGCGTGAACGCCATTTTAATTAGTTTACTCTTTGAATATTCTAAATTTAACATATGATATGCACGAATTTTTCCATTCAATAAAATAAACTGGTTGGCGACAGGGAGGCTGAGCTGGTGAAAGACATAACGTATCTTTGCAGTGTTTTGGATCAAGATGACCACAGCAGTCGGGACGTAAGAAGAAGAATTGAGTTATGCATAAAACTATCATGAATAGAAGAGAATTTGTGATATCGAAATTGAGTAAGAATGTTAATACTGGCGCGTCAAAACGTTAATTTGGAATGTAGTTTTTTACGGCGCGGAAAAATGGCCATGGAAGCAGGTTGATAGGCATACAATTGGAAGCTATTTAAATTTTGGTGCGAAGAAAGATGGGGAAGGTGAAATGGACAAAAAATATAATAAAAATCTGATAAGGAGAATGAACCTAGTAAAAAGTGCTAGGCAAAGGAGGAAAGAGGAATGTTTTGAGAAATCCAAAGTTGGCAGGAAAGTTGAATTTAGAGAGTTTTGATTGGGAATGGGATGTGGAATATTGCGAAAGAGGAGAGAAATTTAGGCAAACGAGGAAGGGGTAGAAATAGGATAGGGATGTTGGATGGAATGAAGGGAGGAAGGAAGTATACGGAGATGAAGAGGGACTTTGTTGTAGATTAGGATTTTGGGTTGTGTCCTCTTAGAAGAGGCTAATAAATGTAGCGATGTTCAATCTGTCTCCACCCAAAACCTCTCGTAAACGGTAGAATAACAATTAATGGTAACCGATCTACTTACGGAGCTTTGATGAAAATGACCTTTGATGTTATTAAGCTATATTGCCCACCTTTTATCTTGCGGGAATGTATAATGCCCTGATAAATCTTTAAAAGATAATGGCTCATTAGACACGTCATACGCTTCAATTTAACTTTAAATAGCGATGCCTCGCCCAACGATTTGATTAAAGCAAACATTACACCAATTGCTCTAACACCTATCGCCAATAGAATGGTGTGAGGCGTCACTTTGTGGAAGCGACTCATATCGGAAAAGAAAATACTTTTTTCTTCCACACATATTTTGTTAAACCCGACCTAGTTTTCGGCTTAGAAAGTCATCATCAGGTAAATTACCGAGGACACACAGCTTTATATAGTAGACAGAGAAGAGGATGGGGGGAGGTACTGGTAAAATGGGAGGAGGGGACAGAGAAAGGAAACTGGTGTGTGTGTATTAGGGGAGGGGGAGAAGTCGGTTGGGAACGACCGCCACATACCCTTGCAGCGTCCGGCTAGAGGGGTGTGGTGTACCTGTAGATGTAATGATGCCTTATTTTATGAAGCTGTCATCCTCTCTCGCACCTTCCCTTTCTTGATCCACCCACAGGGAATGGGGTTCTTTGGCGAGGGTTAAAGGAGTGGATATGTGCGGAGGGTGATGCTTGTGGTAGAGGGAGGGAGTGTTTGTCTCACCCACCCCGGAGTATGCGAAGGGGGTCACTGACCCCTCCTTCTCCATCCCCTCTCAAGGATTACACCAATTGAGGACCGTGAATTCGTGTGTTGCTTTCTTATTGGGGGAACCACCTGGGTTGACCCCTTGTGCCGACCTCCCTCGTCAGCAGTGAAATGAAATTAAATCGAACTGGTCACTTTGACCAGGCCCTCAACTCTTACTTTTTCCTTTGAAAGAACCCTGTTGACGACGCAACTCTGAGTAAATATTGACGGCAATGGGTGCTTAGTTACGACAGGCGGGCTTGTTGCCCTAGTAAAATCGATGCGCTTGCTTGAGTGTCGTAATGTCCCCAAAGGGGTGAATTGGTCGCGGGAAAAGAATACGAGATTTGTGTGTTGTAGAATATCGAATATGCTATGCATAAAACTATTTCGGTTAATTAAAGCTAGGGTGTTATTATTTATGTATACTTTCGGGAAGGTATCCTTGAAGGTAAATCTTGGAGCCTTTAACCAAATATACGATAATTTATGCGGTATTTTGAATAATTTTAGGGAAAATTTTTGATAGTACACGTATTACATGTCCATTAAAGATTGCATTTTCCCTCCAATCACCGCGTTGTTAGCCAACTTAAAACAACAACAACTCAGTAAGGACATACTTCATACAGACCGCCTGGTGTAGACTACGAATTGTTTGATTCTAAAATTTAATTTTTAGATTGCTAAGTTACGCTTCTTTATTACCTCGATATGGTGTTATGAGACCTTATGTATCCTGTAAAAACCGGTAATGCTAACTCAAATGTAAGAAATTGCAATATCACGAGTTTAAGCCATCATATTTAATTCACGGAGGGGGCTAAAACGCGGAAAAAAATTACCAGCGCATGATTGAACTTGTAATTTCATAGAATATAAAAATATTTTACCGTTTTAAAGATCGCTTTATCGAATGTTGCAAAAGCGTTATAATCTTCAAGAATTAAAAAAATCAAAAGAATTATTATTATAGGATTAATTAAAAAGTTTTCACCGTAAACAAGAACTACTCGTAATGGAACCTTATGTATCTCCCTTTTGGCTACTAAAATGTACTTATCCCAGACGGATAAACACGCTCAGATCGACGAGCCAACTATTAAGAATATTAAAATATAACATAGAAACCCAATAAATATATGCTAGCTCAATTAAGCTACTATTTATTTTCAGGAAAAATACTTTTTCTCTGTTCAAAAAAATAGCTTAATGTCTTTGGGGTATTCTATATATTTTACTATGCTATCTTATTTTTCAAGGGCCATAACCGTGCCACTTTATTTTTGAATTAAAACAATACGGTAATTTGCTTCTTTTTCGTTATCTATTGATTTCTCTCGCATTAAATTCTTATAATTTTAGTTTATAAGTCTAGGCTAAAAATGAGGGAAGACTAACTCCTAATATCCACTAGAGTTTTCATATTTATCACGTGGAAAAATAGAAACTATTGTAATCTGCCAAGTTAGTCAACCCTCATTTGCGTCTAGCATGAAAGACTCCCACCAAGTGAGGACTGATACGGTATAAACATCGTTGTTAGGGAATATGTCGATATTTTATAAGTACATATATATACATATATATGTATGTATAAATATATGTATATATATATGTATATATATATTTGTATATATATATATTTCAATATATATATTATATATATATATTTTATATATATATACATATACATATATATACATATATATATCTTTAATAAATATATATTTATATGAATATATATTAAAAATATATTAAAAAACGAGGGTGGTCTGAAAAATTTGGTCCGACCTCAAAAAATATCAAAAGTTTCAGAAAAAATGTCCTGTATCTTTGTTGGGTCGGAAACTTTTCAGACCACCCTTGTGTGTGTGTGTGTATATATATGTATATATATATATATATATATATATGTTTATGTATTTGCATATGTGTGTGTGTATATATATATATGTATATGTATATATGTTTATCTATATGCATATGTGTGTGTATATATATATATATATATATATATATATATATATATATATATATATATATATATATATATATATATACATATATAAGGAGGGAAATTAATGAGATCATGGGAAACGAGAGAAGGTGTACTAATTAAAGGAGGAAGCTAATGTATGCTGCGGTTAAGGCTATACATGCAGAGAAGATAGAAGGTAGCTAGTACTAAGAAAAACCCTTTCTTAATTTGAAAAGTGCCTCAAGACAAAATTAAAATTAAGGTACTCGTAATTGTCCGAGCCATTTGTCCGTAGCCATTTTTTTGTGAAACCATGAAGCGGAAGGCCTTCATCTTTCAGAACCGATGAAAATGTCGACAGAATCCGGGATCTTGTGCGTTCAGGTCGTTGGTTGACAGTCAGAATGATCGGGGAAGAGTGGAATCTGACTCACTCCACCATTCATCAGATTTTGACCGATGAATTGGGTATGGGAAAAATCTGCGCAAAACTGGTTCCAAAAACCCTTTCGCAAGACCAAAAGGACCAGTAGTTTTTGGCCAGTAAAAACATTCCTGTGGCTCCTCTGCCTCCTTCTTCGCCTGGCTTGAGTCCTTGTGCCTTTCTTCTCTTCCCGAAACTGAAAAATCACCCCAAGGGAACTCATTTTGGGACAGTCAAAAACATTCAAACTGCTGTAACCGACCAGCTGAAGGCTATTCCAGTATCGGAGTTCCCGCACTGCTATGAGGAGTGGAAGAACCGTCTCCAGCGCTGTGTGGCTTCAGAAGAAAGTTATTTTGAGGGTGAATATATAAAATTGTTATTGTACTTGAATGAAAATATTTAAAAAAATCAGTCTCATTACTTAATTAACAGACCTCACATGTCTTGCCATTGGTTCAACATCGGTTTTCTAATACCACGACACGACATCAGTGCTATGTTGACTTTTACTCGATAAGTTGTTGTCGACGATATTATTGACAATAAGGTTGCAAATGCCATCATTGTCGCGGTCGATATCCATATCACGTCGACGTCCACAGCCGAGTTCACATTGTTATAACTTTCTGTATGTCGGCTCTTATGTTAAATGAGAATATCGACGGCAATATCGGTACAAAATTAATATCGACGTCGAAATTAATACGATCTCGACATTAATTTAGGCAATAAAATCGTCTATGATGGCAACCACACCATAATTTGGTGTCAGTACGTCGACATCAAAGTAAATGTCGACACCCACTCGACATGTCGAAGTGTCGCACAGACGTACTTCCGATCTATGAGGGGCAGCCAATTAAAAACCGAACACCCGCAACAACGTGACCTTGGAATGGTTTTATTCTAAAGTAATGACCAAAAGCTATGATACATTTATTCCACTGCGAGACGAGACGATCAATTCCAGTTTGGTAGAAAGAGGTAGGTCGCTGACGGATGCACAACCGCACCCACTCGCATGAACTTCCTCATCCGGATGAAACCGGCGTCTATCTTTAGGTCGGTGAAAATCACAAAGGTAAAGGCCCGGTCTGTACCGAGGATGTTGAAGTGTTTCCCAAATCGCTGTAGCGTAACCTTAGTCAAACTGGCACCATCGGAGCGAGTGTTATCATGCAAGAGGACGATTTCGTCCGACAGCATTTCGGGGCGTTTTGACTTTATGCCGCGCCGCAATTTCCGCGATGTGTCTTCATAGCGCTGCGCATTGATTGTGGTTCCACGCTCGAGGAAGTCGACAAGCAGAGAGCCCTTGCAGTCAAAGAAGAAGGTCATCATGGCTGTACTGGAACTTGTGTGAACAGCTTTGGCTTCCTTTGGCGGGGGAGAATTGGGATGTTTCCATTGTTTGGCTTTGCCTATTGCTTTCGTGCTCGAAATGGTGGCGCCACGTTCCGTCCCCTATGACGATACGGGACAGAAACGCATACTCTTCCTCGTGGCACAGCTGCGGATGACTCATACATGACGCTATTCTACCTGTCTTTTGTCCCTCCGTCAGTTGATGCGGAACCTACTACGCGCAAGCTTTGCCGAAATGCCAGTGATCTTTGATAATCGCATGCGCGGAGCCATGTTTAATGCCGACTTGAACCCGTATTTCTTCCTCCGTGATTTGTCGGTTTTCCCGGATAAGACTATCAAATCCGGCATATCACGTCAGAGGTAATGGCTCAATGGGCCTGTCCTGGACGAGCATCGTCTTGCAGTTCAATTGTGCATGATCTGTCTTGCTATAGTGGAGCTCCGTCGTATAAATGGTTTCGGTTAATTCGTATTCCTTTTTTCGCATAACAAATGACAGATTTATTAGGTGAGTTAACCCTCGTTTTGAATTAAGCCATCCTTTAGAATGTATGTAATTTGCAAATTATTTGATAGATTTTCGAAGTATTTTTTCCTTTTCCCTTCCTCTACATATCCTCCCTTATCACTTACCCTTCCCACCTGATGCCTGTACCCCCTGCCATACAATCTTTTGGTTGGTATTCATGTCTATGTGCGCCCTTCTCCGAAACTCCTTTGCTACTGGTGCACACTCGTCAGGGACATATTCACTATAAGGCAGGCATGCGACGATGAATTCCGCGTAATCCAGCACCCTCAACCACCAGAAAACCAACCATACCTCTCTGCTCTTCTTTGTATACCTCCATTTCTACCGCTGGACGAACACTCAAGTCCAGACCAGTCCGGGCACCAACAACGACACAGTAACCCAGCAGCTGCGTGCACTTGTGAGTTGTCATTATTCAGTTCTTCTACCACAGCGATGGCAACATTGATACGTAACAACATTTTCATATGATGGCCCTTAGAATACAGGTATCTGTATCTTCGAATTAATGAACGGCATACTTCTGGTGATAGGTTGTTATAAGTTGTGCACTAGCTTTGACTTCCCAGTGCCCTTCTACAAATGCACATTAATAGGTAAATCAGAGAGAATATCGTTTTTTCTTTACCGGGTGAGACAGAGCGTCTTATGTTAAGGAGTGGTTACTACCGAGCGAAGGTCTTATTGATTATTATTATTAGATAAACTACTGGTTAAGGTAGGTTTTGGATGGACACAACTACCAAATAAATTTTTGTGACTACTCCAAATTCAAAAATCCAGCAACCTAGTCTATATCAGGTCCCTCTTCATCTCTGAGTACTTTCTTCCTCCTTTCATCCCGTCCAACATCCCTATCCTGTTCCTGCCCTTTCCTAGTTTGCCTAACATTATCCTCTCTATTACAGTTTTCAGCATCCCATTGCCGATCAATATGCCTTTCATTCATTTTTCCTGCCACATTGAGATTTCTCCCAACAAACCCCTCTCCTCGCCCACCATACTTCGTACTTCCTAATTTGTTTTCCTTTTTGCCCATTTCACCTTCTCCATTCTTCTCCACACCCACATTTCAAAAGTCTCCAATCTAAGTCCAGCCTCCTGCTGCAGTGAGGATAGACGTAGATTGGAGGTTTTTGGAATGTGGGTGTGGAGAAGAATGGAGAAGGTGAAATGGGCAAAAAGGAAAACAAATTAGGAAGTACTAAATGTTGATTAAATGGGAAGAAAAACTTAAACGCGTACGATGTGCTAGGAATCATTCGGTAATAAAACAGGAACAACAGCGTAACATACTTGTGAGGAAATATACCAGCAGAACACACTGTGTTGAAGAGGAAGAAGAAAGGATATTTCTTGTTCATTACGAGGAATTTTCTAAAAATAAGGCCGTTTTCCTATGTACAACTATTTTTGGTTCAGAACGAAGCATGCAACACCATCTATTGATTCCTTTGGAAGCACTTAAAGTTATTTTTTTGATTCATTTGATTCATTGCCTCTTACTGATTACAGGTAAAAATGTCCGTTAAAATAATCCCTCCCGCCAGTTGCGAAGTGCATGACGTGATTCTATTGAGGGTGCAAAAAGATCATTAGCTGCTCGAATTCATCGGGTGTTGTGCATAGTTAGTAATAGATAGAGTAATCAGTAATGAGTGAAGGATAGGTTAGACAGTGGTATCGTGATGCCGTAGAGGCAATGAAACATCCACACATATACTGGAAGTTCATGTTGTAAGGACATTTGGAAGTTCCACTTTTCAGTATTAAGTATGTAGTTCGCCAGAAAAAATGAAACTTTTTCTACTCACCTCATTTTCAATGAATATGTTTCTATTTCCTGTTTTCTTCCATTTTTCTTTGAAAAAACTATTTGATGTCTTTTGTGAATCTACTTACCTTGTAGCTAAACTGTACACATTATATCTGAGAAAGTAATTTCGCGAATTACTGCAAAATTTCGCCAATAAAAAACAGCTGATATATTGTTTTCCTCCACAACAATCGATTGGGCAAGTGGCCCATTAGCTCAGTTGGTTAGAGCGTCGTGCTAATAACGCGAAGGTCGTGGGTTCGATCCCCCCATGGGCCAAATTTTTTGTCCTTCGGTATTGCAGAATTTGTGGGAAATTCTTAAGTTGAAATATTTTTTCGATCATCGAAAATTTGTGAATATGTAGCAGATGTGTCCAACACTTTTAAACACCCTGAGAGGTCTGTTTCCTTCCCTCAGGTACGAGATGAAATGTTTAGTAATATAAGGTCTACATTTCCCCGCGTCTTTCGCATCAATCGATATCAAAGTTGACTTCAATATCGCCGTTGACATCAATATCCCTCTCGACAGCAGTGCCCACGTTAGCATACATATGTCAACAACAAGCGGGATGTATCGACTACACCTTATGTCAGTGTCGACCAGTCGAAATCATAGCTAATATCGATACGCACCGGAAATATCGTAACGTTGCATGGATTCACTTGTCTTGATAATCTCTATCTTTTGAAACTTAGCACCATATTACATCGAGGGCATCAGTATGGAAATTAATATTAACTAATTAATTAAATAGCTATTTTGAATTTTTTTTCTCTTTCCACCATGTGTTAGTAATTTAATCCTTCTCTCGGTTAAAGAGACAGCATTAATTAAATACATAAATCAACCATTTTTATATATTACAATTTATTGATTATTTGGAGTTTTGTACTTAGCATTTTTATAATAATGTTGCTATTGTCAATTTTTTCCGCGTTTTTTTGGAACGATTTATTATCGATTAACGATTTATTTATTATTATTTATTTACCAAAATAATGTTTGTTCAATTAATGGCGCGGGGAAAGGAACTGTCTCCCCTTCCCTATTGTGTGAATTTTGTATAGGTGTTAGTATTCGGTGAGCTATACCCTCATACTAGTATACTAAATCAACCATTGCGTTGAATTTTCATTTGCTTGTCTGCAGTTTTAGGGTAGGTTTTTGGATTGACACATTGTATTTTCCTAAATTCCCTTGCCTCTCCTTAAAAAAGCCCAACTTTCTCCCCTCAATTACAGTCTTCAACATCCCACTGCCGGTCAATACTCCCTTCGTCCACTTTTCCTGCCTCCATAGGATTTCTCCCAACAAACCCATCTCTTCGCCCACCATACCAAGGTCTTCCTCATTCGTTTTCTTCTCTGTCCATTTCACCTTCTCCATTCTTCTCCACACCCACATTTCAAAAGCCTCCAATCTACGTCTATCCTCCTGCTTCAATGACCACGTTTCCGCACCGTACATAGCTACGCTCCATATCAAAGTTTTTACGAGTCTTTTCTTAACATCCTTACTCAAAGTCCCTGTCATCAACTCCCTCCTCCTTGTGAAAGCCTCTTTGCCTAGCGCAATTCTTCTCCTTACGTCCCTACCACTTTAACCGTGTTGGTACGAAACACTTCCAGGATGCGTAAACTGTTCTACCTGCTCTAGTTTTTGCCCTCCTATTTTAATGTTTAGCTTTGCCTTTTTCTTTCTAGAAAGTCGCATAACCTTTGTTTTATTTTATATATATGTGTGTGTGTGTATAATTTTTTCACATCCCTCCAGCAGATGTAAAAGGTTAGGCATCGTATTCAGCTAGGTTATTTCTATTGTGGCACGCTGTGATTTGAAACTGCTTCCATTTACTCTCTATTCCTTCCTCCTTTTAGTGGCCACTCAGTTAAGGAATGTGGGTCGTCTCTAATTTGGTAGGGGTTCATTAAATTCCCTTCCAAAATTTGGGGAAAATGGGGGAAAGTGCGATTTTTTTAAGTAAAAATTTTGTAATGGGAATCGGGAATATGATATAAGAATCGAGAATTCCGGTGAAGACCGTTTTCCTTTTACAATGCATGAATTTCAAAGTGTAAAAATCATTCGCCTTGCCCGGGATACGAACCCAGATCCTGGCCTAGGTGAACGATATTTACTCGCTGAAATTGTGGCTTTGTAATGCGCATTAGCTGATTACTCCGTTAAAATCTATTGTCGCGGTATGTCCCGAGTCACATCGAACATGTCCGTTTAAGTTGTGAAATCAGTTTTTGTCTGCATTAAATCCTAGAAGGGAACGCCCTAGCAAAGATCAAAATGACAATTAGACTTTGAGGGATAATCCAAAAAAAATAGATAGTCAGAATTCTCATCCTACATAGTACCCCGAAAGTTATCGCTGGGGTGTGAGGGGCGAAGGGCGATTCAAAATCAAAAATCAAGTATTTATTAATTTTTATTTACAAATATAATACATATATAACATTGCAAATAAGGCAGAATATGTTTAATTACAGGTATATGCACTCTATATATGAAGGTAATTTAGATGATTAGACTAAATGAACGTGGCTAGAAGTTACGAGAAAATGAACAAGGAAATAATGTAGGAGAAACAAAAGGAAGTTCTCATGATACATGGATGATGATAGTCGTAAATGTTTCACCAAACACCTATCTTTATATGGGTAGAATACCTTGAACGAACTGCGGTTTATTTAATTTCAGATCCAAATATTTTTGCTAAAGTTGAAGCTTAGGTCATATCGGGATTTTTTTGAAAGCGGTTTTCTAACTATTGGCTATCCTTGAGCCTCGATTGCATTAAAGTTATTGATGATATTTGTGGAACATTTTCAATAAAAAATGAAAAAATTACCTTCTTCATATATATTCTTAGCACTTGTCCTATTTACTTCAGATACTTGAGATTCCTTCGTATTCTTTTGATGGATAAATTCTAATATTCAGGTGAATTTGAAGACAGCTTTAAGTAACGAAAACAATACGTCGGAATTGAGTTATTTAGGCGACATCCAAGAAAGAGCTACTTAATATTGGCTCTCATCATGAAATGTCCTCCAAGTATCAATGAAGTTTAGGAAAGATGGTAATGAAATTAAGTGTTAAATTTTATCTAAAGTATCCTACGTTGATATCAGCCGAATAAATGGTAGTCTAAAACGGTCTTATGAGTCCCCGAGGACAGGCCTTCCCGTACGCATCCGTTTGAAGATTTCCTGAAATTAAGTTTATCGAGATAATGGATTGAAAATGGGCGTTCCATTTTGCTTCAAATAAAAGCGTTTATATCCCAGAGAATAATGGTGTTTACGTCCTCTTCCGACTTTTTCCACGATCTAATCTCTCTCTTCACGTTTCCCTTCGTCCCCATTCGTATTTACGTCCGTCTCTCCTTCTCCGAATCCCTCCTAGCTTCTGACTTATAAAAAAATGCGTGACTTGCCTACAAAAAATGGAGGTTTATTGTCTGTAAACAGATTTCGGGTCTAATGACTTCCAAAATTAAAAAAAATTGGGATATTGAAAATTTTGGTGCAAATTTTATAAATGTATTTCGGTAATTTTAACACAAACTTGAGCTCGCCTCTATGTAATTAAGTCACTGGAAAGAATATTATTGCTATCATCTGGCACATGAATCAATTTTTATCGCGGGTGAAAATGAAACATTGGTTTAAATCAAGACAGGAGTTTATATAATCAGATGATCAAGCTTTATTTAGGCAGTCTTTCAAGGGTTAACAAGTATTTCTAAGTGCCATAGAATCCCATAGAATATCATGGTGATAGGTAGAGGATGGAATTAAATTTAAGCAAAACATAGGTTCTGCCGTTTTCCAGGAAGAAGAAGACCAAATTATGCATCAATATTGGAGGAAAAAAACGAGAGTAGGTGAGGGTTTATCTATTTCGGAAATGTTTTGGACGAAAATAGTCAAAGTAAAGTAAAAGCAAGTAAAGGGGCGTAAGTAGGAGGATTGCGTTTGGCAAAATAAATTTCACAAGGATGAAGGAAATTATGGCCGGGACGTTGAGTAAGGATGTTTGAGAAGAGATTCTTAAAAATGTTAATATTAAGGGTGGTTTTGTACAGCTTGGAAGACGCCAGGTGTAGATTTTAGGCCTTTAAGATGTGGGTCAGGAGGAGGATGAAAAACATTAAATGGACCCAAAGGAAAACAAACTAACAGGTACAAGGCATGGTGGGAGAGGAGAGTGGCTTGGCGGGAAAAATTCAAAGGAGGCAGTAAAAGTGAGTGCAGTGTATTTGAATAGGCGGTTCAATATTGAAGGCCGAGATACTAAGGAAAAAGTAGGAAAGCGAAGAAGAGAGGCAGGAGAATCGGTATGTTGGAACGGAATGATTTTAGATGGAAATTATTGGGAATCGAAAGACGGTTTAATATAGCGTGGGATGTCAGGTTGTGTCTAATTAGACGGAGGAATGAAATGTATTGATGGCTTTTAAACGCTGGGTAACAGTAAAATTAATAGGAGAAGTAAACGTACATATAGTTTCAACCATCGAAGTAGAAATAATAAATTATTTTAAATAAATCTCTATCTCAAAATAAAAATGTCAGTTTTATAATAATACATATAAATATATATATTATATATATATGCATATAACATTCTGCATTCCACCAACCTTTTGGCACCCCCCCGGAAACATTTCCTCTACTTCCAATCGCCCCCTGCGTAAAGCATGTCCGCTTATCAGAACTTCTTCCCTCTCCCCATATCCCCTCATTAGCTCCTCACCTCGTTCCCACGCTTATTGTCTCTCCACAAATGTAATAATATTTATATATATATATATATATATATATATTTTTTTTTAAGGTAATCTACCGGTTAAGGTAGGTTTTTGGATGGACACAACTACCAAACAGATATTTTATTACTCCTAACAAAACACAAAATCCATCATCCTACTCTGTATCAGGTCCCTCTTCATCTCTGAGTACTTTCTTCCTCCCTTCATCCCGTCCAACATCCCTATCCTGTTCCTTCCCTTTCCTCTTTTACCCAACATTCTACCCTCTATCACAGTCTTCAACATCCCACTGCCGGTCAACAACGCCTTCATCCACTTTTCCTGCCTCCATAGGATTGCTCCCAACAAACCCCTCTCTTCGCCCACCATACCAAGTACTTCCTCATTTGTTTTCTTCTCTGTCCATTTCACCTTCTCCATTCTTCTCCACACCCACATTTCAAAAGCCTCCAATCTACGTCTATCCTCCTGCTTCAATGACCACGTTTCCGCACCGTACATAGCTACGCTCCATATCAAAGTTTTTACGAATCTTTTCTTAACAACCTTACTCAACGTCCCTCTCATCAACTCCCTCCTCCTTGTGAAAGTCTCTTTGCCTAGCGCAATTCTTCTCCTTACGTCCCTACTACTTTGACCGTGTTGGTCCAAAACACTACCGAGATACGTAAACTGTTCTACCTGCTCTATTTTTTGCCCACCTATTTTAATGTTAAGCTTGGCCTTTTTCTTTCTAGAAAATCGCATAACCTTTGTTTTATTAATATTGATTCTCATCCTATACCTGTCGCACTGAATTTCCAATTCAGTAAGCAATGCTTGCAGCCCCTTGGCTGACTGACAAACTAAAGCTTGGTCATCAGCAAACCTAACTGATTTTACGAATTCTCCGCCCACTTTCATTCCTACCTCGAGTTCATCCAATGCCTCTTTTATCATTTCCTCTGCATACAGGTTGAACAGCAACGGTGATAATGGGCAACCCTGCCTTACACCCCTTCCTAACACTGCCCATCCTGGCTCCCCGTTTCCCACCCGCACCCGAGCAGTCTGAGACATGTACAGGTTGCGGATTAGCCTCCTTTCCCTCCAATCTATTCCTATCTTCTGCAATATACTCATTAGTTTTTCCCAATTCACTCTATCAAACGCTTTTTCGAAATCTACGAAACAGGCAAATACCTCCTGGTTGTGTTCTATATTCCTCTCGATTAATAATCTCATTACTGCAATGGCATCACGCGTACCTCTCCCCTTCCAAAACCCAAACTGATCATCCCCTAAGTAATCATTTGCCCTACTCTCTATCCTTTTGTTTATGATCCTGAGAACAACTTTAGTTGCGTGGGATATCAAACTAATTTTGTCTAAACTGTCATTTTCTTTTTCAATGTCTAACTTTGTTGGTCTGAGTTCTTTACTATACAGTTCTTCTATATACTCCTTCCATCTCTCTGGGATCTTTACTGCGTCAACTATTAACTTACCCGCCTTATCTCTAACTCTTAGCGTAGCTCTTCCTTTCTTACTTCCCGATAACGATTTAACTTTGCTGTACAGCGCACCGATTTCACCCTTCCTCTGCAGACTTTCCATATCCTCGCACTGCGTCTTCCACCATGCTTCCTTTGCTTTATTTGTTGCCCGCCTCAATTTATTGTTCAATTCTTTGTACTTCATTTTGCCTAATTCTGTATTTATATTCTTCCATTTTCGCCGCTCATCCATCTTTGTAATCATCTCATCCGTGATCCATGGTTTCCTAGTCCTTTTAGCGTTAACGGTTCCAATAGTGTCTTTTGCGGCTTTAGACAACCTTTATTGATCATTTCCCATTTTTATTCTATAGTACTAAGCCCTTTACCATCCTCCATGATTTTCTCTACCGCCTGTTTGTATTCCTTCCTTATGTATATGTATATATATAAAAATATATATATACACATTCAAACACGAAATCCCGCCAAACGGCGAATAAATACTCATATATACAGAAACAGATATAAGGATAAAGGATAGGAACACACATAAAGGACGAACACAATAGAGGTAGTCTGTAGTCTATGTAGAAATTTTCTATCAAACCCTTCGGCAAAGGGACTAGCTCCGCATGAAGGTTAAATGTTAGCGACGCATTGAATGGAAATTTACGTTACATCTTGAAGAGTGACATTATGTTCATGAGATTTATGCATAAAGTGGCAATTTCTGTTGGATGGAGGACTTGTAAAATCAGAAAAGATCAGATGGATGATAAAGAGGATGTGTGGCAGGATTTCGAGACCTTTGAAATGGATATGGGAAAGGGTGGAAGAGTGCAAGTTCGGAAACGAATACATTAGCAGCATGTCTAGTAAATCTTTCCTTGTTATTCTCTTCGTTCATTTCACCTTAACCAAACATTCATCTCACCCGCAATTCAGAAGTCTCTAGCTGTACGCCCATAATCCCGCTTCAACGACCATCTTTTTGCGCTGTACATTAAGTGCGATTCAGATCAACGCTTGAATTGATATTATCTTGACCGTCCATTCTCAGCGTCCTTTTCCATCAAATTCACCCTCCTTGTGTGTCAACTTCAAAATCTACCACAAAACGACGTTGATGAATACCGCTGATATACAAGATGGCTTACGCGAAGAATGCTTCAAAACGAACGGGATGAAAAATTTCCATGGATGCGCCCAAAAACGAAAATCTCCTCTCTACTCTTTACCTTACGGCGAACGGCATGCCTCTCACGTACGTGCTGCACTTCGTAGGTTTGCTTCCGCGTGCGTTCCCGCGCGTATTCCATTCCGTGCAAAGGATGCGAGCGATATAGGTCGAGTGATCTTCTCAAACACTCACGCGGTTTGGGTTGGGGATTGAAGGAGGACATTACTCCGTCCCAAATAGCTTAAAGCTGGGCACCAACTAGTATTAAGATTCCGCGAGGGTTGGTGCGGAGAGAAAATGTAAAAAAAAAGGTTTGGGGGGAAAATACAGAGTATCATCTCCCACCGAGTGGTCTGCCGACCTCCCAATCTCTTGAATCCTTGGAGGGCGATGCGGGTGGGAAGGTATTTCCGCTCCGAAACTCCCGCTCTGGATCTCCGGTCACGGTTGGCGCCGAGGGCGATTACGACCCTCCGGCCACTTCCACACCCATCCCCGGTCGCTCTCCTGACCTGACTACCGGTGGGCGCAGGTCCTTTAGGATCTTCCTGCACATGCTCAGGCTCTCAAGTCAATTTTTACCTCCGAAGGCCATAAACGTAGTGGCTGACTCACGGAAGGTTCTTGCAGTGCGTTCGGGTGTTTGCGCTGCAGTCGAGGGCATATTACGTGCCTAGATTACTCTAATTTTTTTATCTTTCCCGAGATTGATCGCTACAGTGAACTCTTCTGTAGGAAGACGAGGGCTAAATTAACATACAGAAATGAGAGAGTAAATTCACTCACATTTCTGAGTTGAGATTTCTTCTCACGCGAATATTATTCGCGGGACTTTTTATTGATAAGAACGCTTGTCGAATCCGAAAATATATTTACATCCACATAAATACCTCACGATCCAACGAAAAGGTATTTGGCAGAGGGTGCAAGGGCCAGTTGGGAATAATAAGGGATAAGGAAGAGAAAGGGCGTTTAAAGGGTTAGGAAAAGGAAAAAAAGACATCCTCTCAAAATCCCAATATTTGCCGGTTCTTTGAATAAACATTAGGAAAGAAATTACACTCCAAACCTTCCGAAGGAATCTGAACTACGTTCACAAAGAGTGAAAATTTCTCGAGGAAATAGTGAGAGAGAGAAAACGGATTAGTGGTAACACTACCCGCATATGCTTCGTTATCCACCATACCAAATATTATTGTGTTAGGTATCCTACCAACGATTGCATTGTCAATGGTAATGGTTCGACCTCCGGCAGGAGTCGTGAAGGTTTTCAGCTCGGTACCCTTGTAATGATATTTCGCATTATTCCTCTCCAACATTTTACTGTACGCCACTTTAAATGGATGGATTAATATCAAAATGTTGCACGGACAAAGTAGCGTCGAGAAATCTCAAAACCCCATCGTCCGAGCCCATAAGATAAAAAGATTGATGTGCCAGCATTGGCCTGATTCCTACATGTACTCGATCCAGAAATAGTTGCGAATGATTGAACACGTCCACGGGTAATTTACCGTATAATTCCACCTCGGCACTGTTCTTGAACCACGATTTCCGCTTAATGTATCCCTGATTTTTACTGTCCATCTTATTGATAGCTTCTCCCGTATCCAATTCCCAAACAACATTACGTAGGTTTGTTCTACTGGCGTCGACACCATAGTTTAACGCGTTTTTAGAATAACTCCTATAGTTATAGTAACTACTTATGAATACTTAAAAATAATTATGAAGTGCAACACCAACTAGGCTGATTGACAGCATTTGGGTTACATGTCAATATGGCGGTATATCTTAAAAAAATCACCGCCGCCGCAAAAGGTGTGTGGCGGTGGTTGCTATAGTAGGTGCCCAACTATTTGTCCATATATGCTTTTGAATATATAGTATGTTTATATATAAACAAACATATATATATATTTTTATATATGTATGGGTCGCGGCAGTCCAGTGGGTACAGCGTTGGACTGCTGACCGGAGGGTCCCGGGTTCAATTCCCGGGCAAGGCACTCTCGGCACCTGTAGCTCCACCCAAGCTTAAGTGATTTTTCGGGTACCAGGTCTTCCTGGGAAACCATAACCGGCACAAGGAAAGGAACTGGCCCCCCTACCCTGATGTGTGATTTTTCACACGCCGTATAGGGCTTAGTACTAGGTGAACTCTACCATCACCCACTAAACTGACCTTCGGGTTGATTATTGTGTTCATGGTTTATATATATGTATAGTATAAAATTCAAAGACATTCGAATACACACACGCATGCATCCCTATTTACGTCAAGAAATAATTTACCAAATCAAATGTACATGTTTGCCTTGACATGAATATATTTTGGGGTTCAAATTCAGCTTTGCCATGACTGCGTGTTGTTTGAGGGAAAAACGAGTATTGAAATCTTCCTGTGACGGTGATGTGTATCTCGTTTTATTTCGGTGATGGAGTATCCAAATACAATTTGGTGTCACATTATAATTCCCTCGGTGTCGCAAAAAAGCTCATGTCTCCCGTGCTTTTATAAACTTCTAATTCTCTCCTCATCTCATCGTGAATGAAGGAGCTCCCATCTAAATTCCTGCAACATATCTGTCACGCTTTCTCGTTTTTCGTAACAATTTTCTGCAAATATATTGAAACCTATCCATGAAAAGTTCGTGAAAACACAGTTGGTGGCATGAAAAGTTGATGAACCACCACAACTAATGAAACGAAACTGTGCAAAATGCTTCTCCACAAATTTTGAAGATCTCAACCACGGAACTCTGGTCCAATCGGCTCAAACTGAACGACCAGAGCGAAAGAAGACAAGTTGAAGTCATTTTATATTGGTATTCGTATGAATAGTGAGTGCCAGATGCATAGTGAGTGCCTCGCTTCCAATTCACAATTCTATAGCATTTGATATCTGCAAAAAGCGCCGATGAAATTTCGAACACGAAAGACACCGCACGACTCTAGGCAATCACTGTGATAATTATTTCGCAGCGCCGCGGAGAATTGACCTAGGGATTTTTAAGGTACTTATTTCTATTCTCAGTAAGTCGTACGACACATAATTGATCCGTTAGCCCAAATGCTAATATATTAAATTGCGTGCTAATTAGGAGAAGGTCACTGGTTCGATCCCCTCATGGCCCAATCTTTGCAACTAATGTTCCGGGTGGTGAAGAAGGCTGTGGTGTGGAAATTTGAAATTTTTAATTAATGGTAGTTATTTATACTTGGAATGGTATTTTTTATTTAATGGTAGTCATTATTTTCTAATGGCGAACGGAAATGCACATCTTTTGGCAGTACCGTGACGATAATTTGGCAGCGACACGTCGTGGAGAATTGCGAGGGATTTAAAAAGTGCTTCCTTATGTTGACAACAAGCAGCATTATTTACCAGCTGGCCCATTAGCTCAGTTGGTTAGAGCGTCGTGCTAATAACGCGAAGGTCGCGGGTTCGATCCCCCCATGGGCCAACTTTTTATTTCTATTAGCTCCTACTTTCCGACAGCTTCGGCTAATCACGAACTCTCAAAATGTAGTTTTAATGCGTACATTAGCACTGTTTCATTATTGATGGTACACTAACGGTTAGCTTTCTTAGCCTAGCATTTTACATGTCACCGTAGAATTGAATTAACCCTTCTCCAATTCATACTTAAATTCCTTCTACATTTTTTCCTCCGTAAATGTAGTACAACCAAATATGTATGTATAATGCAAACGACAGCTCTCAATGGGAGCTGAAGGTAGCATGTCAGAACCACAAAGAACCTCATTTTTTTTAAACAACCGTCTTCAAAGTAATTTCGTCAAACTTAACTGCGAAACGGTTGTCGTTGGTGACTTTAAAATATTTAAAAAGACTATTGCGAAATATGATAAAAATTGATTGAGACATTAAAAGAAGTGCACACTTTAAGGGAAAGGTTTTTGGTGATGTGACTAGTATGGATAAATAAGACATCTTAAGCATATAAAGCGGAGAATTGCCGGGAAAGCAGCGATATTTTTTCGTTAACCTATGATGCAAGCCCAATTTGTCTACGGTGACATGTAAATTTCAATGTACAAGGAGGCTAAGCAGTTTAGCAGTGGATAGCCCGTGTGTTCGGCCGAAAGCTAACTTAACGGTTAATGTACCATTCATAATGAAATAGTGCTAATGTACGCATTAAAACTATATTTTAAGAGAACCCGAGAACCAACTCTGTATATTTTGGAAGTTCGTGATTAGCCGAAGCGGTCGAAAAGTAGGAGCTAATAGAAATAAAAAGTTGGCCCATGGGGGGATCGAACCCGCGACCTTCGCGTTATTAGCACGACGCTCTAACCAACTGAGCTAATGGGCCAGCTGGTAAATAATGCTGCTTGTTGTCAAGATAAGGAAGCACTTTTTAAATCCCTCGCAATTCTCCACGACGTGTCGCTGCCAAATTATCGTCACGGTACTGCCAAAAGATGTGCATTTCCGTTCGCCATTAGAAAATAATGACTACCATCAAATAAAAAATACCATTCCATGTATAAATAACTACCATTTATAAAAAAAATTCGAATTTCCACACGACAGTCTTCTTCACTACCCGGAGTTGATATAGAACTGAGCATTTGGCAGTTCTATCCTTCTCTTCCTTGATGAAGGTCGTGTGGACTACTGGAAATACGGAACCTAATGAGCTTTTTTTTTTTTTTTTTTTTTTTTTTTTTTAATGTTTCTGTGATTTGTCTTTGTCCACTAGTTCTAACTTCGTATACATTTATATAAATATAAATAAATAAATAGGGGGATCGAGATGGTGCGGGGGCTAACGTACTGGCTTCCCACCCTGAGGGCGCGGGTTCAAATCCCGGCGGTGTTGAATATTTTTCAGAGGTATCTCGATCCCTACTTGAGGTGCTTTGTGGAGGGCACTTTGAGTGAGTACGCCGTCCGTCGGATGGGACGTTAAGCCGCGGACCCCTTGGCGCCTTTCGTAAAGAGCAGGCTAATGCCGACGCCGGGTTTCTCTCCACCCTTCATTCTTTCCTGTCCTTCCCCTATGGCGCAAATGACCTGAGCTGTCGGTCGCCTCCCCTCAAAACTACTACTACTAAATAAATAAATAAATAAATAAATATATATATATATATATATATAGAAACAGATATAAGGAAAAGGGATAGGAACACACATAAAGGACGAACACAATAGAGGTGGTGAAGGCGGAATCGAACGGATCACAAGAGTAAAAATATTTCCTTGACCGGGACTCGAACCTCGGATCTTTC
Source organism: Hetaerina americana (assembly GCF_022747635.1). Taxonomy (NCBI): domain Eukaryota; kingdom Metazoa; phylum Arthropoda; class Insecta; order Odonata; family Calopterygidae; genus Hetaerina; species Hetaerina americana. The sequence continues at coordinate 29,208,886 of NW_027286181.1, forward strand.
CACTTGCCGGGCGGATGCTCTTAACCACTTGAGCTATCGAGGAAATTTACCCTGAGATCCGTGGGTCTAATATGTCGCCAAGCGCCCAGATTCTTTAGCCAAGAGATGGCGTCAGGGGGCTGTTTCACCCACCAAAGGAGAAATAGACAATACACAAGAGGAAAGGACAGTGGGTAGAATTCATACAACATCATACAGGAAAGGAAGAGTGCGTTTCGTGGCACGCATAGCCAGAAGAAAGAGATGAGCCACATTGGCCAAATAACATTCAAACACGAAATCCCGCCAAACGGCGAATAAATACTCATATATACAGAAACAGATATAAGGAAAAGGGATAGGAACACACATAAAGTACGAACACAATAGAGGTGGTGAAGGCGGATTTCGTGTTTGAATGTGTATTTGGCCAATGTGGCTCATCTCTTTCTTCTGGCTATGCGTGCCACGAAACGCACTCTTCCTTTCCTGTATGGTGTTGTATGAATTCTTCCCACTGTCCTTTCCTCTTGTGTATTGTCTATTTCTCCTTTGATGGGTGAAACAGCCCCCTGACGCCATCTCTTGGCTAAAGAATCGGGGCGCTTGGCGACATATTAGACCCACGGATCTCAGGGTAAATTACGTTTCCTCGATAGCTGCCTTGACAGCAGGACGTGCCTGTGTTCACCGAGTGTCTAAAATCGCCGGCGTCCGAGGCTTCGGCCGCCGGGGTTTGGAGAGCGGCACTGCCGGACTCTCTCGGAAATCGAGGTTCCGATCGTGTTTTGTTTCGAGCGGCGGTTGACCGCCTAGTTCATCAAGAAGCGTGCAGTTTGACTCTCGACTTCTTCCGCCGGGAAGGCCGTACTTTTGTTTTGTTTAGTGGATCAAGACTGACCTTGACTCCTGGTGTAGCGCTTAGGCTCCTTTTGTTTGCTACCGCCAGGTGCGTGTGGCGGGGAGGGAGCGTTCGTGAGTGTTTTATTTCCCTTTAAAGTGCTCGTTTTTTTTGTTGCGCTTTCCTTCTTCATGCTAGTGTGCTGAATTTGATTTCTTCAAATGGCTGTGCGCCGCTTAAACACGCTCGCCTTGCAAGTTGACGAGAAGGCGAAGCCCCCTACCCCGTTGGAGGTCCACCTCTTCACGTTAGAGTCGCTGGGCCTCACACCCGAAGAGATAGTGGCTATCCAATTTGGATACAATCGCCATTTGATATTCCTGAAGTTGGCAACCGAAGCTACAATGACTAGGATTTTGTATAGTATCCGCCGTCACTTTGTGGAAACGATTCATAATGAATAAGAAATACTTAGTTTTTCCACACAAACTTTATTTTTACGACCGGGTTTCGACGAGGATCGTCATCATCAGGTAATTATTTCAGAAATATACACACATATATATACCCTTGCAATGCTGAACATATGAGGTGAAGGAGTAAGGGACAGAGTTATTGGTCAGTATGGCTAGGGGGGGGAGGGATTACGGGGTGTAATTTGGTCGGAGAGTGGGTGGGGACGGTTAGTCCTTTGGGCAGGCAGGTAGAAAGAGGAAGGAGAACGGGGGGGGGGGGGGGTCCCCCTTGTACTCGGGGCTATTGGAGGGAAACGGTTGATGTGGGAGTGAAAGGTCGAGGAGAGGAGATCTGAAGGTGTATAATACGTCGTTAACTATTTTGCACTTGGTCCTTTCACTCTTGATGATTTCCATCTGTTCGAGCGCGTCCATCCGGGGTCCTTTTCTTTCCAAATGCATAATTTCCAGCTTAAAATCACTGGAATGTCCGTTATCCAAAAGATGTTTTGAAAATTGGGACGCACCATTCTTGTTTCTGAAGGAAGCTTGGTGTTCCTTGAGCCTTTCCTTGAATTTCCTTCCCGTTTGCCCCACGTAAACGGCTGAGCACTCACAGGAGAGTTTGTATACTCCACTCTTCTCTAGATCTGGGATTTTTTCCTTCCCGTTGGTTATTAAGTTTTTTAAATTTGTTTTATTGTAAAAAGCGGGTATGAATCTATCCCTTGGTATCCTACTGGTGACTTTCAGGGACAGCTTTCCTAAAAAAAGGAATCTTTGCCATTTGGCCGTGTTGTCTCTTTCGGGGGCGGTGCTATAGATTAATTTTACAGCCCTTTTCTCCATTTTCTTTTTGTACAATTTATCTACTAACTGAGTTCGGTAACCGTTATTGTGGGCAATGCATTTAATTATTTGGAGTTCTTTGTTTACATTTTCCTGGGTCATGGGGATGTTTAGCAACCGATGTAGCATCGAATGGAAGGCCGCCAATTTCTGAGGGAAATGATGTCTGGACTTTGCGTGTATGATTTGATCGGTTTGGGTGTCCTTCCTGAAAATGGAGAAATCTAATTTTCTAGATCTAATTAAAATATATAGAATATATAAAAAGAAGAATAAATAGACCCGCATAGAAGTTTCCCAAAGTCAAAAATCCCACATACCCCATCTTCTTTCCCCATTAAGGACAGCCAAGGTGTCGACGATCTTCCCAGCGCTTCTCAAGATACGGACCACAAGCAACTATCGCCCCTGATTTTTCCCGACCACAACCCTTCCGCAGATGAGCCCCAGTCCGCCACTCCGACCCTCCCCGAGGGTACCTCCTGCCCCTTGGCGGCCCCCAGCGGTGCTCCTTCGAAGAAGGCCCCCTGTGGAACGCTGCCGAGTTACCCGGTATTCTTGGAGACCACGGCTGGCTCTTCCTCTTCGGACGAGGCCGGGGGGGAGGGATGTGGCGAAATGCCGCGTCCTCGCTCGTCGACCCGTTGGACGAGGCGTCCCGGGAAACGGCGAAGCACTCGTCGCCCGGGGTCGAGTCGCGACCGGAGCGACGCTAGCCACGATCAGAAATCTGGGAAGTGATGTCCGGTAGCCACCCGGTGCCGGACACATTTCGTCCATCGTTGAAGAGTTTTTTTTTTCTTAATGACTGATTGAATCGATAATTTCAACCCTGCCATTGATAATTTCTTACAATACATAATTTTCCATTGCTAGCTAAAATCTCCCTCCTAATATCTGTGGACCTTGTCTTCCTTTCTTTTTTCTTTCTAAATGTTAATGGTCAAATGTACGAGTGTGCGTCTGTATGCATATGCTTATGTATGTGCGTGTGGATGTGCATGTGTGCGTATGTATGTACAAGTGGATATGTATGTGGTATATGTATCATGTATGTATCCATGTATACACTTAAACTAAAGAAAAACATGATGTACCCATAATCTGTGACCTGATATTATGCATAATGCTAACAAACTCTGTAATATTCTGGGCCGAATAAAATAATTTATATCATAGCTCAAGTGGTTAAGAGCATCCGCCCGGCAAGTGGAAAGATCCGAGGTTCGAGTCCCGGTCAAGGAAATATTTTTACTCTTGTGATCCGTTCGATTCCGCCTTCCCCACCTCTATTGTGTTCGTCCTTTATGTGTGTTCCTATCCCTTTTCCTTATATCTGTTTCTGTATATATGAGTATTTATTCCCCGTTGGGCGGGATTTCGTGTTTGAATATATGTATATATATACATATACACACATATACTATATATGTATAGTATACACATATACTATATATATATACTATATATAGTATGTTATATTCAAAGGCATGTTTGAACAAATAGTTGTGTACGTACTATAGCACCCACCACCAGACACTTTTGAGGCGGCGGTCTTTTTTTAGATATACCGCCGTATTGACATGTAATCCAAGTGCTATCGGTCAGCTTAGTAGGTACCAGCCATTGAATCCAGTCAAAAGCTACCTAAACTGATAAAATACACGTACCAATCATAATAAAATAAAATATATTCGTATAACAGATAAAGGGGCTACAGGCATTTTATTGATTGGCGTATTTACTATTACGGCAATATTTGTCGAAATAAGAAGTTCAAAGAGGTCGCCCGGAAACTGATGTTTTACTTATGGAATGATGTTTTAGGGTATGCATCTCTACTTTGCAGTTTTTATTCTCTGTTATAAAATTTAATACTCTACGTGCTCGCTTATAAATATCAATTTAATCTTTTTGCAAACTAATAGAATGTTTGTGACAAGATTCAGGTGTTTGATCATTTCGATGTATTTTTTCTAAAAAGCACTTTCTTCAAACTCTGGATTGATTTTATTTTCTACAAAAAGAAATTTCTCTTGAATACCAATTAATATATTTCAATTAAACGTCATTTGAAAAAGGAACTTTTTGAATGGATACTGTCTGAATAGCGATACATTTTTAGCCTCTCCTAAAATATCACAACTTGATATCCAACACTGCTATTAACCTTTTTTTGAATTCTGCATGCTTTCTTTCTCCCTTCATTCCCTCCAACATGCCTTTCCTTTTCCTACCCACTCCTTGTCTGCCTTATGCTCTCCCTATTATAAAAGTCTTCAACATACCATTGCCAATCAAAATACTCTTACGTCCATCTCTTCTGCCTCCTTTGGATTTCTCCCATCAATCTCCTCTTCCTCCGTCGCCATGCCTAGCTTCTCCTCGTCCGTTTTCATTCCCGCCCATTTTCTTTTTTCCATCATTCTTCACGCCCATACCTCAATAGCCTAAAATCTATACCAGTCATATTGCTTCAATAGAGTTCTTAAAAATAAATATTGACTATAGGACTGCCACCTTACTAATATTGCTTCAATGACTATGTTTCCGAGCCGTACGGGTCCACTCTCCATATTAAAGTTTTTAATACTATTTATTTCAAATATGCAGTGTAGTATTACAGTGGTATTATATTTGACCCTTAAAAGAAAAGCACTAGAATTTTATTTTACTCGTACTAACCAGGGTCCAGAAATGCGATTATATGCCTATTTCACATGTGGATCGGCACAATGTAGTTATTATGAATACGATGTAGTTTTTGTCATATCCTATTCAAGCAATCCATCCTGAATTTCGTTGACGGATTGTTTTGCGAGTGTTGTCCTTACCTGCCCAGACTTATTCACTCTGAAGGCAGTGGCCCTGTTACATGTGCGTAGAAAAATGAATATGGGGCAGTCACCAGGTTTCTCTAACAGTGAGGATGGCATAGGTCACGGATATCGCCAATACAGTGATTGCTGGATTGTGTTGTAGCAGCTTGTTGTCATGTTCCTCTCTTTCCCTCCTGATTGTCCGCAGGTTAGACCATAACCAGTGACCTGAGGCAGTGAGGCTCTTCCCTTGAATTTTGTCCACCCCTCCTTCCTGTTCCTCAACGTCCCTTGTGTGACTCTCGTTGGAAGGGCACTGGATATGCCTTCCCATAAACTCCAGGGAGCATTTCGATGCCCATTCCTTTTCATACAGATGGCTGTATGGATTTAGACACACGTTTTCCGGCCGAAGAGGGACGCTAATAGAATAAAAAAATTAATTGAAATGCATATCCATATTTTTTTCCCTAATTTTGTGAGGTTCATTTACGTTCCAAGTTTTTTGATACTGTCACTCACCTATTACATGGAAGATTATATGAATTTCCTTCATTATTGGACTGTCGGTCAATTTTTTCATACTTCAGGGATGATATCTTCTGTATGGTAGCTGAAGTGTACGATTCTCTTATTTCTTCAATTATTCCCAATGTCAATACGCCTAAAACTAACATACACAACATATAAGAATCACTTTTTATAAATTATTACATCAGATCAAAATTGTGTCTGTCAGAGGCTTAAGAATAAACTTTTGCCGCTGAATGGCAAATGTTTTGGGCAGTGCCGCAAAGCATATTGATTGGCAGTGGAACGTTGAAAACTTCGATAATGAGGGAAATTTTAGGATGCTAGGAAGGGCCTGAAAACGGAATAGGAATGTTGGACGGAATGAAGGGAGGAAGGAAGTGTACGGAGATGGAGAGGGGCTTGTTGTGAACTAGGATATTGGGTTCGTTTTGTTAAGAGGTGCGAGATAATTATTTTATAGTTGCGTCCATCCAAAACCTACCTTAACCAGTGGATTACCTATAAAATATCTAATAAACTTTGAAAAATTAAGATTATACACGTTCAAATTGAAATGTTTCTGGCAACTGTATTGAACTGTCTAAAAGAAGTTTCAATAATTCTAGAGAATAATGGCATTTTACTCCATTAGTGGTGTAAATTTATACGTTCGGATTGACATTTTTACAGAGGTATGTACCCACTTAACATGTGTCAATTACGCCACACATCAAAAGAAAATATCTGATTTTATGGATTAAATTGGTAATATTTCTGATCAACTGCTCAATCTGTAACTTTTTTGGGAATATTATTTTAATGTTCTAAGTTAAAAAATTCTGTCGTTGATTTTTACTGCCCAACAGCACATATTATTATTTCCTGTTGTTTAATGCACGTAAGTAAACAAAGTATTTAATAGGTTACTACACTAGCTGTTTACTTTATTTAAAAATTTCCTACTTTTGAGGGAATGAAAACGTTACCCCTGCAATAGTAATTTCATTATTCGTTTGCCTATCTGGGATGTGTACATATATATACATATACATACAAACACACACACACACATATAAGTCCACACTAAAACATATGGTGAAAGTTTTTATATTTGACAGATATCTGTAATTTTAACTAAATATAAGTCGTATTATACGAGGACTTGAAGTCAAAAGAGCTTATTCGTGATTTTCTAGCTTAATAATGTTAGCCTCTGTGCTCAAGTTCTCTATCTTCATCTGCTAATGTGTCATTTTTTCCTCTGCAATGTATGTGAAGTTTGTAAAACCATAAGATATCTCCTTGATAATTGTTCATTGTGTTATGAATAAAAATATATTAATTTTTTACTCACGTAACGCGAATAGGATGGATTTCAATGGGCAAGATTCCAATTTTACCGTAGCTCGAATTAAACTAAATATCATTAATTTCGATTTACCAAAATGTGGTTGCTGTTTACAGTGTTGCTAAGGGATACTCGTATTATAATGTTTATCCCTTAATAAATTATTAAAAAGGTATTGAATACTATATCGAATCTTTCTTAAATTGACGATGACTGTTCAACATTGAGTACTCATTCATGTTGTAATTCGAATTAATTACTGGGAAAATATTTAGTTTTGAATGTTCTTAGCATAATGTGTACATTAAATGCGGAATAGCGATCATTGATTCGGCTAAATCGACCGTGTGTCGTGTCTGGCAGCGGGAGAGGCAAGGCTTCCGCGGTTGTCATCTCACGAAATCTCTGGAAAAGAAAAACCGACAGCGGCTGCACAGAAAACGTAGAAGAAGACTAAATTAATTAGAATAGGAATTTGGAGTTTTAGAGCAATGATGAGGGCAGGAAAATTAGAAAATAAAAAACGAGAATGGAAAGTGGAGGTACAGATATTTTAGGACTGTGCGAGGTGAGATGGAAGGATAGCGGGGACTACTGGAGTGATAATTATTGAATAATATACAGCGTAGGGGACGGGAGCTAGTGAGAGGTTGCCGTAATATTAAATAAAAAGTACAAAGAAACTTAGTAAACATAGGGAAGTTAACTGATCGAATTTTATTGATAGAAATAAAACCTCAGCCAACTAAACTGATCGTTGTCCAGATCTACATGGAATCGAGCACTGATTGGAAGCAAGAGGTTGAGAGTGAAAACGAACAGTTAGAGGACATAATCGAAAGTGTTGCTGCAGGGAAACATTTGATGGTGATGGGGGATTGGAATGCAACGGTAGGTGAAGGAAGAGATAGTGATGAGGTGGGGGACTACGGTTTAGGTACGAGGAATGAACGCGCGGAAAAAGCAATTGAATTCTGCAGGAAACAGGGGTTAGTCATCACCAACACAGGGTTTAAGCACCAAAATAGTCTTAGTAATGCATATATCCAGGGAAATGGAGAAGTCATGAGTTAAAATATATTAAATTTAGGCACAGATTTAGGAACAGAACGATTTAGTTGCAGTTTCCCCTTGTGGATACAAAGTCGAATCATAATTTACGTAGTACTAATAATGCCAAGGGTCATATTTAGGAGAATAAAGCAGGGGACATGGTTGAGGGGAATGGATGCATAAACTAAAAGGGACTAAAAGAAAGAAGTGCCATGTGGCAGTTGAGAAGATTATGAGTGGGAATGGGTAAAAGGTAAGAAAAATGGGAATATTACCGGAAAGGATTATCAAAAGCTGTATCCGAAACAGTATATAAGAAATTGGAGAGTTTTTAGGAAGAAGGAAGTACAAAAAAGTGGGCAGGGAAGCAGTAGGTTGAAAAATATATGGCGAAAGACGCGGTGAGAAAATATAGAAAATTGACAATGGAAGGATGAAATCAGTGCATTATACAAAATGATGATAGCACTATCAGGAAGTAATTGAAATATTTGTTCAATCAATCAAAGAATAGTCAGGAAAATTATTACTTGAACCAGGGAATATCCTGGAAAGATGGTAGAATATGTGGGTTATCTATAAGGTATTAGGCCAGCAAACGAAATGAAAGGAAGAGAATATGACGTAAATGGGGATAGTTTATGCATATTCAGACATACTTAATGGGGAGGTGGAAAGAGGAATTCAGGGAATTGAGATAGAATAACTCCGTAAGAATAGATAAAAAAACCCCGAAAAACTACTGAAGGGCCTAGGAAAATTTGAAAGGAAATGTTTTTTCAAGGCGTATTCATACACATGGCATTTATAAGTGAGGCATTTGGTCGGAAGAATCCTTCATTTTGGTTAGTTAAATCTCTAAAAGGCAACCGTATTTGAGGACAATGGGAAAATAAGTTTGATTTCGCACACAGCTAAAGTGGTACTTAAGATCATCTATAAGATGATGGAGATGAATGCAAATGATTACTTAAGGGATAGTCGTTTTGGGTTCAGGAAGGGAAGAAGCACGTGTTGTGCAATTGTGATATAATGAGGTCCCTAATAGAGAGGGAAATAGAATGTAATTTGGATATGTTAGTGTGTCTAGTATATATTGAGACGGTGTTCGATAGAATGGGATAATGAATGAGAATTAATGAATGCATTGTAGCCAATAGAAGATTGAAGGGATTTGAGACTTAACCGCTCCTTGTGCAAGTCTCCGACTGCTCTGGCGTGAGTGGCGGATGGAGAGTTTGGATCGGTAGTGTTTGGAAAAGGTGTGGAGTAAATGGTAAATGAGCCATGGAAGAACTTAGAGATGGGAATTAAAATCCGTGGAGAATTCAAAAAATCAGTTAGATTTGCGGGTGATCAAGCTTTAGTTAGCAAATCAGCCAAGGGGTTACAAGGATTGCTGAGTGGATTAGATAAATTGTAATAGGTACGGGTATTGGATGAGTACCGGTGTGAAGAAAACCAAAGCTTTGAGGTTTTCAAGATATAGGAGAGCCACGTTGAAGTGCTAGAGATAAAACTGGAACAGATAATTCAGTTTACCTATTTTTGTCGATGTAGAAATGACGTAAGAAAAAATCTGTTAGGCAAAGAAGGGTTTAAAAAGAGAGAATTGTTGACAGGGACGTTGAGAAAGGATATTAAGAAAATAAAAACAAACGTGGCAATGCGAGGCATGATGGGGGAACAGACGGGGTTGTTGGAAGAAATCCTAAGGAGTCAGGAAAAATGGATTGAGGGAATTTTGATTGGTGATGGGATGTTAAATACTTTGATAGAGGGATTTACATCATTATTACACTATTACACTTGACATCAAACAAGGGAGGAGTCGGTGGGAAAAGGATGGATTTGTTGGAGAGAATGAAGGAAGGACGTACTCGTATGGCCATTATAAGAAGTGTTTCTTGCAGCGTTGGCTGATAAGAAATTTATTGTTCAGTCTTTTGAGATACAAAGCCAAACTTAAACGGTAGAGTACCAGTAAATATTTCCATGCCGCATTCTTAGTTTTCGTACATCGCAAAAACGTTTGCAGAGCCAGAAAATCAGTGAGGACAAACGCTAAGGGATGCCTTTTTTCTGAACCGGAGGCTTTAGAAAAGGCAAGAGGACGAAAAGTACTTGGTTGAGGAAGTACTTTTGAAGTGGGCAGGAACCCCTGCGCCATGTGATAATGCGTTGATTAGGGTCGTCCTCTGCGGGATGAGATTTATAAGAAGGCTGATTCGCCGATTTCCCATGCGGACTGACCACCGGGTTCGGTTCCCTACGGCTGCAAAATTTTTCATCGTAAGGGTAACCAATTCCGGTCCCTCAAGCGCGCCAGTGCGGATAATAATTCAAGTGCGGACTACCACCTTGGGACGAGACGTTAATCTGGACCGGGCTCCAGTGCCATTTATTTTAATCGCCGGTTGAAACTGTAACACGGGTTTCTCTCTCTCTTCCACGAACCCCACTCCCCCCTGAGGACCATAGGCCCCTTAGCTCCTGGTTAGGAGTTTAGACACCTCGACAGCGCGTGTTGATTTGGATGTGTAGACGAGGTTTCAGTTCTTTATTGATTTTCGTGATATTTTGAAATATTGAATAGCGTGACTCTGCATTGAATCACGTTTTATTAATTTTCATTAGCTATAGTTTCATGCACGAGAGATAGATGTGGGAAACAATATTATTTTTTTTTAAATTTGGTTTCGCCATGTCTTGCCATATTTGTTTAAAAGAACAACAGTTTATAAGAATTTTTTTTTTAATATTTAATTTTTTTATATTTTGCCGTAATTATTCATGCATTGCAAAGTGAATCTTAGATTTTTAAACTAATTTTTCGGAGAAGTTTTGATGGAGAAAACTCTTAATTCTTAACTCTTAGGCTTAATTTTGTGGGAGTTATGCATTAGGGAGTGGATTAAAAATGTGAAATCCATTTATTAATACCATTCAGGTTTCGAGACATTATCCATCATCAGTACCTTAAGTTTGCGTAGCCTCAATACTTAATATAATGACACCTGGAGATGTCAAACAATGCACGTCATGACCTGGAGATGGCATAGGACCTATATTTCGACACCTTGTCAACATCAGGTCCTGAAAATGACATTATTTCGACACCTAAGTGGTATTATAAAAATAATTGGGCGATTTTTTAAGAAATTTTTCAATTCCTGTCTGAGAAGATTATTTCATATCATTTTTATTATGTTTTAAAAAATTTGATTAGTTATTCCTATATCTTCCAGAAAATTCTTCTTTTCACTCTCCCTGTTTCAAACTTCACCATGTGACTCCCTCTCTTTCCAACTTATATTCTCCATTCTTCTTTGCCACACCCACTTCTCAAAAGTCTCGAATCTACGCTGATCCTCTTGTTTCAAAGACCTGGTTTCACATTTATAAAACGCTACTCTTCATTTATAGTCTTCAATTATCTTTTTACACATTCGTCCTCTGTGAATTTGTCATAAATTCTCTTCGTCTTGAAAATTCCTCTTTGCTAACGCAATCCTTCTCCTAATGCCCCCTTACAATGCCCCTTTTTCTCTCATAATACTGACCAAATACAAATTAACTGCTCCTTCTGGTCTAGGCAATTCCCTCTTACATAAACGCTAAACTCAGACGTAGCTATTCTACCTCTCGTGAATCTTTCAAATATTTCTTTTGGTTTTCTTGCGGTCCAATATATTATTAAAGCCAATATATCTTTCATCAAAGAAAATTCATTTAGAAACGTGCCCAAATATGTTTCAAAGTATGAAATCGTCTGTGAAACAAAGCATCAGAAGTTTAAATATATTGAAATAGATTTCGGATTTCGCTTCTGTTTTTGAAGCAATTTGCGAGTCCTTAAATCTTTGATCAAAAAACAGCATTTCCGTTCACGTTGTAATCGTCAAGTGGGGATAGTGGAAGAATTTTTCTGGAGGATTATAATATCCGAGAATCCATTACATGCATAGTAATGACTAAATGCTCGCAGGGGTTTTATCCGTAGAACGTCCAGAGCCATCTACGCGGTTACCCTGCGCGAAAACCTGAGCGACGTACCTGAATCAAGCTGGCGCTAGACCTGTGGCGACAAGAGAAAATTCACTACTTGAAGTGTGTAAACGCCTGGATAAGTGACGAAAAGGGGCTTTTAATTTTCAAAGTACATCCGCGAAATATCGGGCAAGTAAACCGAGACTTACAACTTAACTTCTTGTTAGCTCGTTATTCCTGTCATCAAGAGGTACGCCGTAGTCCACTGCATGAATTTCATTTCAACAGACTAAGAGACCAATGCTAACCAGATGTGTTGTATATGCACAAGGGCTTACAGAGCCATTATCTTAGATTGAACTTATGTAGACAAATGCAGAATATACATCAGATTACATCGCTTCAATTGAAGGACCCGACCAGAAAGCATTACCTTCATGTGCTTCGTGATGTTCGCAATTATGACGTTGAAACACGTGTCGTGTCAGAAAATAAATTGTGAAATTATAATGAGTGTGCATACATATGCACAAATAAACGCTTATACACTCGCATACACATATATATAAATATATATATATATATATATATATATATACACCTGTGTATACATATGTATGTGTGTGGTTGTATATATATATATACGCGATCTGAAGCAAATTTATTTTAACTATATAAATATAAATATATATATATATATATATATATATATAAACACGGATGTAAATTTGTATAATATAGAGACACAGAAAGGACACTGACAATATGTTATTTGACGTTTCGACAGCACGGCTGTCGTCTACTGAAGTCTGAAGACGACAGCCGTGCTGTCGAAACGTCAAATAACATATTGTGAGTGTCCTTTCTATGTGTCTCTATATTCTACAAATCTACATCCGTGTTTTTATATATTTGTGCGTCGCCGAAGAGCGTTCCATTTCGAAGGAAAAATATTTTCAATATATTGCTTATTTAAAAAAAATTTTATGCCTCAAAGGAAAGTTATATTAAGTCATTTTGAATTCTCTTTATCATTATTGGGAGTTTCAATGTCCTAACATCTGCCTTTAAGGTACATTAAAATTCGTCATGCGTGAAGCAGATTTTAAAGAGCCCTGGTTCTAATGTTAATAGATCTATCCCGATGGGTGGGTATTACCCTTGGTAGTAATGTAAACTTTATCTCACCGATGAGATCCTTCCGTATTTACGAATAGGGGAAAAGTTTCTACCACTGTAAATGATTGAATAAGTTTTATGAATTCACTTGCTTTGATAGGGAAAAGGACTCGTTTAAACATTTCTTTTTGCTTAAAATTTCAATTTAGTTGTCCTGTTCTTTCTTTCGCACGATTAAATTATATTTCCTGGCATTGATCCATCTATTCCAACGGGTTTACATAAATAATCTTAGAATATTAGTCATTGATTTGAAAGGCCATTTTGGCGTGTATCCTTATCCGTGTAAAGTTTTCGACCATGTGCTCAAATTCCTCGTTTTCGGAATGGAGTGATGAAAATGAAATCAGTTATTCATTGTTTTACTGCTTTGTTAATAGCAGGCAAAAAGCTAAAAGTTAAACTATCTTCTTCAAAGAGGGATTATCAAAGAAAGGACTCACCTAATGACGATAAATCTTGAAGAAAATGTGATTTAATAGTATTTTGAATTTTTATTCATTACGTTATTTACTCTTTTATTGTATTTTTACGGAATTGCGCTTTGGCTTGTGGAGTCGCAACGCACAGTCTGGGAACCCGCAGCTTCGGTAGTTTTTTTTCTTGAATTGAGTGTTTTCCAGTTAAATTACTGACTACTCATTAAGCACTCTCTATCATGCATAATTTAGCCCACCTTCGTGCAAATTAGCAAACTTTCGCTTTATTTGTCATGTTTCCACTCTTACATGATTTAATTTACTAAGTGTAAATTTGATTCAGTTCAATTTTTTGTAGTATTTACGTATTTTACGTAGCTTGGTAAACTTTTAAGGGATTGTTACATTTGATGAGTCATACAAACATTTTTGCCGTGTTGTTACATTTTCCTATAACAGCACGGAAACACATCAATTTGCAAATGAAAGGCTCAGAAGTGTATGGATTGCGAAGACCTTGAGAATACGAGTACGTATACCCGAAATAGTGGAATTGGCTACGTTTTTCATAGGTTGATGATCTTTGAAATACCTATTTAATTATGTCCCTCTCTATCTTCTGCTATTGTGAAATGGAACCCAGAGAAAAATGTTCGTCAATTCCTTCCTGGTGAAAATAAATTTACAAGGGCCTGGGATATTAAAGATTGTACTGAAGCCGTGAAATGCCATTCTCGACATCGCCTTTAATTGGGGTGAAATATGAGCAGCGATCGTTAATTAGTCGGCGTGATGTTGAGGCAAATCCCATGGGTATGGACGGACGGCTTTGAATCTTCTCATTCTTAATTCATTTCATCCAGTGTTACGCAAATTTGAATCGTTTTCACTCGAGAGCATACGTGTCTAACACGCCCGTCTTCTCTTTAACTTTTGATGCTGCCTCCGTTTGTGTAAGACTCAACTTAAAAAAGTGTGTCCTGACAGGCTTCTCATTGTCCTCGAGGAAAAATACTGGAGGTGTCGTCGTTAAGTTTTATCACCCATTTTCCTTAAGCCCCTCTTCTCCTATGTCCACTCAAAGGCGCGAGGGCGGAAAGACCGCGCTCAAAGGGGCTAACACCATTTGACGGCGCGCAGTAACCAAGCGAGGGGGCGAAGGCGACTCAGTAATATCCTAAATAGTTGCTCATGTTTCAGCCTACTGATTGGATGGAACAAATATATATATATATATATATATATATATATATATATATATATATATATATATATACACACACGAGGGTGGTCTGAAAAGTTTCCGTACGTAAAAAATGTATTGTATATTTGTTAGATCGGAAAATTTTCAGACCACGCTCGTATGTATGTGGATGTGTGTGAGTGTATAAACAGGTATATTATTATATATATATATATATGTATGTGTATATGTATATATATATATATATATATATATATATATATGTGTATATATATATATATATATATATATATATATATATATATATGTATATATATGTATATATGTATGTATATGTATATATGTATATATATATGTATATGTGTATATATATATGTATATGTGTATATATATATATATGTATATATATATATATGTATGTATGTATGTATATATATATATGTATATATATATGTATATATGTATGTGTATATATGTATGGATATATATATATGGATATATATGTATATTTTTTATATATATATGTATGTGATGAAGGGAGGAAGAAGGTACTCGGAGATGGGGAGGGCTCTGGTGTAGAGTGGGATACTGGATTTTGTATTAAAATATTTATTTAGTATCTGTGTCCATCCAAAAACCTACCTTAACCGGTAGATTACCAAATATATATATATATATATATATATATATATATATATATATATATATATATATATATATATATATATATATATATATATATATATATATATATATATATATATAGTGGGGCGGCCAGTAAGTGATGGTGTCACGTTAAAAACACTATTGAGGAAGGCAACGGGAAACCACCTCAATTATCATTCCCTAGAAAAATATGATGGACAATAGAGATATTTTGAGTCCTGGCAACCACGGGGCTCGGCCCAATCGGCCGTGTGTCGTGCCCGGCAGCGGGGGAGGCAAGGCTTCCGCGGTCGTCATCCCACGAAACCCTTGTAAGGGAAAACCAGCAGCAGCAGGACAGAAGACACAGGAGAAGAAGACAAAATTAGTTAGAATAGGAACGTGGAATGTTAGGACAATGATGAGGACAGGGAAATTGGAGAATGTTAAGCGAGAGATGGAAAGGGGAAATATAGATATTTTAGGTCTATGCGAGGTGAGATGGAAAGATAGCGGGGATTACTGGAGTGATAAGTATAGAATAATATACAGCGGTGGGGACGAGAGCCAACGAGGGGTTGCCATAGTATTAAATGAAGAGGTAGGAAGAAGCGTAGTCAACATAGAGCAGGTAACGGATAGAATACTACTAGTGGAGATAAAAGCAGAACCGACGAACTTAGTTATTATTCAGGTATACATGCCACCGAGCAACCATAAGGAAGAAGAGGTCGATAAGATATACGATCAGTTAGAGGACATGAACGCGTGTGTTCCTGCAGGGAAACATTTGATAGTGATGGGGGATTGGAATGCGACGGTAGGCGAAGGAAGAGATGGTGATGAGGTGGGCGACTACGGTTTGGGCACGAGGAATGACCGCGGGGAGAAAGCAGTTGAGTTCTGCAGGAGACAGGGGTTAGTCATCACCAACACTTGGTTTAGACACCACAAAAGACGCAGGTATACATGGAAAATGCCAGGTGACTCAGGAAGATATCAGCTAGATTATATCCTGGTTAGACACAGGTTTACGAACAGTGTGATAAATTCGCACAGCTTCCCGGGAGCGGATGCGGACTCAGACCACAATTTAGTTGTCATGAAATGTAGCGTACGTTTCAAAAAGATAAGGCAGGGGCGGCGAGTTAGAAAATGGAATGTAGAAGCATTAAATGGGTTGAAAAGGGAGGAATACAAACAGGCGGTAGAGAAAATCATGGAGGATGGTAAAGGGCTTATTACTATCGAAGAAAAATGGGAAATGATCAAAAAAGGGTTGTCTGAAGCCGCAAAAGACACTATTGGAACCGTTAACGCTAAAAGGACTAGGAAACCATGGATCACGGATGAGATGATTACAAAGATGGATGAGCGGCGAAAATGGAAGAATATAAATACAGAATTAGGCAAAATGAAGTACAAAGAATTGAACAATAAATTGAGGCGGGCAACAAATAAGGCAAAAGACGCATGGTGGAAGACGCAGTGCGAGGATATGGAAAGTCTCCAGAGGAAGGGTGAAATCGGTGCGCTGTACAGCAAAGTTAAATCGTTATCGGGAAGTAAGAAAGGAAGAGCTATGCTAATAGTTAGAGATAAGGCGGGTAAGGTAATAGTTGACGCAGGAAAGATCCAAGAGAGATGGAAGGAGTATATAGAAGAACTGTATAGTAAAGAACTCAGACCAACACAGTTAGACATTGAAAAAGAAAATGACGTAGAGGAAGACAGCTTAGGTCCAGGCATACTAGGCAATGAGATAGAAAGGGCATTAAGGGAGATGAAACTAAATAAGGCCGTGGGGGTAGATAACATTCCCGTGGAACTTTTAAAATGCTTAGGAAAATGTGGGAGGAAGAGGATATATGGGCTAATCCGTAGCATTTATGAGGAGGGAATCTGGCCGGAAGACTTTGTGAGAGCAGTTTTAGTTCCGATTCCGAAAAAGGTAAAGGCCACGTCATGTGAGGACTATAGGACAATTAGTTTGATATCCCACGCAGCTAAAGTTGTTCTCAGGATCATAAACAAAAGGATAGAAAGTAGGGCAAATGATTACTTATGGGATGATCAGTTTGGGTTTAGGAAGGGGAGAGGTACGCGTGATGCCATTGCAGTAATGAGATTATTAATCGAGAGGAATATAGAACACAACCAGGAGGTATTTGCCTGTTTCGTAGATTTCGAAAAAGCGTTTGATAGAGTGAATTGGGATAAACTAATGAGTATTCTGCAGAAAATAGGAATAGATTGGAGGGAAAGGAGGCTAATCCGCAACCTGTACATGTCTCAGACTGCTCAGGTGCGGGTGGGAAACGGGGAGTCAGGATGGGCAGTGTTAGGAAGGGGTGTAAGGCAGGGTTGCCCATTATCACCGTTGCTGTTCAACCTGTATGCAGAGGAAATGATCAAAGAGGCATGGGAAGGACTAGAGGTAGGAATGAAAGTGGGCGGGGAATTCGTAAAATCAGTTAGGTTTGCTGATGACCAAGCTTTAGTTTGTCAGTCAGCCAAGGGGCTGCAAGCATTGCTGAGTGAATTGGAAATTCAGTGCGACAGGTATGGGATGAGAATCAATATTAATAAAACAAAGGTTATGCGATTTTCTAGAAAGAAAAAGGCCAAGCTTAACATTAAAATAGGAGGGCAAAAACTAGAGCAGGTAGAACAGTTTACGTATCTCGGTAGTGTTTTGGACCAACACGGTCAAAGTAGTAGGGACGTAAGGAGAAGAATTGCGCTAGGCGAAGAGGCTTTCACGAGGAGGAGGGAGTTGATGACGGGGACTTTGAGTAAGGATGTTAAGAAAAGACTCGTAAAAACTTTGATATGGAGCGTAGCTATGTATGGCGCGGAAACGTGGTCATTGAAGCAGGAGGATAGACGTAGACTGGAGGCTTTTGAAATGTGGGTGTGGAGAAGAATGGAGAAGGTGAAATGGACAGAGAAGAAAACAAATGAGGAAGTACTTGGTATGGTGGGCGAAGAGAGGGGTTTGTTGGGAGCAATCCTATGGAGGCAGGAAAAGTGGATGAAGGGGGTGTTGACCGGCAGTGGGATGTTGAAGACTGTGATAGAGGGTAGAATGTTGGGCAAAAGAGGAAAGGGAAGGAACAGGATAGGGATGTTGGACGGGATGAAGGGCGGAAGAAAGTACTCAGAGATGAAGAGGGACCTGGTGTAGAGTAGAATTTAGGGTTGTGTTTTGTTAGTAGTCACAAAATATTTGTTTGGTAGTTGTGTCCATCGAAAAACCTACCTTAACCGGTAGATTACCTTAAAAAAAAAAAAAAATATATATATATATATATATATATATATATATATATATATATATATATATATATATACCTTTTTCCCAAATGTCCCTCTGTTACTTTCAAACGCCCCGCCAACCTATCCGATCTCCTCAAATCAACCAATCCACTCCTTAAATCTCCAACCCGTTCCAAAACCACTCCCACACCATGCAATAAACCTAGATGCAAAACATGCCCTATTTTAAAAACCAAAATCCCATCCCTCTCCCACCCGCTTTTTAACTCTCTCCCACCAATTCCCTCCTCTACTTGCACATCTAGCAATGTAGTGTACCTTCTGAAGTGCCAAATTTGCCCTGCCTATTATATTGGGCAGTGCACCACACCTCTCAATATCAGAATTAACAACCAGCGAGCCTCATGCAAAAACTCTTCCCTAATTGATATGCTCCCTATCCCCAAACACGCCTCCGAACACAACACTCACTTTGATAAATGCTATAGTGTATCCATCATAGCATCCCTCCCACCCTCTGATCCTCCACTGAAACTGAAAACATTAGAGCAATCCTTCATCTGGCTCTTGGAGTCCTGGAATTGGCCAGGAATCAATATTAGGCATTAATTACCCTGCTCCAATTATATTTTCATCCCCCTTCCACCCCCATCACCTTCTACATGTTCCCCACCCTTCTAACGCTGCCCCTCCAAACCCGTCCCTTCGGAATTCTCTCCCTACCTTCCCCGTCCATCCATCGCTCCAGCCATCGTATTCCCTTCAGTTCTGTCCTTCTCTTCCTTGATAAAGGAGGTCACGACCACTGAAAATTCGAAAATTAGTTAGTCTCTTTTTTGTGTGTTTTTGTCTGTGTCCACTAGTGCTAAGTGTTACACATTATATATATATATATATATATATATATATATATATATATATATATATATATATATATATATAAATCTAGCGTGTTCCTCTATTCCCCCACTTTCATCGATTATGTCATAGCGCTTTTCCCTCCGTTACAATCCTCAGTATTCCATCGCAAAACAAAATACTTCCTATTCACCTTTCCTGTCTCCTTTTGGTTTCTCCCAAAAATCATCTCTCCTCCAACACCATTCAAATAATTTTTTCGTTTATCCCTTGTTACATACTCCCCCTTAATTAATAGATAAATAGGCTTGGATTTAATGTACGATTCTAACAAAGATAAATTTCTTATACTCTTGAATCCATCATAGAAATAATCGAAAACGTTGGATATTTGACGCAAGTTTAAGTTTTGGGTTCGTTAAAAAAATGGCGCATTCTGAAAACTGACAAGCGAAAACAGCTACCCGAAGCACCATGCGTGGCTGACCTCTTGCACCGCGCCACGCATCCGAATTTCACGCACCTAAAAGGCCGCGCAGTAAATCAGGAAAATTTCCGCTGGCTCCCACTCTCCGAAAAGCTTTAGCCGCAGAAGATTACTGGACGCCAGTAAGCAAAGTTGGTTGGGAAAGAGTTACGACTGCGCATCTCCAGCGCCTCACTCACCTCTAAACCGTTCCCTCGGAATTGCGCGGTCGAAATAAAAAAACCTCTAAAAATAAGGGGGAGATGTTGAAGGAAAAATCTTGTTGCTTGCCCCTGCTTTTATGTGAGGATAAAAAATGCACAATATATTATATATATATATATAGAAGAAGACTATATATATATATAAATATATATATAGCCTTCTTCAAGTAAGTCTTACTCTTCCCATATATATACATATATATATATATATATATGACCCTCGGATATATATATATATATATATATATATATATATATATATATATATATATATATACATATAAATATAAACCATAAACACAGTGATCAACCCGAAGGTTGGTTTAGTAGGTGATTTATACCAAGCCCGACGGCGTGTGAAATTCACACATCAGGGAAGGGGGGCCAGTTCCTTTCCCTGTGCCGGTTATGGTTTCCCAGGAAGACCTGTTACCAGAAAAATTTAGCTTGGGTGGAGCTGCAGGTGTCCAGAGTGCCTCGCCCGGGAATCGAACCCGGGACCCTCTGGTGAGCAGTCCAACGCTCTACCCACTGGACTACCGTGATCCATATATATATATATATATATATATATATATATATATGTATTTTTATATATGTACATATATATACATATACATACACACACACATATATATATATGTATATACTCATACTCACATGAGAGAGAGAGAGAGAGAGAGAGAGATGAGGGAGAGGGACGGATTCGTTCTCACAGCCTACTGCCTTCTCCCCGGGCGATCGTTTTCTGCCCCCCCTCCGTTCTCCTGTTGGGGTTCTCGAACTTTTCTTACCCACCGTGGAGGGAGGAATGTTAGCCCGGGGGATGAGAGAGATTGGTCAGAGGAGGGCGGTTTCCCCACGTGTACTCGGGCCGCACGTCTTGATTAGCCAACCGCCACCCCCTCCTAACACCCTCGCCCGTTCATTTGCAGGCCCCTCGCGCGCGGTCCACCCAACCGTCCTGCATCATACCTCCCTAACCTCCCCCCGCAGTTGAATTGGGTGGTACGGTTAGCGATCCTCCGTCCTCTCCCACAATACTCTTCGTTCTCCCACAAACCAACCCCTAGCCCCTCTCCCAATTCTTCTTCCACAATGCCCCCCTCCCCGAACACCTACCACCCCCCGGGCCATTAATACCGAACGCTGCACCTCCCCCCCTCCTCCTTTCCCGTTCACCTGAATCAAGTCTCAGTGTTAACCTCTCTCTCTCCAGGAGAATGAAAAATCCCCATCCTCAACCAACATATTCTTTCTCTGCCTGCTTTCGTCCTCGGTCCATTTTTTTTACCCCCTTCTTACGTCCTCGGTCCATTTTTTGCGGAAATAGGTCACCGCAGTTACAGTAACTTGAGTAGTAATAAAATAATTAGTCTAAACACAAAGATTAAACTTAAATATGAACGTGTGCGTTTGCTTAAAAGTATCGGCCCCGACATAAAATACTTTGATGAAATAGTAATGCAATATTCCTTAGTTGTGGCGAAGTGAATCCTAACGATTAACGACTAAGTGAATCCTTCTCTTCACAAATATTATTATATAACCAGTTAATGTGGATTTTGGATAAACATTCAGACTAACAACTGATCCGTATTTTAGCCTTACCAGACAGGCTACAACCTGACATCCGAAACTACAATAAACCCTTCTTCCATTCCGCGTACTTCCTTCCTCCCATCTTTTTGTCTTATATGCTTAACCTATATTCTTGCCTCTTCCTTACTTGCCTGAAGTTATAACTTCTGTATCACAGTTCTCAAAATCCCATCGCCAATCAAAGTGCTCTGTATCCACCTTTTCTATCTGATTTGGATTTCTCTCAAAAACTCTCTCCTTCCGAAACATACGTTATACTTCGTTTGTTTTTCTTCCCGTCCATTTAGAATTATGCAAAGAATTAAAGAACAAAGCTGACGAATTTTCATATCTCATTGAAAATTTTAAATGCACACTCAGCCAAAGAATAACAATCATTACATTGCGCATTGTAGAATCAGTTAGATAGGTATGGGATGAAAATAGTGATAAGATAATGAAAGTAATGAGATTACCAAGTAATAGGAAGGCCTTGGTAAAAATTACTATCGTTGCCTTCATTTTATGTGATAAAACAGTTCACCAACTTCGGAAGTGTTTTGGATGAGGTTGAGCTTAGCGTTAAGGAAATATTAAAGAAGAAATACTTAAAGAAGTGCGAATTAATTACTGGCACCGTTAACAAAGATAAAAAGAAAATAATGGTACAAATTTTGTATGGAGCGTAGTTTTGCATAGTGTAGAACATTAGCCGTTGACTCCGGAGGATGAGTGTAGATTGGAGGCATTTTATAATGTAATTAAATCACGGATGGCAATAAATAACTAGATGGATATCTATTTTTTCAAATGAGAATCCATTAATTTTTATTACTAGGTAAATGAAACCAACAGGTACACCCTACGGTTTCAGGCTTAACAAATTCCAAAGAAACTGCGGGAGATGCCGCAACAGTAACTTTTAACGGAATCATCCGCTAATGTGCATTTCAATGCATCAATTTCAATGTGTAAACATCATTCGCCTTGGCTGGGATTCGAACCCAGATCCCTCAATATCCGGTCGAGTGCTTTAGCCAGTTAAGCTATCGGGGCGTCCTCTAAAACTCTGAAATTTTGGGGCTTTTTTAAAGGAACAAGATATTGTGGCAAAATACCGTACATACCTGTACAATGTCACAGGCATTCGTATTCGTGCAAGACGCGCCACAGTCCACGAGGTTAAAGCCAACTTTTAAACACTGATGGTGTTTATACCTTGAAAAATTCCAAAGAAACTGCGGGAGATGCCGCAACAGTAACTTTTAACGGAGTCATCCGCTAATGTGCATTTCAATGCAACAATTTCAGAGTGTAAAAATCATTCGCCTTGACTGGGATTCGAACCCAGATCCCTCAACATCCGGTCGAGTGCTTTAGCCAGGTTTCAGGCTTTGCTTCATGGAAGTATTGAATATCTATACTTAAAGATTTGCGTCATCACGATGTACTGTACCTGATAATATCGCAATTTGGTAATACGCATTGTATCTTAAAATAAGGTCTGTGGGCAAGCATATAAAAATCTTTTTATGTGCTAACCAACAAGGACTTCAAAATTCTCTGGTAATGTAATGCAATAGTGTTATTTTGCCAATAATGTGTTTATTTACCCAAGGATTCAGGGTGGAGGCTGAATGTGGAATACTTAGCTAAGAAAACTGAAAAGACCAATTTTGACTAATCCTCACCAGCAAGGGACCAAAATGGAGGGCATTTTACAAAACTGGAGAAGGTGCAAAGGAAGACGGCAAGATACGTGTTTTGGAAAGGATAGAAGGACGGGGAGTGTGACAGACATGTTAAGAAATACTGGGCAGGGAAGCTTTGCAAATTAGAAGAAAAATAAGCTGGCCCCGTGGAATGTTCGACATTCTTTAAGGGAAAAAGCTCGAAGGAAACTACGGAAGGGTGTTGGAAAACCATATTCTATATGACGGATCAACCACCAACACAAGGTGGAATTTCGGGCCTAAAGGAGCAATATTTAAAAGAAAAACTTAATGTCTCAACGACAAAGTCCTAGTTGGGAAGGGTCTATCTGAAGAACTATTCAAATCCTTCCCAAGCGATGTAATTATTTTTTAAGAAAAAGTGCGTACATTTTTGAGATAATTGCATCTATGAATGAAATTGTACGCAGGAATATAAATAGAATGCATGTCACCGTCTGGCACATAACCAAATTGTAGCAATTTACTTTAATAATATTAATTTACTGGAAGGAAATCTTAAACTGACGGGAAGGCAAACAAACGATGATGCTCAAGACAAGGTGTGGGAGGAGAGAGGATTGTTGACATTAATTCAAAAGAGGCAAGACAAGTAAATGAAGGAAATACTAAGAGGCGCTGAGATCCTAAAGACGACGATAAAGGGTAGAATAATGGGAAAGTGAGGTAGAGGGAGGAAAATAAAAGGCATATAGGGAGGTACACATTACGCGGAGCTAAATAATGAGTTACTATGTAATAATGTACTCGTAGCATTGGGTCTAAGAATATTTTAATTGGTATTTTGGACTTGCGAGTGCCGTAGTAGTTTCAAGGTTCATCCTAACCCTAAGCCGGTAGATAAAGACGAGGTTACCTGTGCTAATCTACGCTCTTGGTGTACTCATATTATCTTTGGCCAGACCGAAAACGAGCCTCCTTGACATTTTCTTCTTCCTGCCCACCTCAATATCGTATTTGGATGGTTAGTTGCATTCTTGAGGATCGGCGAGGGTGGCTGCTTAGGGATGACCCCTGGGGAGTGATGGGGAATTTTATTTTCAAAGTTTCTCTCTAAGGTCCCTTTTTCTTTAATATCCTTCATACCAGTTCCCCTTATTGCGAGGAACTAACAGACCAATCTAATTTAATAATTGAAAACTTGAACGAACGCGCATGTTGATCGAATTAAAAATAAAATCTTAGTTTTCACACTAATTTTAGTTTTAAAATTAAGTAAATTAGTTTGAGAAGTTAGTTTTATTAATGATGTCTTGGCGAAAATTAAATCTGTTTTCTCTAGTCACATCGTAATTTTAATCTGGAGTTTTTACTAAGTATAGCCTGAGGAACTCTCTCTTATTCCTGTAGTTTGACTATGGAAGGGAGGAATGGCTAACTAAATATTTTCTACTCTCGGCAAAATTCTGATGAGTTAACCCATTTTCGAGCGAAGGGCACATATCCAAAAAGATGAGCACCGCTGTTGATCCCGATGAAAATTAATCTTTACACACTTCAAAGAACACGGCAAGGTCTTTTTACTCGTAACAAAAGTTTACGAAGCAAATTAACCCTTAATTAAAAGACCGAAGATGTTTTTTTTAAATCATCCTCGTTACACTCAATACTTTGTTGACAACGTATGATGACGGTTTGTTATTAGATAAACGGCTGTAACTTGCATAAACTCATTTGAGGCCAGAATGTTATGATGAAAGATGAATTAACTCGACTTTGTGTGTCGTTTAAGAAATGAAATATATATCCCACAAAGTGATCCCTTTTTCCTTTGATGACGGTCTTGTCATTCGACAATGATAATCTGCTAAGAAAAAAAAGACCCACAGTCAAATTTCAATTTAATCAAAATTTGCCTGTTCGTATAGGTGTATTCGCGCATGAATTAATTTTTTTAAGGAATTAAATACACTTCAGATGCCAACTCTGAAGTTGCAGGAAAACTTGATTTTAAGAATACAAATCCAATAAACAAGTTCTCATCACTCCTGAATAATAGTCCACAGAATGATTAGGGCCCCTTTTGTTACCATGGGTTTTGGAGCAAACGCTGTTGTTCCATTTTGATCGTGTCTAGTAGAAGAGAAAGAGTTAATTGCATTCCTTTAACTCATATATTATCTTAATCAGGTTTTATACAGAACAAGAGCTTCAGTAAATATTGATCATTAATTTTTAATCCCCTATACCCATGTCTGGTACTCATTTTCCTAATTTTGATGGTTCTCAAAGCAATCCTCATTAGATGCAATGCGTCTTGTGATCAACCTTTCTTCCAGTCTTCGAAAACATGCCGTCAAATATTTTTAAATAGGTTCATCAAATTTGTTTCAGCAGACTTCATCACTTCTTTCAATGATAAGAACGCTTTCCATTAAGGTGTTCCGTCACTTTTGGCGACAGGGGAAAGTGAAATGTGGCTAGAACAGTAACACTAGCTAGGTACGGCAGGGCAATATCGCGGTGACTCGGCCAGCCTGTTATTCTGGGATTTTACCATCGATATTGAATTGGAGAATTTTCACTAATTTTTCATAGTGTGACGCAATTCACTGGTGTGTTCTGGTAAGATATGGTGATACATCATGGATATTGAACAATGATATGACCCTAACTTTCGCTGCACTTTGAGAATTTTTTGGTGCTGGCGATGTCGGAGATTTCCGCACAGATCTCTACGTTGTTTCCTTTCAGTATCAAATTGATGCGGACAAGTTTAATCTGCTGCGATAATCTTTAAAAGAAACCAATTTTCTTCCTGTATTATCGAATTGTGCTGCGAAAAAACCTGTAGAATCCACCGCAATCAGACAAGTCTCATGTGAAATTTTTCTCTTGCCGACGTGTGAGTGGAGACCCAATGGAATTTTTAATATTTCTGATGGTGTTTTTTCACGATTTTTTTCTCTCAATGGCATTAGCGACTTAAATGTTTATTTCCATTAGAGTATTGACTGGGGCTCCAGGTCGGTCTTTTTTTGAAATTGATTATCTCTCCGCTCTGTGAACATCTGAGACCATATTCCAAAGAAACTGCGGGAGGAGCCGCAACAGTAACTTTAAACGGAGTCATCCGCTAATATGCATTTCAATGCAATAATCTTTGTGTGTTTTAGGAAAAAAGCGTCTTGTAGCATTGCACGGCGATTTTGTTTGACGAAAGCCTAATTTAAATGCAGCTTCTCGTGTTACTTCCTTGTTAACCTTAAACATGCTGTACGACTGCCCGTGTCTGGTTTTGGCCGTTTTAAAATTTAAGGCAATAATCTTATGAGTTATTCCCAACATTTTACCATCCAATGGAAACATTTGTGGCTCATCAACAAATTTTGAGATTCAGAGGTAATATTCAGAGAAGGATGATGACGTAACGATTCGCATTTCCCTATTAAGGCGTATCAAACACTTCGATGCGCCGCATATCTTTACGTTCCATGCGCTGAGGTGATTTCAAGCTTGATCGAATCGGCATCGTGACGGGTGTGATTATGCACAGCTGGGTGGCTTGATCTGCTCATCCCTTCAACAGTGATGTGAAACCACTGCTCCGGTGCCGCATTACGGTCCTTCGTAGGTGAATTCGAATAGGAATACTATGTTCCTTAAACACCGGCTCTTGAAACTCTCTCGTATTCCTCGCTTAAGGAAAATTTCCGTAACGCGTTTATTAGAGTAAATTAATATTCTCACCGCCTGCTAATTTTAAGAAAAAACGTGAAAACACAGGGGGAGGGGAAATCACAAAAAAAGGGGAAATCTATCAATAGCGACTATTACATTGAGTTATTGGTGCTTTTGAAGGACGAAATCGTAATAAAACGACCGCACATGAAGAAGAAAAAAATCATCTTTCATCAAGACAATGCACCGTGCAACAAGTTAATGAAAACAATGGCCAAATTGAACGAGTTGGGCTTCAATCTGCTTCTCCACCCACCATACTCTCTAGATATAGCCCCCAGCGACTACTGGCTGTTTGCTGATCTCAAAAAGATGCTCCAGGGAAAAAGATTTGACTCGAATGAGGAAGTCATCGCTGTAACTGAAGCATATTTTGAGGACAAGGACGAATTGTTTTACAAAAATGGCATAGAAAAGTTAGAAAGGAGTTCGAATGATTGTATAGCTCTTGAAGGTGATTTTGTTGATGCATAAAAATGAATTTTGCGAAACAAATTTCGTTTTCTTAGTAAGTCCCGGGACTTATTGAACGATGGGTTATTAAAGAGCTAACGGTTCGTGTAGCTGCTCCTAGGGCGACAAACATTTACAATACTTAAAATGGAGTCATTTACCGCACATAACCGCAACCTCACAAGGGCGACGTGTAATCAACCCAAGAAGCCTCGCCCACGGGCAGCCGGTTTTTCTAGTGGGTGAACAGTATCCCTAGAGAAACGTTCTTGGCGGCCATGGAATCATGGCTTGGATGCGAAAATTTTCAACGTTTGCAGACAAATTGTATTGAAAAGTAACCGGTGTTTGACGGTCTAAATGTATGTGGCTTATTATAAAAAAATTCGGAGACCTCATAACTTGAACACACTTTGCCATTCATTCCTCGTGATATTAAATTCCGCAGGTATAGGTACAAAGAAAGTAAAACTCAGCTAGGTTTCTTAAAAATAGCTTCGTACCGACGTCTTACCGTTTATAACATACGCGTGTTTTTATTTATTATACATACAAGGCTCATGGGCACAAGAAACATGGTTAGTTAAAATATGACGTTTTTGTTGGAGCAATCCATGGTTAAAGTATGGAGCACAGCGATATTATTATTTCATGCATTGGTATAGCTGCATAAGGTGACCTGTTCCTTTGGAATGTATGGCGGATATTACTGTAGGTAAGCGTACTCTCTGGTGTGTGGGTAATTCCTATTCAAATCCTCAAGTTTTGACTATCCTTAAGTCTCTGAAAAGTGAAATGCCGTATGTCTTAATAGAATTTCCTACACCAACGCATCTAACTTTTCTTACTTTCTCATATTCTCTGTCTAGTTTAGCTTTTAAGTACCTTAAATTACATTGGGATTTTCTAGTTCAGTGGGTAGAGCACTGAGGTTCTGACCCAAGGCCCCGAGTTTGATTCCCAGATAATGCCTCCGTTCGCACCTCAGCTTCACTCAAGCTGTGCGATTTTTCGGGTACGAGATCTTCATGGGAAACCACCGGCATCACAGGAAATGGAAGTTGAAGATATACGATCGTTGACATTTTGCTTGTAAAATATTAAAACCCATTTTTGTACGCGTTAAATACTTATGCGATAAAATACCGTAAGTGACGTCAAACCAATGAGATGACGTTTCGGGTCATGTGAATTTTGTCAAAAATTGAGGCATACTTCACGATTAATAATTTATGTAGATGATCGGAATGTATGCTTTTGGCTTACATATTTGAATGGCTGAGAAACTGTCCTGTCATACGTATACGCCACTCATGACAACTCGAATCACATTTTTAGTGCATGACCCTGTCCTCCTTTTCGTCCAAAATGCAGGAGAGTCCGGGAAGATACTCGTATTTATTTTACATAATTTCATGCAATCCATGATTCCCATTACCTTCGCATTAAGGTTCTCTTTTAAGAGATGTTACCTTCCTTAGCATCCTTCAACGGTTTTTCCTCTGTCGTAGTTTATTTCACAAATTCACTGTTTGGTTTTCATTCGTTTAGATACGAGGTTGGTTTGCGGAGTAAAATTGCACAAATGCATATAATATCGCCAGGTATAATAGAATTCAAAACGGAATTATTTACTGAAGCTACACATTCTTGATAACTTTCTTTGCTAAAAGTACAGTTGAAGTTAATTGTTTTTATAAATTAAAATTAAAGACAGAATGAATTCTATGCAGCCACATCAATTTAAGATACGACTTCCTTACGAAATTACTGGAAGAATCAAAATTTGTCCATGTCTGCTTTCATTACCTTTCAATGTACAGTGGACAAAAAATATAGTAGCTATTAATTTTAATACATATTTGTTCTGCCTTCACCTTAAAATTTTGCTCTTCAGGATATAGCCAGTCAAAAGAAAATATCCTTAGGAACATTGACTTTCATTGTGTTTTCTTTTCAGAGTTATGCGCTGCGCCACAAATTGTTTTTAGTGCGAATTGCTGTCTTTGGGAGGAAGAAGAAAACTTTTAAGTAATCCGCTTTCATAAAACTATTGTTTTTAAAGGTAAACTTTATGTGCTTAACTCGAACACCCAGAAATTACCTATATGAATTGACACAATGGCTGCTTTTATTTCCGTAGTTACAGGGTTCGTCCGGAAAATAAGTGTACTGAGCTCAGGAAAAAAAATTTATTGCACTTTTACATATCTTAAGCTAATATTCCTCAAAATAGGACCCTTGTGAGTCGATACACTTGTTCCAGCGGCGTTCCCATTCCTGGAACGCTCCCGCGAAGGCATCATCGGGAACCTCTCGAAGACACGTCGTCACGGCCTCTTTGACGGCGTCCAAAGTCCCGTATCGCGTTCCTTTCAAACTCATCTTTTTCTTCGGGAACAGAAAGAAGTCCGGTGGTGCCAAGTCCGGGCTGTAGGGCGGGTGCGGCAGCGTTGCCACGCCGTGCTTGGCCAAGAAGTCCGACACGACAAGCGCGGTGTGAGACGGCGCATTGTCGTGATGCAGCCGCCAGATGTTTTTGATCGCTGGCCGGACGCGGGCGACTCGTGCACTATTGTTTTTGGCACATTACACTGCTCTGCTATCATCCGAACACTAAGACGACGATCAGAGTTCAGTGCATCGCGAACTTTTCGCAAATTTTCGTCGGTGAGTGTCGTTGATGGGCGTCCAGGCCGTGGTTCGTCGGCGACCTCTTCTCTGCCCTCCACGAACATCTTATGCCACCGAAAGATCATGTTTCTGGACATGGCTGACTCCCCGTAAGCCTGGTTAATCATACCGACAGTTTCGGTAGACGATTTCCCAAGCTTTACCGCAAATTTGATGGAATAACGCTGCTCCAAAAACTTCGGCATCGCGTTCCGTGACGTGGGTCGAGCGTGGAGGTTCGCGTTAACAGAGCTCCTCACTACACCACAGCTCAGAGCCCACTGCCTTTTTCAGCGTCGCTTGCCAACATACCCCCCTCCAATCGCAGCCCGTCAGAGTGGTGCTGGGCGCGCCTGGAGCGGCGGGAAAAAATCAGTACACTTATTTTCCGGACGAACCCTGTATATTAGCAGGCGTATAAAGGTATTCAGTATTATGAATTTTTAACCATAGAATTCGGTGGTAGGCGGTCTTTGATCGAAAGTTGGCTTTGGTCATCGGTCTCAAACCAGGTCCTTGGAAAATGGGAAGATATATGAATGAAACGTTAATAATATAGTTATATTTATATATTATTAGTAGTACACTGATGGATGAGGATAGGTTTTTGGTGGGTCCTGGCACTAAAAACTACTGTATTCCTAAGCCCTAAATAAGAAAGACATGAAATATATGTACTTAAATCCCATACTTATATTGCACTGATTAGTTCTCTAGCTCTTTAATTTTCCTACCTTAAAAAGTTCTATTCTAAAATGACCATCTTTTTCGACTTCCTACCTTGCTTTCCCATCGTTATCCACTCTGTAACTGTCTTCGGAACCCCATTCAGAACTCTCTATCTTCTGCATCCACTTGTCCCGCTTTCTTCGAATGTACCCCAACGAGCTCTCTCTCTCTTCATTTGACACTCCAAGATATAAATCTTTGGCTTAAGTTTATCTTATCTTCAGAAATATCCACTCGTCATCTCGGCTTTGAAAAGGTAGCCAATCAGCCATCGTCTCAAACTTATTTCCTTGCTGGCCACGTTGTGCAAGAGTCAATGACCGGGGTTACAAAGGAATGACGTAGCAGTTGCTCGTTATTGAATGGGTTCAAGGATTTAATTTCGCGTCTCATGGAATTAATATATTTTTTCGTTACTCGATAGACCTTATTTCGAATTTCCAATATGGTATCCCGTTTTCCATTTTTCATTCAGGGCAATTCGATATGGCTTCATTCATCCTGAGTATATTGCGTATGCTAAGCGAATGTTTTTTTATTTTATAGGAAAATGTTGCGGGCTGCCGCTTAATAACAGATTATCCAGTTCCATACCAATCTCTTTCTTGTCTAGCCAGTACCTTCCCTACATCTAAGCCTAAGAAATTATCCGGAAACCGCCCCAAAGGGTGTATTAGAGCACAAGCCATACTTGTAGGATTTTTAGTTCATACTTGAATTTGAATATACAATCTCATCTCATGAATGAATCATTCATATTTAAATCTTATTGAGTTCGATATTGTTATGATTGCCTATCATGAAAGATAAGAATAAGTACTTCGCACATATTCATTCAATCCTTCCACCGACATTCCCATCAGTTGCTTCCGGTGGTTCATCTTGAGCCTTCTTCTAAATATTTTCCCCTCCCTATATCCGTCAATCATAAGTTGTCCTGCACCAGAATATGAGCAAGCATTTTCTCATTTCTTCTCGTGTACCCTACGTAGGATTCTCTCCACTCACTTTTTGAGGTGCTTCCTCATTTGTTTACCCATTTTATGTTCAGCATTCTTCAGTATCGTCACATATCCATCACCTGAAATCTCATTTTCAATCTCTCTCCCTAAATAAATATTATATATATATATATATATATATACATATAATAAAGTAGAGGTGGGGAAGGTGGGAAATAGAATTCACATTAAAACCGAAAATGAGAACGAGAAATTATATGATAGATTCTTAAGAAACCATGGAGAAATTTTCTGAATTTTAAACCTCCACTGCGTTCAACCAATCTAATTTGAAAAAATACAAAGTGACAGCTAAAGGCTTATGTGAAGGTACCTGGGGAAATGATTTATGGTTTAAACGGTGAATGTTTGGTATCTGATGATGTCAGTGATGGAGAATACATGAAACACGCATTGTGAAATTTTCCAATTTAGCATAAAATTATTGTACGAGCTACTTATTCATCTAACGTGTTACAATGTCACCATTTAATAGTACACAGTCATAGTTTGTGGTTGCTAAAACAACTTTTATAAACACGTCGTAAATAACTTATTTTGCTAAGGTATCTAAATTCCATTAGTCAATTGTTCTTCAGTAAGTGTAGAGTCACGTTATATTTAATACATTTTAGTTACAATTTAAACTACTCCTTCAGCCAATAAAATGTCTCTTTCTGATTCATACAATTAAACGTGGGCATTTAACATTTCAAAGAGATTCGTTGGTTATCACAATTATTTGACAGTTTCATCAAATTTGGTGGAGAGGTCTCTGATACTATTGTCTATTTTTTGGCATTTTGATGCTTCTGATTTCTTCATATACTATTTTTTTTAATATTTACTACAGGAAATTACCTCCTGTGCAGGAATCAATGACAAGGTAAATAGTTCCTCCAATAAAAATATCATATCGATCATGCTAAAGGAGAGCATTGTGTAATTCATTAGGATTGAAAATGTCAGCGTTATGGTATTGCGTTTTCAAGAAGATTGCCGTAGATATCCACGACGAGTGATAAACTTGGTATTAGGAATGCCAATGTAAACATAGATATTGCGCGGATAGATCTGCAGAATTCTAAATACAGGGTTGTCACATCTCTAGCCAAACGGAAATAGGGTGTATGTAAGGTCGAAGTGGAAAGTTTTCTTGCGAATGAATCTACATTAAAATGTTTTAATTCAAGTTTAATTTAAAATAAATGATCCCCCAATCCAAATTAAAATTAATTGGTAATAATTAAGGATATAAAACATGAATACATTAATGTGAAGAACATTCTTAAAATGTCATAACAAGTATATTTATTAGATATACGTTTGCCAGTGAAGAAGTAATGGTTTTTTCTACATAATTAATATTATTTATTTATACTCACATGCATGGAAATCTTATTACTCTACGGGCACTAATCAAAATTTGTTTTCTTTTTTTTAAGTAAAAATTACCTTATTTTTGATGGCTGTATGATTGAAATTTTTTTACCATTTTTGTTAGGCTATATGATTTCATTCATACTGATTTGATGTAGTTGATGACATTTTCGATAGTGCTCTATGTGAGTAACATTATCTTTTCAATTCTATGGCCAGAGAGGTGTACGTATTTCGACGCTCATTCCTTCTATTTGTGTTAAATTCGCATCAATTGATCGCGTCTAGCTTTTAAAATTAACACCAATATTTGATTATCTACCGTTTAAAATGGATTTAGGATGGACATGGACAGCTTCATTCCTTAGACTTAGCCAGCAAAATAATTTACTGGCACTTCAAACAACATTAAACTCTTCTTCGATTCCGCAAGCTTTCTTTAACTCTTCATTCCATCCAACATGTCGTTCCTCTTCCTTCTCTTTCCTCGCGTGCCTAACCTTATCCCCTCTACACCACGGTCTTTAAAGTTTTAACTCATTTGTCCGATTGTAAACAGTTGCAAACGCAGGAGACGTACCATGAACTTAATCCAATTCGGCTTTGGTCTCTGTCGGATTTAAGTCTTTTTAATACAATTTATGTCCCAAAAGTAGTAGGACTGAGCCGATCAAAAATCATTTATTTGCCAGATTCGACACATTCACTGAAATGCCTTCGAAGTAGCACCCTTGTGCGGCCACACACCGCTATCAGAGGGTTATCCACACCTTGTACGCCTTCTGGAAGGGTGGCGTCCGGAATGCTGGTAAGCTCCCTCGTCACTGCACGTTGTAACGCTTTTATCTAGCCGTTGTGACTTCCATTCAACGCGCATTTAAGGCGGGGAAAGAGGAAGAAGTCTGGTGAGGCAACGTCAGGGTTATAGGGTGGCTGGGTAATGGTCGAGAAGCTCTTGGCAGATCCGCGTGCAAGTGTCCTTATGTTCGTTCGGGAGCAATCCTGGGAACCAACTTCACACACACCTTTCTCATGCCCATGTATTCGGTCAATAGATGATGCACGCTCATGGCTGATGGTCAAAATGCACTATTGACGAGTTTCTTGAATCTGACAATAAATACAAATATTTGATTGCTTAGAACTTGAATAATTGAATTAATTCATGAAGGTAGTTCACAAAGTCACAGGTATTGCAGTCTCCTACCTTCCTACCCTCGAAATGTTCGGTAATTGTCGTAGTGAGAATGTATTGGACTAAGTTGTAACATTTTTTGCCCATGATATGCATAATGGGCTTGGAATTAAATAACATTTCAGTGGGTGAGAATTATCTTGACTTAAAAAAGCTGCCTCCCAAGTGTCTCATAGCATGCTACTGGTTTTAAGCCTATGGCATAGATGATCGTATCCTAGCCTAGAGTTTTTGAATTGTCGAGGGCAAAGAGTAATCGTAATGGTGTTAGCTCTAATGCAGTAGAAGTCACTTCAGATGTTCCCCAAAGAAGTGTCATCGGACCTCTTTTATTCTCTTTTCTGAGTTGTCGACATCAGCGCTTTGGTTAATGGTAAACTTTAATCATTTTCCGACAAAACATTGAATTACAGAGATATCTGTAGTCCTGAGGATAAAGTACAATTATCAGATAAGGTTACAGGAAAACATCGTTGGTGCGACGCGTAGAAAGTAGAATTAACCTTTCAAAAAGTGAAAGAGGAAAATTTGATGCATTGCATTTTGATTGGTGATGGGATGTTGAAGACTTTGATAGAGGGGATAAAGTTTGGCGAGCGAAGAATAGGGAGGGAAAAGATAGGGATGGTGGATTGAATAGAGGAATAAAGGAAGGAAGTATGTGGAATTGAAGAAAGGTTTATTGTAGTTTAGTGTGCCAGATATTGTAAGATGAAGCTAAGAAATATTGGAGGGTGGTGCTAGGCTTATGTTCATCCAAAACCTATCCTAAGTTGGAAATTACCAATTGAATAATTAAAATTCGTGTCCTCAATCGAGTGATGATTGGGAAAGGACGGCATGTCCGTTGAAAAACTATTCGGGAATGGGGATCCTCAAAATTCTGGGCTACTCTGATGCTTAGAAGATGCTTATTTATTAGATGGTGAAAACTGTTGAATAAATCCAAGGCGCTCAAAAGTCAAGGTAATGCTTAAGGCAATGGCTTAAGGGAGTGTTCGAAGTGAAAGTTAGACGTCCCGCTCTAAGGAGAAGATATTCCGCCTTCTCATGGCGAAATAATGCCGCGGTGATGTCATTCCAGAAACGGCATTTCACCTTCGAGATCAGCGGTGCACCCGTCTTCCTTCCTGGAGGGAAAGCACAATACTGAATTTCACCGTGAGCTGCGCATCTTCTTGACTTCAGCTCGACCCGTGTTTGTCAAAAGGGAGAGTCCATTCATTAAACCTTATGTGATATTATTGTTTGGCTTCTGCCTTCCTTTTCTAGTTGCCCAATGCTAATTTTCTTCACCTTCTTATTCTACGCAATGCCATACAGTCCGGCGTTAGGGCACGAGGTAGAAGGTGTTTGGGATTCAGACGTGCATAAACATGAAAATTAGTGTATATTTATGAATAAAATGTATATTTATACCTGAATATAAGCACGAACACACTCAAACACGCACATACTTGCGAAAATCATGCACTCGTGAGTACTTTCGGCAGAAGTCATAAACTTTATTATTTTGTTTTATTCAATTTATCGGGAAAGTTCTATTTTGCCATAATTTTCTTACACGCGAAGGATGAATGAGTATTTGATTCTTGGCTGACGAATAATACCGTATCGATTGAAAAATATTTTGTTTGTTATTAAAAAAATAGGTTTTTATCGGCCTTCATTGAAGCATGTCCTATTTTGGTAAGTTACTGGAGAAAATCGGGCATTAATCTAAATTGTGTATGAATGAAATTAGTTTGGTAAAACGAAGAGGGTGTGTAATATAATTGGATTCGAGTTATTAAGTTACAAAAAGGTTGACGAAATAACGGTGTCGAGTTATATGATAAATAAATATTGGCTATAGTATCGTCACCTCGCATACTAGTTTAATGAGGTTCACATTTATGTTTTTTTACTACATAAAGTTTTTTATTTACGATTAACACTCTTTTTGTTCTTGCTCAAAATACAATTTTACTGCAATTTACAAGTCTAAACGAGTGGATCCAAAGAGTTGTAAGTAAAATAAATTTCACATAATTTTAATTGTGAAAAAGCGTTCTTGGATCGTATTTGCACGAGCATTTTTTCCCTTGAACAATCATTCATCTTTTTGAAGTAGGTCTTGGAGGGTTTTCTTCATTTGATGGATCTGTCTCTTTGTCGAAATGCACGACACTCAGCTGACAGTCATCATCCCATGGGATTTCGACTTTGATAATCCTTCGATCGTATAGTTAGATTTTGTTCCTCGGATAACGCCGCCTGATGTAAACTTGAATTTTCCGACTCGATTCGAAATACCTTCAAAGAAAAAAAATGAGAGCATTACAGGTTGAAAATGTAATTACAAGAACTTAACTTTAAGAATTCGAAAATAATACAATGGCTTGGGTTTTGTACGTGTGTTAATTAAGACACACGGTTATAAACCATTCTGAACTGTGGATTACTTTTCAAATAGTGTTACATGTATAAGTGAATTGCTGGATTAAGGCGCCGTCATACGAGCAAAAGGGTTTTTGAAAGGTTATCGGATCACCACCAAATGTCAGAGTTAGTGCAACAAGTTTACCGCGTAGTAATAGGTAATCCTTCATGAGTAAACACTAACGCGTCTTCGATGGTGTTTGGGTGAACTTTGTGGAGGTTCATGTTCATAAAATGAAGAGCACAATTCATTTTTCCACTGTTCTTTATTTGGTACTAATAGTATGTACCTGATGATAGAGCCTAAGTGTTGAAACTAGTAGTACTATAATAAAGAACAGTGGAAAAATACATTGTGCTATTCATTTAATTACTAACGCGCCAGTGCTCTGGGAAGAGATCTATGGTGCGGACGCCTCTCTGTCGTTGTTCCCGTTTAGTGGTTTGTTAAGATAAGAAAAATTGAAATTTGAGCAGTGATTAAGTGCTCCGCAAAAGAGGTATGAAAGAAAAAGAAATTCATATCGGCATTAAGAATACTTTGCTCCTTCATATTCAACTGTTGCCGAGTGGACAAACGGGTTAAAGTTAGGTCGGGACAGCTAGGATGATGAACCGCTAAGTGGTCCCCCCCTAAATGGGCCACTACCACAAAAAGTATTGCAAAAGTGCATAAAATGGTCATGGAAGATCGCCGACTGAATGTGCGAGAAATTTCTGATGCTATAGAGGTGTCATGTGAACGGGTATATCACATTTTAATTTTGGAATAGGATATATGAGAACATTGTCTCTTTTCCGCGCCGCGATTCTTGACGCAGGATCACAAACGCATCACAATTGAAATTTTCGAACAAAGTTTGACCCGATTTTAAGAGCAACCGACAAGATTTTCTGCGCCAATTTGTGGCCATAGATGAAACTTGTATTGACCTGGGACTATATCCCAGAGACATTATAGCAGTCAAAGCAGCAGAAACATGTTGATTCTCCACTAACAATGAATGCAAAGGTAATACGGTCGTCCGGAAAGGTGATGGCTTAAGTTTTCTGGGATGCGAAAGGAATTCTTCTGATAGATTATCTTCCTACTGGTCAAAGAATTACTGAAAAATACTGCGCTAACCTCCTGGACCAAATACAACAAAAGATACACGAAAAAAGGCCAGGTTTGGTTAGAAAGAATGTAACCTTTCATCAAAACAATGCACACCCACAAACAAGGGTCGTAGCCATGGAAAAAATACGTGAACTAACATAAAAATTGTTTCTGCTCCTGCCTAATTCGCCTGATTTTGCTCCATCAAATTTCCATCTCCTCCACAAGCCCAAAATTTTCCTAGGTGGACGGAGATTGTCTTTAAAGGATGAACTAACCATTTAAGTAGACGGTTATTTTGCAGGCCTGGCGGAATGTAATTTTGGAGATGGGAGGCATTGAAACATTGTTGGGTCAAGTGTATTACTGTAGAGGGAGACTATATTTAAAAATAAAAAACTTCACTGGGATAAGCCGTTTATTTCAATTCCATTCCCAGAAATTTTCAAAATACCCTCGTTGATCGACCACGGAGGGTGTTCATTTGGAGTTATCGTAACGGTTTACTGTCACAATCGGGATTAAAATGCCTTCTCTTGTTTTCACAGTTCTAATTCCCAGGTTAACGAAGGAGTTGGCGCGTAACCTATCGATTTTTATTATATCGAAAATGAAGCCGAATGTTAGTCGAATTGTGTCTAAGTATTTTAAACTATCGTCGAGGTTGTTGCAGCGGTAGAACTGCTAAAACCAAGCTTAATTAGCCTTAAGGAATTAATGGATTGAAAACCTTTCTACTTGTCTACATATTTCATTTAAATCCAAACGTCCTTTCAAGGTATGGCCGATACTCTGAAGATATTCTCGCTCAATCACGAGATGCGGAACGACTCGAGAATCACTTTTTTTTTTTTTTTTTAATGTTTAAACGTCATGATCTTCTAATTTAGGACTGTGGTCGCGGTTATTAAACTCCTTGGATGATTGAAATGTTTTTTTTTTCCAGTGACACTTTTCCACAAATTAAGGAAGGAAGCAATTAAATGTATTCTTATTTTAAGTGTTTAATAATCTTTTTTTTCGCAACTTTACTCAGTGTACCCGTCATCAATTCTTTTCTACTTGCACATGCCTCTGTCGCTAACACAATTCTTCTTCTAATGTCCTTATCCATGTACCCATTTTAATCTAAAATTGCAACCCAAAAATACCTGAAATGAATCACTGACTCTAGTTTAATGCCTCATACTTTTAATGCTTACCTTGGGTTTCTTCTTTCTTGAAAATCTCACTACGTCGTATTTACTTATCACAAACGGCTCGCCTTTAAATGCAAAAGACTTAATAATAACAGCAATTACTTGTCTGTCTTATTCCTAATTGCTAGATAATCTGGAAATGTGACAGTTTATTATCTCGCCATCCACCTGCAGACCTTTCCATGCCGCCCTCATCATTTCCTCGGTATACATATATATACACACACACACACACACATATATATATATATATATATATATATATATATATATATATATATATATATATATATATATGTCCCTCCCCGGACTACAACCTGGACGTGGTGGAAGGGCTTGTGCGTTCCGATGACCCCTAGAGCTGTGCTGGCGGGAGTAATAATTATTGCTCCTGGTAGGGTCACCCATGCCAGATAGGTCGAAGGTTAGGAGCCAGACGAAAGGTAGTCCACGCAGCGTCTGTTCCTCAGTGAGGCGGCTGCAATGGCGTCTGACCCCAGTGGGGCGGCCAGTAAGTGATGGTGTCACGTTAAAAACACTATTGAGGAAGGCAACGGGAAACCACCTCAATTATCATTCCCTAGAAAAATATGATGGACAATAGAGATATTTTGAGTCCTGGCAACCACGGGGCTCGGCCCAATCGGCCGAGGTATACATGGAAAATGCCAGGTGACTCAGGAAGATATCAGCTAGATTATATCCTGGTTAGACACAGGTTTAGGAATAGTGTGATAAATTCCCACAGCTTTCCGGGAGCGGATGCGGACTCAGACCACAATTTAGTTGTTATGAAATGTAGCGTACGTTTCAAAAAGATAAGGCAGGGGCGGCGAGTTAGAAAATGGAATGTAGAAGCATTAAATGGGTTGAAAAGGAAGGAATACAAACAGGCGGTAGAGAAAATCATGGAGGATGGTAAAGGGCTTATTACTATCGAAGAAAAATGGGAAATGATCAAAAAAGGGTTGTCTAAAGCCGCAAAAGACACTATTGGAACCGTTAACGCTAAAAGGACTAGGAAACCATGGATCACGGATGAGATGATTACAAAGATGGATGAGCGGCGAAAATGGAAGAATATAAATACAGAATTAGGCAAAATGAAGTACAAAGAATTGAACAATAAATTGAGGCGGACAACAAATAAGGCAAAAGACGCATGGTGGAAGACGCAGTGCGAGGATATGGAAAGTCTGCAGAGGAAGGGTGAAATCGGTGCGCTGTACAGCAAAGTTAAATCGTTATCGGGAAGTAAGAAAGGAAGAGCTACGCTAAGAGTTAGAGATAAGGCGGGTAAGGTAATAGTTGACGCAGGAAAGATCCAAGAGAGATGGAAGGAGTATATAGAAGAACTGTATAGTAAAGAACTCAGACCTACAAAGTTAGACATTGAAAGAGAAAATGACGTAGAGGAAGACAGCTTAGGTCCAGGCATACTAGACAATGAGATAGAAAGGGCATTAAGGGAGATGAAACTAAAAAAGGCCGTGGGGGTAGATAACATTCCCGTGGAACTTTTAAAATGCTTAGGGAAATGTGGGAGGAAGAGGCTATATGGGCTGATCCGTAGCATTTATGAGGAGGGAATCTGGCCGGAAGACTTTGTGAGAGCAGTTTTAGTTCCGATTCCGAAAAAGGTAAAGGGCACGTCATGTGAGGACTATAGGACAATTAGTTTGATATCCCACGCAGCTAAAGTTGTTCTCAGGATCATAAACAAAAGGATAGAGAGTAGGGCAAATGATTACTTATGGGATGATCAGTTTGGGTTTAGGAAGGGGAGAGGTACGCGTGATGCCATTGCAGTAATGAGATTATTAATCGAGAGGAATATAGAACACAACCAGGAGGTATTTGCCTGTTTCGTAGATTTCGAAAAAGCGTTTGATAGAGTGAATTGGGATAAACTAATGAGTATTCTGCAGAAAATAGGAATAGATTGTAGGGAAAGGAGGCTAATCCGCAACCTGTACATGTCTCAGACTGCTCAGGTGCGGGTGGGAAACGGGGAGACAGGATGGGCAGTGTTAGGAAGGGGTGTAAGGCAGGGTTGCCCATTATCACCGTTGCTGTTCAACCTGTATGCAGAGGAAATGATCAAAGAGGCATGGGAAGGACTAGAGGTAGGAATGAAAGTGGGCGGGGAATTCGTAAAATCAGTTAGGTTTGCTGATGACCAAGCTTTAGTTTGTCAGTCAGCCAAGGGGCTGCAAGCATTGCTGAGTGAATTGGAAATTCAGTGCGACAGGTATGGGATGAGAATCAACATTAATAAAACAAAGGTTATGCGATTTTCTAGAAAGATAAAGGCCAAGCTTAACATTAAAATAGGAGGGCAAAAACTAGAGCAGGTAGAACAGTTTACGTATCTCGGTAGTGTTTTGGACCAACACGGTCAAAGTAGTAGGGACGTAAGGAGAAGAATTGCGCTAGGCAAAGAGGCTTTCACGAGGAGGAGGGAGTTGATGACGGGGACTTTGAGTAAGGATGTTAAGAAAAGACTCGTAAAAACTTTGATATGGAGCGTAGCTATGTACGGCGCGGAAACGTGGTCATTGAAGCAGGAGGATAGACGTAGACTGGAGGCTTTTGAAATGTGGGTGTGGAGAAGAATGGAGAAGGTGAAATGGACAGAGAAGAAAACAAATGAGGAAGTACTTGGTATGGTGGGCGAAGAGAGGGGTTTGTTGGGAGCAATCCTATGGAGGCAGGAAAAGTGGATGAAGGGGGTGTTGACCGGCAGTGGGATGTTGAAGACTGTGATAGAGGGTAGAATGTTGGGCAAAAGAGGAAAGGGAAGGAACAGGATAGGGATGTTGGACGGGATGAAGGGCGGAAGAAAGTACTCAGAGATGAAGAGGGACCTGGTGTAGAGTAGAATTTAGGGTTGTGTTTTGTTAGTAGCCACAAAATATTTGTTTGGTAGTTGTGTCCATCGAAAAACCTACCTTAACCGGTAGATTACCTTAAAAAAAAATATATATATATATGTATATCCCTCCCCGGACTACAACCTGGACGTGGTGGAAGGGCTTGTGCGTTCCGATGACCCCTAGAGCTGTGTTGGCGGGAGTAATAGTAATTGCTTCTGGTAGGGTCACCCATGCCAGATAGGTCGAAGGATAGGAGCCAGAAGAGAGGTAGTCCACGCAGCGTCTGTTCCTCAGTGAGGCGGCTGCAATGGCGTCTGACCCCAGTGGGGGCGGCCAATAAGTGATGGTGTCACGTTAAAAACACTATTGAGGAAGGCAACGGGAAACCACCTCAATTATTATTCCCAAGATTAACATGATGGACTATACAGATATTTTGAGTCCTGGCAACTACGGGGCTATGCCCAATCGGCTGTGTGTCGTGCCCGGCAGCGGGGGAGGCAAGGCTTCCGCGGTCGTCATCCCACGAAACCCTTGCAAAGGAAAACCAGCAGCAGCAGGACGGAAGACGCAGGAGAAGAAGACCAAATTAGTTAGAATAGGAACGTGGAATGTTAGGACAATGATGAGGGCAGGGAAATTGGAAAATGTTAAGCGAGAGATAGAAAGGGGTAATATCGATATTTTAGGTCTATGCGAGGTGAGATGGAAATATTTCGGGGATTACTGGAGTGATAAGCATTGAATAATATACAGCGGCGGGGACGAGAGACAACGAGGGGTTGCCATAGTATTAAATGAAGAGGTAGGAAGAAGCGTAGTCAACATAGAGCAGGTAACGGATAGAATACTACTAGTAGAGATAAAAGCAGAACCGACGAACTTGGTTATTATTTAGGTTTACATGCCACCGAGCAACCATAAGGAAGAAGAGGTCGATAGGATATACGATCAGTTAGAGGACATAATCGTGTGTGTTCCTGCAGGGAAACATTTGATAGTGATGGGGGATTGGATTGCGACGGTAGGCGAAGGAAGAAATGTTGACGAGGTCGGGGACTACGGTTTAGGCATGAGGAATGACCGCGGGGAGAAAGCAGTTGAGTTCTGCAGGAGACAGGGCTTAGTCATCACCAACACTTGGTTTAAACACCACAAAAGACGCAGGTATACATGGAGAATGCCAGGTGACTCAGAAAGGTATCAGCTAGATTATATCCCGGTTAGACACAGGTTTAGGAACAGTGTGATAAATTCGCACAGCTTCCCGGGAGTGGATGCGGACTCAGACCACAATTTAGTTGTCATGAAATGTGGCGTCCGTTTCAAAAAGATAAGGCAGGGTCGGCGAGTTAGAAAATGGAATGTAGAAGCATTAAATGGTTTGAAAAGGCAGGAATACAAACAGGCGGTAGAGAAAATCATGGAGGATGGTAAAGAGCTAAGTACTATCGAAGAAAAATGGGAAAGTATCAAGAAAGGGTTGTCTAAAGCCGCAAAAGACACTATTGGAAGCGTTAACACTAAAAGGATTAGGAAACCATGGATCACGGATGAGATGATTACAAAGATGGATGAGCGGCGAAAATGGAAGAATGTAAATACAGAATAAGGCA
Source organism: Hetaerina americana (assembly GCF_022747635.1). Taxonomy (NCBI): domain Eukaryota; kingdom Metazoa; phylum Arthropoda; class Insecta; order Odonata; family Calopterygidae; genus Hetaerina; species Hetaerina americana. Next base: position 29,252,644 of record NW_027286181.1, read on the forward strand.
AAATGAAGTACAAAGAATTAAACAATAAATTGAGGCGGTCAACAAATAAAGCAAAAGAAGCATGGTGGAAGACGCAGTGCGAGGATATGGAAAGTCTGCAGAGGAAGGGTGAAATCGGTGCGCTGTACAGCAAAGTTAAATCGTTATCGGGAAGTAAGTATGGAAGAGCTATGCTAACAGTTAGAGATAAGGCGGGTAAGGTAATAGTTGACGCAGTAAAGATCCAAGAGAGATGGAAGGAATATATAGAAGAATTGTATAGTAAAGAGCTTAGACCAACAAAGTTAGATATTGAAAAGGAACATGACGTGGAGGAAGATAGCTTAGGTCCAGGCATACTAGACAATGAGTAAGAAAAGGCATTAAGGGAGATGAAATTAAATAAGGCCGTGGGGGTGGATAACATTCCCGTGGAACTTTTACAATGCTTAGGAAAATGTGGGAGGAAGAGGGTATATGGGCTGATCCGTAGTATTTATGAGGAGGGAATCTGGCCGGAAGACTTTGTGAGATCAGTTTTAGTTCCTTTTCCGAAAAAGGTAAAGGCCACGTCATGTGAGGACTACAGGACGATAAGTTTGATATCCCACACAGCTAAAGTTTTTCTCAGGATCATAAACAAAAGGATAGAGAGTAGGGCAAATGATTACTTAGGGGATGATCAGTTTGGGTTTAGGAAGGGGAGAGATACGCGTGATGCAGTTGCAGTAATGAGATTATTAATCGAGAGGAATAAAGAACACAACCAGGAGGTATTTGCCTGTTTCGTAGATTTCGAAAAAGCGTTTGATAGAGTGAATTGGGAAAAATTAATGAGTATATTGCAAAAATAGGAATAGATTGGAGGGAAAGGAGGCTAATCCGCAACCTGTACATGTCTCAGACTGCTCAGGTGCGGTTCGGGAACGGGGAGTCCGGTTGGGCAGTGTTAGGAAGAGGTGTAAGGCAGGGTTGCTCATTATCACCGTTGCTGTTCAACCTGTATGCAGAGGAAATGATCAAAGAGGTATGGGAAGAACTGGAGGTCGGAATGAAAGTGGGCAGGGAGGTTGTAAAATCAGTTACGTTTGCTGATGACCAAGCTTTAGTTTGTCAGTCAGCCAAGGGGCTGCAAGCATTGCTGAGTGAATTGGAAATTCAGTGCGACAGGTATGGGATGAGAATTAATATTAATAAAACAAAGGTTATGCGATTTTCTAGAAAGATAAAGGCCAAGCTTAACATTAAAATAGGAGGGCAAAAACTAGAGCAGGTAGAACAGTTTACGTATCTCGGTAGTGTTTTGGACCAACACGGTCAAAGTAGTAGGGACGTACGGAGAAGAATTGCGCTAGGCAAAGAGGCTTTTACGAGGAGGAGGGAGTTGATGAGAGGGGCGTTGAGTAAGGATATTAAGAAAAGACTCGTTAAAACTTTGATATGGAGCGTAGTTATATACGGCGCGGAAACGTGGTCATTGAAGCAGTGGGATAGACGTAGATGGGAGGCTTTTGAAATGTGGGTGTGGAGAAGAATGGAGAAGGTGAAATGAACGGAGAAGAAAACAAACCAGGAAGTACTTGGTATGGTGGGCGAAGAGAGGGGTTTGCTGGGAGCAATCCTATGGAGGCAGGAAAATTAATTGAAGGGGGTATGACCCGCAGCGGGATGTTGAAGACTGTAATAGAGGGGAGAATGTTAGGCAAACGAGGAAAGGGAAATAACTGGATAGGGATGTTGGACGGGATGAAGGGAGGAAGAAAGTACCCAGAGCTGAAGAGGGACCTGATGTAATGTAGGATATTGTGTTTTGCTATGGGTCACAAATTATTAAATTATTAATTATGGCCATCCATAAACCTACCTTAACCGGTAGATTACCTGTTAATAAGTAATAATAATAATATATATGTATGTATATATATATATATATATAAATATATATATATATATATATATATATATATATATATATATATATATATATATATATATACACATATTCAAACACGAAATCCCGCCAAACAGCGAATAAATACTCATATATACAGAAACAGATATAAGGAAAAGGGATAGGAACACACATAAAGGACGAACACAATAGAGGTGGGGAAGGCGGAATCGAACGGATCACAAGAGTAAAAATATTTCCTTTATCGGGACTCGAACCTCGGATCTTTCCACTTGCCGGGCGGATGCTCTTAACCACTTGAGCTATCGAGGAAATTTACCCTGAGATCCGTGGGTCTAATATGTCGTCAAGCGCCCCGATTCTTTAGCCAAGAGATGGCGTCAGGGGGCTGTTTCACCCACCAAAGGAGAAATACACCACACACAAGAGGAAAAGAGGGTGGGTTAGAATTCATACAACATCATACAGGAAAGGTATAGTGCGTTTCGTGGCACGCATAGCCAGAAGAAATAGATGAGCCACATTGTTACTTTTCCTCTTGTGTGTGGTGTATTTCTCCTTTGGTGGGTGAAACAGCCCCCTGACGCCATCTCTTGGCTAAAGAATCGGGGCGCTTGGCGACATATTAGACCCGCGGATCTCAGGGTAAATTACGTTTCCTTGATAGCGGCCTCGATAGCAGGACGTGCCTGTGTTCACCGAGTGTCTAAAATCGCCGGCGTCCGAGGCTTCGGCCGCCGGGGTTTGGAGAGCGGCACTGCCGGACTCTCTCGGAAATCGAGGTTCCGATCGTGTTTTGTTTCGAGCGGCGGTTGACCGCCTAGTTCATCAAGAAGCGTGCAGTTTGACTCTCGACTTCTTCCGCCGGGAAGGCCGTACTTTTGTTTTGTTTAGTGGATCAAGACTGACCGTGATTCCTGGTGTAGAGCTTAGGCTCCTTTTGTTTGCTACCGCCGGGTGCGTGTGGCGGGGAGGGAGCGTTCGTGAGTGTTTAAATTCCCTTTAAAGTGCTCGTTTTTTTGTCCTTTCCTTCTTCATGATAGTGTGCTGAATTTGATTTCTTTAAATGGCTGTGCAATAAACACGCTCGCCTTGCAAGTTGACGAGAAGGCGAAGCCCCCTACCCCGTTGGAGGTCCACCTCTTCACGTTAGAGTCGCTGGGCCTCACACCCGAAGAGATAGTGGCTATCCAATTTGGATACAATCGCCATTTGATATTCCTGAAGTTGGCAACCGAAGCTACAATGACTAGGATTTTAGACAATACTCCGCGGAAACCGTTTCCGTCTTTAAGTGACCAGAGGACGACAATAACAATTGACGAGACTTCCGGCAGCCCGTGTAATATCAGGGTTCTTTGTCTCCCCGTGGAGACCCCATTGGAAGACATAACAGGCGAGCTCCAACGCTTTGGTAAAATCCATCGCTCGTGGGAGAACAGGTGGGAGGGAGACAAGATGGCGCGGGTGCTTACTGGCACCAGGGCTGTGCGGATGACGGTCGAGAGAAATATCCCCTCGTACCTCCACATCGGCGGCAACCGGGCCATCATCATCTATGAGGGTCAGCGCCGCACTTGCGCCCGCTGTAACCAAGAAGGCCACGAGCGCAAGACCTGCCTTCGGAACCAGGGAGGTAAGAGCTATGTGGAAGCAATGACGATGCCCTCCAACCCTAACGCCGCCGTGGAGATGGACGAGCCCGAAGTGGCTGTGGAGGAGAGAGCGCGGTCGCTTCTACTCATCGAGGGTGCAGCCCCGGCTGCTCCCGTCGGTCCCCCGCATCTCCCTACATTTGGAGGGAAATGTCAGCGGGAGCGAAAATCGTCAACTGAGGAAAGGGAAAAAAAAAGAGGACAGACAAACCCAAGCTCCTGGTCTCGAATACCGATCTACAAATGGCTCACGTACCTACCACCTCGCCTAATATCACACGACCTCCAGCCCCCGTCTCCGTGAACTCGTCAAATGAGGAGGGATGGTCTTTGGCCCCCCCTCCCCCCGCTCACGCCATCGACTCCCTCGCTACGCAATCCTTGCATCACGGGTTTCAAACACCCCGAGAACCTCTGGTGACAGGTGAGGAGGATGCATCTGATTGCGATGTTTTCCCGTCCCCAACAGCTCATCCCTCGACCCCTTTATCATTGACTATAAAGGAAGCGTCACCGACCCCGGAAGTCGACCCGCATACAAGTTTCCCAAAGTCAAAAATCCCACATACCCCATCTTCTTTCCCCATTAAGGACAGCCAAGGTGTCGACGATCTTCCAAGCGCTTCTCAAGATACGGACCACAAGCAACTATCTCCCCTGATTTTTCCCGACCACAACCCTTCCACAGATGAGCCCCAGTCCGCCACTCCGGCCCTCCCCGAGGGTACCTCCTGCCCCTTGGCGGCCCCCAGCGGTGCTCCGTCGAAGAAGGCCCCCTGTGGAACGCTGCCGAATTACCCGCTCTTCGTCGAGACCACGGCTGGCTCTTCCTCTTCGGATGAGGCCGGGGGGGAGGGATGCGGTGAAATGCCTCGTCCTCGCTCGTCAACCCGTTGGACAAGGCTTCCCGGGAAACGGCGAAGCACTCGTCGCCCGGGGTCGAGTCGCGACCGGAGTGACGCTAGCCACGATCAGAACTCTGGGAAGTGATGTCCGGTAGTCACCCGGTGCCGGACACTCTTCGCCCATCGTTGACGAGTTTTTTTTCTTTTTGCTGAATGACTGATTGAATCGATAATTTCAACCCTGCCATTGATAATTTCTTACAATATATAATTTTCCATTGCTAGCTAAAATCTCCATCTTAATATCTGTGGATCTTGTCTTCCTTTCTTTTTTCTTTCTAAATGTTAATGGTCAAATGTACGAGTATGCGTCTGTATGCATATGCTTATGTATGTGCGTGTGGATGTGCATGTGTGCGTATGTATGTGCAAGTGGATATATATGTGGTATATGCATCATGTATGTACCCATGTATACACTTAAACTAAAGAAAAACATGATGTACCCATAATCTATGACCTGATATTATGCATAATGCAAACAAACTCTGTAATATTCTGAACCGAATAAAATAATTTATATCATAGTTCAAGTGGTTAAGAGCATCCGCCCGGCAAGTGGAAAGATCCGAGGTTCGAGTCCCGGTCAAGGAAATATTTTTACTCTTGTGATCCGTTCGATTCCGCCTTCCCCACCTCTATTGTGTTCGTCCTTTATGTGTGTTCCTATCCCTTTTCCTTATATCTGTTTCTGTATATATGAGTATATATATATATATATATATATATATATATATATATATATATATATATATATATATGATGAATAGAACAGGCAATATTGGGCAACCTACATGACTCTCCTTAAAGAACTCTACTCTCCTCAGGGGAGTTTCTTCTCTCCCTTGAGAAAGGTAGTGTGACCACCGAAAATTCGGAATAGGTTTGTTTATTTTTTTTGTGTTTCTGTGTTTTTGTTTTTGTTCGCTGGTGCCATCTTGGTATACCTTGTCGCGTGAGATATGAACTTACTTGTTTTCAATGTGAATGCTTATTTTACGACGGTAATTTTGGTCGAAATCTTCCCATTTCATCCAGCTGTATTTCGGGTGGGGGTGGTGGGTTTGAAGTTTCACGGCCAAATACTACCTCGGGTTTGGGGGCAAAGATGTTGCTTGGGACACATGGCTCAGGAAACTGCGGGTAAGGCTTGAGCTGCATTGATGTCGAACTGTCGAAGAATTCAAATGTTATGGACTTGAGACCATGACCATCGGCCAGCCATGTCCTTTGATCGAAGGGCATAGGCGCGACGAAGGTCAAAAACGCACAGGTTGACAGGAGCACTGTTATTTTCGACCTCATTTCGATTCCGGGGTGTACAAAAACGAGGAACGAATCCTTAATACTGAAATGGCGTCTTCCTGTTCTGATGTCTCCTCTCTCTGGGAGACCGGAACACTTATAAGAGTATTAATTGATGCAAATGACGGGATGAAGACGAATTCTTCTTCACTGCGGTGAATTTTGGAGACGTATTTTCCCTGGAATGAAAAAAAATTGGAGCGTTTTAGATGAAGAGTTTCAAGGAATTCAGTTAGTAATCTGCAATTGGAAATAAATAATATATTATAAGTAGTAGACAGTACCGGTGCAGTTGTCATAACTGTTATTTTGTCGGTGGTATTAAATAGATTCTCATTTTTTCTCTGAATCAAAATTATCTTTATATTTTTCAACGGCCCTGAGATCTTCCTCAACATTTTCCTTTCTTTTATCTCCAGTTTTCGAAGAACTCCTTTCTTCTTCATCGCTAGGCACACCGACCCAAATGTAGCTTCGGGCTTAATGACTGTGTGGTAATGTCAGATTTTTGCATGAATGGACATTTGCCCTTTTATTGTAATGATTATGTGCAATTTTGTAAGTCATTTGCTGTTTTCATATCCGTTATTCGCTTGTTGTGATGTCCAATCCGTTCGGTAGATATATTCTCCTAGATATATAAATTAATCAACTTTCCTGATTTTTTCCATGCTTTGTATCCTTCTTTTGTGTCTGTATTCTTTATATTCTGTTTTATCGAGGGAAACCTTCAATCCTATTTTTTCTTCTGTTTCCAACATGCTTCATGCGTCTGTTACAGGGTTCGTCCGGAAAATAAGTGTACTGAGCTCAGGAAAAAAAATTATTACACTTTTACTTATCTTAAGCTAATATTCCTCAAAATAGGACCCTTGTGAGTCGATACACTTGTTCCAGCGGCGTTCCCATTCCTGGAACGCTCCCGCGAAGGCATCATCGGGAACCTCTCGAAGACACGTCGTCACGGCCTCTTTGACGGCGTCCAAAGTCCCGTATCGCGTTCCTTTCAAACTCCTCTTTTTCTTCGGGAACAGAAAGAAGTCCGGTGGTGCCAAGTCCGGGCTGTAGGGCGGGAGCGGCAGCGTTGCCACGCCGTGCTTGGCCAAGAAGTCCGACACGACAAGCGCGGTGTGAGACGGCGCATTGTCGTGATGCAGCCGCCAGATGTTTTTGATCGCTGGCCGGACGCGGGCGACTCGTGCACTATTGTTTTTGGCACATTACACTGCTCTGCTATCATCCGAACACTAAGACGACGATCATAGTTCAGTACATCGCGAACTTTTCGCACATTTTCGTCGGTGAGTGTCGTTGATGGGCGTCCAGGCCGTGGTTCGTTGGCGACCTCTTCTCTGCCCTCCACGAACATCTTATGCCACCGAAAGATCATGTTTCTGGACATGGCTGACTCCCCGTAAGCCTGGTTAATCATACCGACAGTTTCGGTAGACGATTTCCCAAGCTTTACCGCAAATTTGATGGAATAACGCTGCTCCAAAAACTTCGGCATCGCGTTCCGTGACGTGGGTCGAGCGTGGAGGTTCGCGTTAACAGAGCTCCTCACTACACCACAGCTCAGAGCCGACTGCCTTTTTCAGCGTCGCTTGCCAACATACCCCCCTCCAATCGCAGCCCGTCAGAGCGGTGCTGGGCGCGCCTGGAGCGGCGGGAAAAAATCAGTACACTTATTTTCCGGACGAACCCTGTATGTTTTTGAAGAATTATGTGTTTTAGGCGAATAAAATTCCTTATATTATATCTTCGGTACGGAGAAATTTCCAGAGAGATAAAGCCTGAAAGGTCTCATTTTTTTGAGGCCATAGGATGCATGTTATGTTTATGACTCTACCTTAGCCAGTTGATCGAATTAATTAGATCTTTACCAGTTGAAAATTTAGCGGTAACTCTCCAAAACATCTCAAAATGTGACAAAGAGGAAATTTGGAAGTGATCCCGGGGTCAGAAATGAAAATTGCTCGTGATTGAACATTCCATTAAGGGTGCGTGCAAAGACGAGTACTCTCTAGTGGTGATCTTCTTGTGCTTTTAATACTCTTTGCTTGTATCTTTTCATCCGTATTCACATTCATCAACATCAACGCTTAGCCGGACCCTTCCATTTAAGAATCACAGCTGTTGTAAAAAATATTAAAAATTGTTTTGACTAATGGAAATATCTATTGTTGAATACATGTAAGCAATACGTATTTTTTATGTTGCATGGCTGGTGTGCAGTCACACCCTGCCATGCACCTTATCGATAAATTTCAGGGCACTAGAAAGTTTCGATGTAAATTACGAAAGTTACAGGTCATTAAAGTATAGATATATCATTTGCACACGTATAACTCAGCGGGAAAACATATGTCTTTGACCGTCTTGGCCATTTAAATCATAAATTTACATACCTTGAGTGGACCTAAGTTTATGGCTAAGTTACTGATGGGCTATTTTTTTATTGACCGCTGCGAAATACTGTGACATCTCAGCCGTTTAATATCCTACTAAAGTAGCGTATAATTCTTTTGGTAAGAATAACACTTACCATGTAATTTTTTTCGCTAAAAGGTTATTGATTTATCGCATGAGAAGCAAATGGCACAACAAAATAAATGAACAATGATTAAAAAGATGTATTGTTCTCGGGCAGTTAATCTCCTTAGGACAAATTTACAATAAATACGAGGGCGAATCGAAAAGTAAGGTCTCCTATATATTTTTTATGACAAATAAAATTTATTCTAAACTTTACGTACATCGTTGGAAAGGTTGAGCATTTAGCTCTTTTTCTACATAGTCGCCTTGACGATGAATCACTTTTTGCATCCTTGTAAGCAGCTTTTTAATACCGGCGTCGAACCTTTCTCCCGCCGCGTCACGAAGCCAACTGACGACTGCTTCTTTCACTTCCTCGTCTGACTTGAATTTCTGTCCTCCAAGGTATTTTCTGAGAGTGGGAAACAAGTGGTAGTCGCTGGGGGCAACTTCCGGGCTGTAAGGTGGATGGTCGATGATATCCCAGCGGAATTCATTGAGTAGGATGGTCGTTTGATGTGACACATGAGGACGTGCATTGTCATGATGCAAACGCACTCCTTTGGTGAGACACCTTGTTGTAACGGAGGACCTCCGACACAATATTCTGCACGGAGAAGTAGCCATTCTCTTCACTAAGGCCTTCCTTTATCTCATGAAGGGTAATTCTCCGGTTATTGCGCACCATCTCGTCAATTGGAGCCACCGTTGATTCCGGCAAACTCGGCCGCCCAGACCGCTGCTCATCGTGGACGTTTTCCCGGCCATCAAAAAACTCCCTGCACCACTTCGATACGTTTTTAATGTCCATACACTTCTCACCGTACACTTCCACTAAATAGCGATGAATTTATATCGGAGAAGCAGTCGTCAGTTGGCTTCGCGACGCGGCGGGAGAAAGGTACGACGCCGGTCAGTTTTACTTTTATTATTTATTTATTTGCCAGTTTTACTGTCTCACGGATTTCATTCAAAAAGGGAATTTGATTACATTTCGTACGTCATCGGCGTGAGAGTGGTCTTCTCAATTTTTAATGCGTAGATGTATACATTTATCATTCACCATCACTCACGCTTTTCAACGGATATGTGAATAAAATAGTAAAGTTTTTATGGGAAGAAATGGAGATAGAAATGACATTCAGCAGAAAGTTCATAAAATCAGTTACGTTACAAATGACCAAGCTTTCATAAGTCGGACAACAAGTTAGTTGGACAAGGGTTTGCAAAATTTGCTGGGCCCACCAGTTAGCTTTAAAGGTCATGGCAAGAGAATCAATTTTGACAAAACAAAGGTTATTCAATTTTGGAGGAATAAGAATACTATACTAAATATTAAAATTATTAGGTCATTAACTAGAGGAGATGGAACGGTTTAACTATATCAGAACAGTAATGGTTTATGTAGTGGAGACACAAGAAGAAGAATTGTATTCATTAAAGAAACTTTCACGTGGAGAGAATTGGTGACAGGAGCGTTGAATAAATATTTCAAGACAAGAATCGTTTAAATGTTGATATGGAGCGTGGTTTTTATACAGGCTGGAAGCCTGGTCATTGAAGCAATATGATAGGCGTTCATCAAATACTGTTAAAATCTTAGTGTGGAGAAGGACGTAAAGATGAAGTGGACTGGAAGGAAAAAAAACGAGGAAGTGTTAGGCATGGCGCGGAAGTTACGATGAATACAGAGCATCTTAATTGGCGATGGAATGTTGACGGCCGTGACGAAGGAGGGCGAGAGCGGGAGAATGTTGGGCGAACGAGAAAGGTGTAGGAATAGGATAGATATCGGAATTTTGAGAAATTTTCTGTGTGTATTTATGAAAGTGTCCTACTGCTTCTGTGTGCTGATGAAGTGCCTTCATTCATCTTTTCAAGCTCGGTAGAGTTGCAAAAAAGTGCGTTAAAAATCAGGTTTTCCGGGAACCATTAAAAAACGCGCTGTTATTTCGTACTGAAATTTTGAAACAATATTTGTGTTGTAGGTAATTGGGTCGATAGCGATTTTCAACGAAATCAATGCAGAACTTCCGAAGATAGCAAAATTTGGCGGAAACCGGAAGTGCTCGATATCTTGATGCCACCCCTGAATTGGGAAATATCTCAAGGGTAGGGGCCAAGATAGAAGGTGAGTCTCTGGTGCGATTTTGGTGCGAATCGTTTCTGTGATCCATTACTGGTACACGTAATCGAAACCGGGACTGCATGTTTTCTCGGCCTCGTTTGGCCCAATTTCCATTGTTTTTGTGTAATTTTTCCTCCAAATAATTTGTCGGATCAGTGTGAATTTGGTGCCAATCAGTGATTTTCTTTCGATAATCGGAGCACAAGGTTCCAGCTGGAAGTGCCTGTTTTCTAGGCTGCGCTGCCATTGCTGAAGTCGAAAATTCCAACGATTGTTCCTTGATTCTTTGTGTACATTGTGTGTGACTTTCTCTATGTGATGCCGAACATTGTAACCGATACCTTCAGCCATGGCGTTGCCATTGCTTAAGTCGATAATTTTAACGATTGTTCCTTGATTTTTTGTGTACATTTTGTGCGACTTTCTCTCTATGCACAGAACATTGTAACCAATACCTTCAGCCATGATTGACAACCCACTCTCCCCATCTGGGGAGGCGGAACTTTCGCGCATGGGCGACGAATTTAGTACTGTAAGTGACACCGTTCGCCGCATAATTGGTAACGAGAAAATTAGTTCTTTAAAGAAAGGTGAAATTACGGATGAAATTAAAATGCTCGTAAATTTACTTTGGGAAATTATTGGACACACATCAAAGGACGTTAGGTAAACTTGAAGCCAATGAAAACTATTCCAAAAATAACTGTGATTCAATTAGGGGAATTATTAGAGAGGAATTAGAATTATTCCTCCCTAATCCAATAGAAACAGTCTTTTGCCAGCACTGTAGCCACCCAGAAAAGAGAGAAAAACAATAAAGTAACACTACCAGGTGGGAAAAAAAATCACCACACAGCGCCGCACAGCAGTTATGATCTACCCACCCGAAGACAACACAACCTTAGAAACCAGCGAGGACACTAAGAAGGAGGTCATGACATTAATAGACCCCAGTATTTCAGGAATAAAAATTACAAAAATCAGTTGGATTAAAGATAAAGGGATAAGACTTGAATCCGAAAATCCTGACCTGGAAAAAAAGTTACAAGAGTACCCTTGCATCAGGGAAAACAAGCTATAAATACAGAAGGAGGAAAAGAACAAACCGAGAATGTGTGTAACGGGCGTTAAAACAACTGTTACGGATGAAGAACTGGTCAACTGCATCATAAAACAAAATGACCTCACCGAGACTGCCCATGTAGAAACACTTTTCAAGTTTGGGAAACGAGAAAGTGATAGAACAAACTGGGTCATAGAAGTTGATCATATTTCTAGGAACATTCTAAACAACCACAAACGAATATATATCGGCTACAACTCACATAGGATCAGTGATTATATTAGGCTCACACAATGTTACAAATGCCAAAAGTTCGGTCATATTTCCAAAGCTTGTAATGCCTCTACCTCAGTATGTCAACACTGCTCTGGAGACCATACATCTAAGGACTGCACACATTTAGATAAAGCTCCAGCTTGTGCCAATTGCCAGTTAGCGAAAATGGAAGATATATCCCACAAAGCAAACGACCATGCATGCAGCGTCTACCAGAGGCGACTTCGGAATCTAATTGAGACCATCGACTATGGAACCGAATAAAAACTGCTTGAATATAGCTCAAATAAATCTTCAACGGGCTAAAACACCAACTGATGAAATCAGAATGGTAAGGGAGCAACTAGCCGTTGACATATTCCTGGTCCAAGAACCGTATATGTGCAAACCAATCAAGAACCACTGGATCCTTCCGGGACAAGGGCTGAAGACGAGAATCATCCCTACAAGACCCGTATCAAGACCCTTGGCCGCAATAATTGTGTTCAACGAAGACCTGGATCTTTTGGAAATAAGTAGCTTCACTGATGAGTACATAGCGGTAGCAGAATTAAGATCAACCTCAGAATCCTTTATCCTAGTAAGTGCCTACTTCCCACCAAGCCAAGATATCCTACCCTTTCTAATCCAACTCAAAGCTATAGTTGAAAAATTTAAGCACAAACAAATTATTATATCCATGGACTCGAATGCGAAGAGCGAAACTTGGTTCAACCCAGCAACAGACTCCAGAGGAAACCAACTTGAAGACCTCATTTCATCATCCAACTTATTTATATTAAATGAACCCGGCGAACCGCAGACATTCCATAGCTTGAACGGATCCTCTAACATCGACATAACTCTGATCAGCGCATCATTACTAGGAAAAGTCAGAACATGGAAGGTCATAGAAGACCAGATCACTAGTGACCACAGACTAATCACCTTTAATATTAGAAACAATAAAAACACACCACTTCCACAAACTAGATTCAATTTTGGAAGCACAAATTGGGAAAAATTCAATGGAAAATTTCTAAATAAATTAACCATCATCGATAGAGAATTACTATGGACCCCAACAACTGAGCATATTGACCTCCGCATAGACAGATTAACTACAGCAATAAAAGAAACCATGAATGAAATCATACCAAAATACACTAAAACGGAAAACCAACACCCCTGGTGGACTGTGAAGCTGGAACCCTTTAAAGCGAAGGTCAATAAACTTCGTTCCGAATACCAGAAAGGTATTACGGAAGACAAAAATATCCTAAGAAGTAGATACAAGGCCAAACTAAAGGAATATAAACTTAAAGTGAAAGAGTCTAAAAACAAATCCTGGGAGAAGTTCAGCTCCCGAAACCTCGAAGAAAATGCCTGGGGATTCATTTATAAATTGTTCTCGGAAAAAATGAAGCTACCAACCATCCAAGGGACTACCCTCAGGGACGACGGAAGCATCCCTTTGTTGGAGGAAAAAATCAAGCTATCCCTTGACACTCTGCTTCCGGACGACACATTCGACAACAAGGAGCATGAGCAAATCAGGAAGGAATCTAAAATAATCCCCGAATCTGAAAAACTTGATCCATTCACGGAAGAAGAAGTTCTCCATGCAATTGGTCAGATTAAACCGAAAAAAGCGCCTGGACATGACCAAATCCACGGCCTTGTTATCAAAAAACTTGTTAACAACATAACAAGTTTTCTAGCAAATATTTACAACGACTGTCTGCTGCTATCATACTTCCCCGACACTTGGAAATCAGGGACCCTACATGCAATTTTAAAATCAAAAGAAAAAGACCACGCAGATTCCAGCACTTTTCGTCCTATCACACTCCTACCTGACCTAGGGAAAATATTTGAAAGATTAATTAAAGAGAGAATACAAATAATTCGCGAGGACACGCTATATCATCCTAATCAATATGGCTTCAGGAAAAACCGAAGTACATCAGACGCAATCAAGGCCCTCTTAAATAACTTAAATAATCAAATCAAATATACATTAGTGGTTTTCATTGACATAAAAGGTGCATTTGACTCTGTTTGGTGGCCTTCTGTCCTTCAGGAGCTGAAAACACTAAAAATTCCTTTGAACCTTACTAGACTCTTTTCAAATTACTTTACAAATAGACAGGTCGTATACAAAATGAAAACTATTTCAACAAAGAAAATCCTCACCAGGGGCTGCCCACAAGGATCTGTTTTGGGTCCGTTAATGTGGAACCTTATCACTAACCAGATCTTAAGGAAAGAATTCCCCATAGGATGTAGATTAATAGCTTTTGCTGATGATATGGATTTGTCTATTGAAGCTAACTCAAGAGCTAAAATGGAGCAGCTGACAAAAAGTTGTATTGGACAAATAGAACAATGGGCAATAGTTAATAAATTGGTAATTTCAACAACCAAGACAGAATACATGGTGTTCGGAAATAAAATGTCTAGGAACCCCACTGTCAAAATCTACAATAGCAATATCCGACGCACACCATCTTTTAAGTATTTGGGCATCGTTTTAGACGAAAAATTAACTTATCAGGCCCACATTAATTTCAAAGCCAGCAAAACCAAAAATGTTTTTCAAGCTGTCCGTAGGTATTGCAAAACTAATTTTGGAACGGACTCCCTTCAATTGATATACAAAGCTGTAGCAATATCCATTGTTACCTACGGTTGCTCCATTTGAGGTCAGAAGGTTAACTACAGCAGAATCGAAAGAAAACTTAGAGAAGCACAAAGACCCTGCCTCTTAGCAATTAGCAAAGGTTACTCGACAATCAGCACGGACGCACTATGTTTAATTACCGGACAACCACCTCTAAAATACGAGGTTATGGAGAGAATTAGCATAACCGAAGTCAAATCGGGCCAAGGCACAAAATACTTCAACTCCGAAATCGAACACAATCAAGCCCTAAGCAAAAAACAATTAAAAGAAATACTCAGGGAACAAACAATTCATCAGTGGAATAAAGACTGGCTGAACTCCGATAAGGGTATTCACACTAAAGAAATATTCCCAGACGTTATTGAAAGGCTAAATATAAAATTCAAGCTAACTAAGAAGGCGACGCAACTCCTATCAGGGCATGGAAATTTTGGACACTACCTCAATAGAATAGGAAAATCAAGGACTAATCTATGTAGTACCTGCCTAACAGAAGACACCGCTAAGCATAGAATAGAGGAGTGCCTACAGTATGAAAAACCCAGACATGAAATTTGGCACAGTATGACTTGTAAGAAAACCAAGATGCGTGAGATTGTGCTATTTTGCCTTAAGCATAACAACGACCAATTATTTAAAATGGTGCAATGAAATTTGATAATTGTAGTGACATTTGAAGTTGGTAAATTAAAAGCTTGATAAAACTAGTAATTGTATTGCTCGTTTATTGTGTAAATAAAATTGTATGTAATTGCTATTTTAAGTTAACGTGTACTATTTTGCCTCGTGTACGATCAAAGGAAAAAAAAATCTTGTATGACTCTGTAAACTGAAGTGTTATCATAGAATAATATATTTATTTCTTATAATAATTATTATCTCTAATTGTACTAAATTTGGGTTGTACATTACTTCTGTAATTTAATGCTACTGTATCATCTTGTTTGATATTTCTTTTTCTCATATTGTGTAATTGATGTTAATTATATCAGAACACAAAAGGGGGATTAAGCGAGAGCAGGAACCCCCTCAACGTATCATGCTATTTTTCTGTATGCTATTTTTTTTGTATTTGCTTCCGCAATAAAAAAGGAAAGTTGTGATTGAGGAAACTCCTTCACCACCTTTCCTTATTATTATTATTATATTGGAGCGAATAAATGGAAGAATGGAGGGCGCGCAATAGAAAAAGGTTTTATTGTAGGTTTTTATTAGGAGAAGCGAAAAAATGGTCTTTGAA
This sequence comes from Hetaerina americana, assembly GCF_022747635.1. Taxonomy (NCBI): domain Eukaryota; kingdom Metazoa; phylum Arthropoda; class Insecta; order Odonata; family Calopterygidae; genus Hetaerina; species Hetaerina americana. Next base: position 29,268,307 of record NW_027286181.1, read on the forward strand.
TAGTCTGTGCCCTTCTAAACCTACCGTAAACTGTTGAATACGAGTTATATTAAATATATTGAAGTTCAGAATCGGTCAAAGTTGTAATGGATGACAATCCATTTTTTATGGACCTAAGATGGAGTAATTAATTGAGATATAGTAGCGCACTAATGGCGATAAGAGAGAGGGGAGAAAAATATCCAACTTTTTAGTTAAACAATTTTGGAATTTTTCTTAAATTTTGTCGTATCGCTAATTTTTTTCGACTTTATTCCTATCTCCATTTCTTCCTATACCTCTCTAAAAAACAACCACATATACGTTGGAAAGCCCTGATGTTAATGGACACTTCTGTCTTACTGCTCTTCCAAACACTGCCCATCCTGACTTTCCATTCACCACTCGTACCTGAGCAGCCTGAGACATTTGCAGGTTGTAGATAAGTCTCCTATCCCTCCAATCAACTCCTATCGTCTCTAATACATCCGATAATTCTACCAAATTTACTCATTCGAACGCCTTCTCGATTTCTGAGTAGAATTTTAGAGCTAATTTTACGACCAGTGACCTAATTTGGTAGTCTGCAATTATTGGTGAGAGTGAAATAAGAGTTTTTAAGTGTAGGTACAATTAACTATGAAAATAGTAATTAACATGTGGATAACGATGTAACATCTCAACATATATTAGTTTCGTATAACGCAAGACAAACAGACATCTCACTCTGAATTAAAAAGTTCTTCAATTCGGCCTACATTCCTTCATTAATACATGATATAATATGTAACGCGTAAAACTACAACTAGAGCATACATGTATGCGTGGTCATGAAAAACGTTTAAAAAATCCTCTTTTGCGAACATTTTTATTGTATATTCATTTCACTCGTAGTTTAATTATTTTAAAACTAAATGTAAACAACTTAGCTGAGGTAAAAAGTGTAGTTCTTTTGTGTTGTCGGTCGTACGTGTTATGCGTACGGACGACAACAAAAAAGAACTACACTGCATACGGGTACAAGGGATATGTGATGACACAAACAGTGTAGTTCCTACCTCTGGTGATGTGTAAAATATTTTTTAAAAGTCAAAGAAACTGCGGAAGGTGCCGCGACAGTTACCTTTAACGGAGTCATTCGATAATGCGCATTGCGATTCAACAACAATTTTGAAAGTTTTGAATTATCCGCCTTGATCGGGATTCGAACTTGGATCTCTTGATGACCGGTCGAGTGCTTTAGCCAGTTAAGCTGCCGAGGCGTCATCTCACACTCTTAAATATTTGTTGTCATAAATGAAAATATATTTGTTTAATCACCAGCGGAAATCGGTAGACATTTATTACGTACCATTGTGTGTCAATACTATTAGTGTAATAGATGTTAGAATCTGGATGACGATTCACTAGCTGTGGGATAAGAACAACTTATATCTGATTGAAGTATTTTTTAAAATATTAGAATTTTGATGAAATGCTTACTAAGTACGTCCTGGATTTTTTTTTCAATTTTGCTTTCAATAACTAACCTAATTTATTTGCGCTCAATTATACCACTCCCTTTTCTGAACTCAACCTGACCATCTAAGAAATCATATGCTTCCTCGTCCTTCAATTTATTGATGAAGTGGATTACCTTTTTTACAAGTGAAATCAAACTAAGCGTCCTCTTTATTCTGCCTTGCCTTTTTTTTTGTTGAGATATATCATTGATCTAAGTGATTCTGCTAGATTCCTACCTTATAAAAAATTAGAATTATGTAATTACAAAAAATAATAGCAAATAAAATGCAGATGAAAACATTTACGCGGGAGTGGCCTGCCGATTCTATCAGGTCACTGCAAGGTGGAATACCTTTCGTTGAGAAGAGAAATGTTGATGCGTACCTGTTTCGCAGGGACCTCGCCAACTGGTTTCTCTCCCCGAGGAACAGGAATGAATGCGGAGTTCCCGGAAGAGAAGTGTGTTTATATACCTATGCGCGTGTGAGGCTTGGTATTTGGCAATTTCCATCTTCCATATGCGGCACATTGAAAACCCCCCGGAGAAAATAACTGGAACCCATCGCATAGTGTTTTCTTAATTATCACCTTCTATACACTTATATTACGCAATTACCTTTTGAGGCATAACAAAGGGAAAAAATGCAAGACGCAAACAAATAGTAGTCATAGATGGGTTGTGCTCAACCGATAGAGATGCAACTTCGGGCGTCCCCCAGGGAAGTGTAATAGGGCCTCTTCTGTTCTTAATATACATAAATGACTTAAGCACACACGTTAGTAGCAATCTGAGGTTCTTTGCTGACGACACGGTGGTATACAGGGAAATAAGGAGCCAACTAGATCGCGAGCTACTCTCTAGAGACTTAGACAATATCTCGGAATGGAGCAATAAATGGGGATTAACACTTAATATAGATAAATGCACAGTTTTGAAATTTTGGAACAAAGGAAACGAGGGACAGGATATAAACTACAAAATAAAGGGTTCAGTATTAACTACGGCAAATCAAGTTAAATATTTGGGGGTTGTTCTAACACCACGCCTTTCATGGGGAGCACATATCAGGACAATATGCGGATCAGCTTTAAAGAAACTCGGCTTCATAAAACGGGTGGTGGGGTAATGTAATGAAAAAGTTAAAAAGAGGTGTTATTTTGCTCTAGTTAGACCTCATTTGGAATATGCCGCAAGTATTTGGGATCCTTGGGAGAAAATTTGTCAAAAAGAATTAGATAAAGTCCAGAGAAAATGCGCTAGATTCGTTTAAAATTGTTATGATAAGAACACAAGTGTGACAGGTCTCTTAGGGGATTTAGGCTGGGAGCCACTTGAAGTACGGAGAGAACAAGCGAGGCTTAGACTTTTAGAAAGGTTCAGAACGAACGAGTTTAACTATGACACTGAAGGAATTATAATGGCCCCACACTACTTAGGTAGATCAGACCACAAAGATAAACTAAGGGAGATAGATTCTAGGACAGATAGGTACAAATACTCATTCTTTCCCCGAACAATCAGAAATCATAATAGTAAGAAACCGAAGTAACTTTAGAAATATTAAAAACGTTGAATTTACAAGTCGGAGCAAAGTTAAACACTGCAAAGCTGTTAGGTATACTTTCAGGTGCATGTGTATGTAAGATATAGATTGAGTGTTTGCATGTGTGTGGGGTATAAGTGTTCATGCATGAATGTATGCCATGTTTTTTTTTGTGGATATATGATTTTGTGGTTGCATGCGGTTTTTTTTTCTCTTTTTCTTTTCTAAATTACAGGTGGTGTCCTAACACCCCCCTCCACACGCCCTTGCGGCGGCTTGCGGGGTATTGAGTAGATGTAGATGTAGATGAACACTCTAAAAATTTGTATGCCTCTTTTCTCAAGTATGTTACTTTATTCTTTTATATTTTATATATGAATACCCTGCAAGCCACCGCTAGGGTGAGTGGCAGGGGTTGAAAGGTGGGAAAGGTTTCATGGAACGCAAAGCCAGAAGAAAGAGATGAGCCACCTTGGTCAAATGCACATACAATCACGAAATCCCACCATATGGCGAACAAATATTAATTCACATGGAAATAGATATAAGGAAAAGGGATAGGAACACAAAGGGAGAATTAAGGGGGAGAAAATGGCGAATAGAGTCATCTGACCCCCTCTTTTCACCCTTTTTCCACCATTAATTGCCTTAGTATTTTTCATACATTCGTTGTATTTAAAAAATACAGCATATTGGATGATAACGTTGAAAGTTTGAAACACGTCTCATGCTCAAAAATGGCATTGGAAAATTTTACTAAATAATGTTACTTCTACCTACATAAGGGAACATTATTTTTCGTGCATCAATATTAATTTCCTTTCCCCATTCTCTGCCTGGCTTCTGCCGAGAACAGACGTGCTCGAGCTCGCTCCCTAGAACCGGTTCGACCCTACCTGAGACTACCTGCGTGCCTGCTGTTACTTCTGTGTTTGTTCTTCCCTAGTGAAGTGTAGTTTAGTGTTAGCTTTAATTTTGTGAAATAGTTAGTTTATTTAGTTTTTGTGCTGTTTGTTATTAGTTTTTAATAGTTTGGTGGTATTCCTTGTGGGTACTCTTAGTGGCTTGCGGTGGTTTTTGTCCGTCGAATCTAATTGGTTATCGGTGAGTGTTTTATTTTCTTTACCATCTTTTTTCTTTCCTTTCTTTACTTACTTACAAAGCGTAACTTATTGATTGAGCTAAATTTAACTAACCCCTCTTAGAAATTTTAGCATAGTGTATACAGGTTAGCTTTTATTGGGAACTCAGTAGTTTAATTAGGATGGCTTCATCTAGGTCCCCTGTTGCCATGCTCGAAGGCACTGGCGAATGCGCGGCTTTAAGGGCCCGTATTGTCATGCTGGAGAGAATGGTGCGGGAGCTTCGATCGGTGATCGCTGGCCGGAGGACTCCCCTCAGGAGAGATGGTGCTCGGGGTGGGAATACGAAAACCCGCCACGCCCATATGGGTGCACGGATTCGTCCGAATGCTACACGTGGCTGGGCGATTAGAGACCTACCCCGTGTCCCATCTCCCAACGAGGGAGTGTCTCACGTCCGTAGGTCAGACGATTGGAGGGTTGTCTCTCGGGGCAAGGGGAAGGTAACGCTGCGGCGTGGATTGGACTCTGCGGAGGCAGATACCATCCCCGTCTCCAACAGGTACCAGGTGTTGTCGGATGACAGCACCACCGTACCTGCAGCCCCTACCCCTACTCCGAGGGCACTGCCTAGGGTAAGACGTCAGGGAACGGGAAGGGAGGGAATTGTAGTAATAGGTAGCTCGAATGTCCGTCGTGTAATGGTCCCATTGAGGGAGAGGGCGCGCCGCGTAGGCGCCGATCAACGGGTGACCGCCTGGTGTATACCAGGCGGAGGAGTCCCTCAGGTGACGAAGGCGATCGAGGCGGCGGTCAAAGGCACGAAGTGCTCTAGGCTGCAGGTCGTGGCCCATGTGGGCACCAACGACGTCACGGACCGTGGATCCGAGGAGGTCCTCCGTTCCCTTAGGGAACTGAGCTCCGAGGTGAAGCGCGTCCAGGGCGTCGAGGGGGTTCGGCTGGGACTAACGGTCTGCAGCATCGTTCCGAGGGAGGATCGCGGGTCTCTGGTTTGGAGCCGAGTGGAAGGCATAAACCAGAGACTATCGAGATTCTGCTCGGACATAGGAGCCTCCTTCGTCGACCTCAGACCAACCCTCCGATCTTGCAGGACTCCCCTTAACCGATCTGGGGTCCATTACACGGCGGAAGCGGCGAGTAAGGTAGCGGATAGGATACTCGACCACTGTAGGCCTTTTTTAGGATAGAGAGCAGGTCACTTAGTGGGTCAATAACATCTGGGGATAGCGCGTATAATATTATTAATAAAAATATAACAGTCATTGACAACACTGGCAATGATTTAGAAAGACATGTGACACGCACTTCCCCACAAAGGCGTCCTAAATTACAGTCAGACACTAATAAGGACGTTATTCAACATCAAAATAATTTAACTATACTTGTTATAAATTGCAGAAGCCTCAAGAACAAATCAGCGGATCTAGAACACATAATCCAAACTCATTCCGCTGATATAGTATTAGGCACAGAGAGTTGGCTGTGCAATGATATTAATGACCAAGAAATTTTCCCAATAGATTTCAAAGTTTACCGACACGATAGAGATACAAGACCCGGAGGAGGGGTTTTCGTGGCAGTTAAAAGTCATTTTGAAAGCAGGCAAGTTTCATTTGAAAATAATAACATAGAAAGTGTTTGGTGCACCTTACTACGGACCAATCAACCCAACATAAATTTATGCTCTTTCTACAGACCTCCAGACTCAGATTTGAAAACACTTCACACCCTCAACGATCAAATTCACAAGTTTACACGTAAATATAATAACAGCATAAACATAATTGGTGGCGACTTTAACCTCCCTGGTATAGATTGGGACAGCAATATCGTTAAATCTGGGACCCGCGATCGCGAATCTTGCAATTCCATGATAAAATTGGTTCAAAGAAACTCCCTCCATCAAGCAGTACGCATGCCCACCCGTGGAAAAAACATATTGGATCTATTTCTTACAAACACGCCGGAACGTATTATTAGTGTATCAACTGATGAGGGCTTGAGTGACCATAAAGCAATTAATGTCCATTTGGACATAGCAATAAAAAAGATTGTTAAACCAAAAAGAAAAATTTATAATTACCATAAAGCAGACTTTGAATCTTTTGCCAATCAATTAAACTCTTCACTACCCGAGTTCAAAACCCGCTTAAGTCATGCCAACGTGGAAGAAACTTGGACAGAATTTGTCAATATCATGCAAAAAGGAATCGTAGATTTCATACCTATAAAATACGTTAAAGCAAATCGCGACCCCAGGTGGTACAATAAAGACGTTAGAAAAGCCCTTCGAAAGCAGAGAATGCTACACTCTAGGGTAAAGAGGGCAGGCGTGAACACATCATCTCCTGAGAATACACAATTATGGGACACATATAGATCCTCTAAAATTGAAACCAAAAAACAATTACGTAGCGCCTTACTGGAATTTAAACGCAAAGTACTTTGCGAGCACTTGGACACTGACCCCAAAGCTTTCTGGTCATATGTTAGGGAAGTAAATGGGAGTAAACAAACCGTGGCTTGCTTAAGGGATTGTAGCAATGTAATTCATACAGACAGCGAGGTTAAAGCTAACATCTTAAATTCATTCTTCCAAAGCGTTTTCTCGAATGATGTTGCCACCGCATATCTCCAAGAAACAATACATACTCCACCCATGGAAAAAATAACAGTGGACCAACAAGGAATTCTAAAATTACTTAATGAGATTAAACCCAACAAATCCCCGGGTCCCGAAAATATACCAGCTAGGGTGATAAAACATTTAGCTCCAAACATTGCCCCGTACCTTGAATTTATATTTAACAAATCCCTCACAGAGTGCAAAGTACCTAAGATTTGGAAAACCGCGCAAATAACGCCTATTTTTAAAAGTGGTGACAGGGAGGATCCCAGTAATTACAGACCTATATCTCTCACTTCTATCTGTTGTAAAATATTAGAGCACATAATTGTCAGTTCAATAATGAGACACCTTGACAACATTAACTTTTTAAGTGACAATCAACACGGATTCAGGAAAACCCGCTCCTGCGAAACCCAATTAGGATTATTTACACATGATTTACTTGTATCTGGTGAGAGAGGTAGGCAAGTGGATGCCATCTTCTTAGATTTTCAAAAGGCATTTGATAAGGTCCCACATGGTAAACTCATTCATAAATTAAAGGTCGCGGGTATAAACAAGGGCGCTATAAGTTGGGTTAAAGATTTTCTTTCAGAGCGGGAACAGAGGGTAGTCCTTGATGGCGCTAGTTCCGACAGCGTTCGAGTCACGTCGGGGGTACCTCAGGGAAGTGTGATCGGGCCGTTACTTTTCTTGATTTTTGTTAACGATTTGAACCGCGAAGTGAAAAGTAACATTAGGATGTTTGCGGATGACACGGTGATCTATCGGGAGATATCTGGGGATGAGGATCGTTTTATTCTAGCGCAGGATTTAGATTGCATTACTAAATGGTGTTCTAACTGGGGATTGACTCTAAATTATAATAAATGTTCAGTGGTAAATTTCTTTAAAAGATCAACGGGATTTGCTTACAAATTAGCTGGAGGTGACCTAGCAGTAGTTGATACGGTAAAATACCTAGGTGTCACATTCACTAAAGACTTAACTTGGGGGACTCACATACGTAAAGTCTGCGGTCAAGCAAATAAAAAATTGGGATTCATTAGACGCATTGTCGGCAAAAGTGACTCAAAGGTCAAGGAACGTTGTTACCACGCTCTTGTAAGGCCTCATTTAGAATACGCATGCAGCGTGTGGGACCCGAGTGAAAAAGGTCTCATTCGGGAAATTGAGAAGGTTCAACGCCGGGCAGCCCGTTTTGTAAAAAATTCCTACGATAAAACGCAAAGCGTTACCGAAATGCTCATGGATTTGGGGTGGGAATCATTAGAAGAGAGACGATTCAATGCAAGACTGAAATTATTAAATAAATTCAGATCCGCATGTTTCAGCACCGAGGTCTCGCAGATTATTCGTACTCCTACATACATTGGTCGCTTGGATCATGCATATAAAATTCGGGAAATAGATGCCAGGACTAGCCGACTCAAGGACTCCTTCTTCCCACGGACAATACGGGATAGCAACTGTAGGATTATAGATAGTAAAAATTCCACTTGCCACCCTCAGTGTCTAAAAAATAATTAGTTCTACTTAAATGCATGCTCCTCCACTAACCTTATGTGTTTTGTTATAATAACCCATTCTTTCCGCATGATATCATTCGTGTTCTGTTCATCTGTTTTTAAGCTTCCCTTTCAGTCCCTCTTCCCTCCCGGCGGGGGGAAATTCCTGCTACCTGCAACGTTGGGTCGAATTCCCTTCCTTTTACTGTCTCTTTGGGGGGTTGAGTGTTTTGTGGTGCATTTTCATGTGGTAGTGATGTTTCACATTCTTGCTTGTTGTGTCCTGGCTTGCGTGTTTTAGGATGGCTTTCGTGCTGTATCCTGGGGTGCAGTTTTTTGTTGTTTTGCGGTGTATGTGTTTGCATGAGTATTGGATGGAGGGAGTTTTGCATGAGTGTGTGCGCTGCTGGGGTGTAATTTTCCGTGTTGTTTTTTGCATGTGGTATTTTTCGTTTTTACGGTTGGTGACCTAACACCCCCCGCCACACGCCCTTGCGGCGGCTTGCGGGGTATTATGTAGATGTAGATGTAGATGTAGAATTTAAATATATTCGATTCACAGGTAACGGATGCACCTCTTCAAATAATCAGTTTATTAAGTCTCTTGTCCCCTCTTCACACACCGCGGGATTTGGAAAGTTTTCTAATGCGGTCTCCAGAGATATAGATATCCTAGATTACACACCCTCGAATTTGACTCGACGCCGATGTGTGGGCATTTTTATTCCTGCGTCGCCCATCTTCCACACACGTCATCCGCCCAAGGTCAACCAGTCCACGACGAAGGCTTGCGTCGACATTACCGAGAAAATTTGATCCCCCAAAGAAGATAGATACCTGTTCTTTCTTTTTCGACCCTTTCCTTCCTTGACCTCGTCATTCGTGACTCGTCTACTGTCTTCGGGCAATTCGTGAGTGGGATCGTTCATGGCAAAAGCACGCGGATGACTTTTCCTCATATTGCAAACTCTACCGAAAGGTTGCCTTGCGAGAGGTTGGGTGTTATTTAAAGCTTTAATACATGTGCTCTGAGTAATATTAGTCCTTCGTAAAGATATTGCTATTTGAATACCATTGGTCGCAAACTTTCAATGCTTAAAATTACCAAAAAAAAAGATATTATGGAGTGATTTTTTTATTCATGCATAAGATACTCTATTTTTCTTACTTCTTGTCAGAATTGCGGGTATTATATTTGACGCAATAGATTGGAGAACTACGTTCGATAAGGTATTATCAAGCACCAATCACGGTAAACGTCCCGTGAGTATAGGTGAGCCGGAAGAAACATTAGTGCATTAGTAAATCTGATATGCTCAATGTGTGGACTTGGATTGGTTTAAAAAAACAATATGGAAACGTAACAATTAAGTTTCTTTATCCCTGCGAATGGAATAATCAGAAATTGCAGAACTGAAAAAGTAAACAACCTATTTCGGACTATTTTCAGAAAAAAATAAAATAAATTAACTCGTAGTTTGGTTTAGAAGATTAAAATCAGTTAAAAAAACAAGCAAAACGACGAAACAAGTCACAAAAATTTGCAAATAGAGTTACTTGATTTTACGAAACTATTTTTCTCCATTTTTAGATCGGTGATTTATTTCGCTGGCTCATCTACATCTACATCTACATAATACCCCGCAAGCCGCCGCAAGGGCGTGTGGCGGGGGGTGTTAGGTCACCAACCGTAAAAAGGAAAAATACCACATGCAAAAAAAACAACACGGAAAATTACACCCCAGCAGCGCACACACTCATGCAAAAATCCCTTCATCCAATACTCATGCAAACACATATACCAAATCTCTCATCCGTCGCGACTACGAAGAATATACACTAAGGCTATCATCGTCCATGACATCCGACCCAAAAAAATTCTGGTCATTTGTCAATCGTCGTCGTAATCGCCCGCAGATTCCCGTTGCTGTTTCTTATGGCAATGCTAAAGCCAGAAAGACCGAACTTATTTCTGAAATTCTTCACGGAATGTCTGACTCCTGCTTTCAACCCTCCCGTCTCCAGCGATCTTTCCCTCACTCCAAGTTGTTGCTACTCTCTATCCCAAATCCAAACCGATACCCGGGAGGTTTTTAAATACCTTTGTAAAATCCCCTTCCGTCGCTCCCCTGGCCCCGATGGCATAAGTCCTATATTTGTACGCAACTGCGCTTCCTTCCTCTCTCTTCCCTTAAGCCTCTTATTAAGTCGCTGCTTTTCCCTCGGTACTCCCCCCCCCCCAATGGAAATGCGCTAATGTTATCCCTATTCTTAAAACTGGAACTAAAAATGAAATATCTAATTATCGCCCTATCTCTTTACTACCTATTCTTTCTTCTGTTTGCGAGAGGATTATTCTCAACAGACTTTATTATTTTACTTCCCCTTTTCTGTCAAGCAACCAACATGGTTTCCTTCCGGGCAGGTCGTGCTTGACCAATTAAGCACTTTTTCAACACCACGCTGTAAGTGCGATAACAAGTAAGACTCAATTAGATGCCATCTTCTTGGATTTCTCAAAAGCCTTCGACTCCCTCAATCATAACCTCCTCATTAATAAACTCAGTCAGCGTTTTAACGTTCATGGAAACTTTCTCAAATTACTGACCAGCTTTCTTTCGAATAGAAATCAGCGAGTAATACTATCTGGCGCCTCATCTCCTTGGTCCTCTGTAACATCTGGAGTTCCTCAAGGTAGTATTCTCGGACTATATCTTTTTAATCTGGACATTGATGACTTAGCTTCCCTTGTCCCAACCTCCCTAGCCCACACGTTACTATATGCCGACGACTGCAAAATTTTTAAGGAAATTAATTCCCCCGCGGATTGCTACCACCTTCAGGAGGCTTTAAATAAAATTTCAGAATGGTGCAGCACATGGATGCTAAATTTAAACTCAAATAAATGCAATACTCTAGTTCTCTCCCTAAAAAAATCTCCTCTTAACTTTAACTATACAATTAATTCAGTTCCTCTGAATCGTGTTGCTTCTGTCAAGGATCTTCGTGTATTAACTGATCGCAAACTAAATTTCTCAGGTCATATCAAAGCAGTTAAATGCAAAGCCATGTCTCTTCTAGGTCTACTTTACCGCTACACAGAAATAAAAGATGTACAATCTCTAACCGCATATTTCTCAACCATTATCTTACCATTAATTACCTACTGCTCCCCTATATGGTCCATATCTGCCCTATCTAACCTTAATACCCTTAACACGATAACAAATTTTTTCAGTAAAATTGTCAAGTACAGAGTCCCCCATCTTCGGGACTCGCCCACTGAATCATTTCTTTCCTTGCTCTCGATTTTTAATCTCTCCACTCTACGTCTAAAATCCGATTTAAAACTCATGCATAACACCCTTAACTCCATTAACGACTGTCCTGAACTAATTTCCCTTATCAATTTCAGAGTTCCCCCCCGAGTTACCCGCGATCACCCTTTATTCCACCGACCCGTTCCCAGATTGTCCCTCACCAAACGTTCCCTTTTCTTCCGTCTCCCCGCTTTACTGAATTCCCTTCCCATAAGCATTGACCCCCTCTCACTCCCAGCCAACACATTTATTAACCTTTCTCTGACACATCTTGACGTCACGGACCGTGGATCCGAGGAGGTCCTCCGTTCCCTTAGGGAACTGAGCTCCGAGGTGAAGCGCGTCAAGGGCGTCGAGGGAGTTTGGCTGGGACTAACGGTCTGCAGCATCGTTCCGAGGGAGGATCGCGGGTCTCTGGTTTGGAGCCGAGTGGAAGGCATAAACCAGAGACTATCGAGATTCTGCTCGGACATAGGAGCCTCCTTCGTCGACCTGAGGCCAACCCTCCGATCTTGCAGGACTCCCCTTAACCGTTCTGGGGTCCATTACACGGCGGAAGCGGCGAGTAAGGTAGCGGATAGGATACTCGACCACTGTAGGCCTTTTTTAGGGTAGAGGGCAGGTCACTTAGTGGGTCAGTAACATCTGGGGATAGCGCGTATAATATTACTTATAAAAATATAAAAGTCACCGACAACACTGGCATTGATTTAGAGAGACATGTGGCACGCACTTCCCCACAAAGGCGTCCTAAATTACAGTCAGGCAAAAATAAGGACGTTATTCAACATCAAAATAATTTAACTATACTTGTTATAAATTGCAGAAGCCTCAAAAATAAATCAGCGGATTTAGAATACATAATCCAAACTCATTCCGCTGATATAGTATTAGGCACAGAGAGTTGGCTGTGCAATGACATAAACGACCAAGAAGTTTTCCCAATAGATTTCAAAGTTTACCGACACGATAGAGATACAAGACCCGGAGGAGGGGTTTTCGTGGCAGTTAAAAGTCATTTTGAAAGCAGGCAAGTTTCATTTGAAAATAATAACATAGAAAGTGTTTGGTGCACCTTACTACGGACCAATCAACCCAACATAAATTTATGCTCTTTCTACAGACCTCCAGACTCAGATTTGAAAACACTTCACACCCTCAACGATCAAATTCACAAGTTTACACGTAAATATCACGCAATAAGTTAACACGTTATAATAACCCATTCTTTCCGAATGACCTCATTCGTGTTCTGTTCATCTGTTTTTAAGTTTCCCTTTCAACCCCTCGTCCCTCTCCGCGGCGGGAAATTCCTGCTACCTGCAACGTTGGGTCGCATTCACTGCCTTTTAAAGACTCTTTGGGGGCAGAGTGTTTCGTGGTGCATTTTCATGTGGTGTTTCAATTTCTTGCTTGTTGTGTCCTGGCTTCCGTGTTGTAGGATGGCTTTCGTGCCGCATCATGGGGTGCAGTTTTTTAGTTGTTTTGCGGTATATGTGTTTGCATGAGTATTGGATGAAGGGATTTTTGCATGAGCGTGTGCGCTGCTGTGGGTGTAATTTTCCGTGTTGTTTTTTTTGCATGTGGTATTTTTCTTTTTTACGGTTGGTGACCTAACACCCCCCGCCACACGCCCTTGCGGCGGCTTGCGGGGTATTATGTAGATGTAGATGTAGATGTAAATATAATAACAGCATAAACATAATTGGTGGCGACTTTAACCTCCCTGGTATAGATTGGGACAGCAATATCGTTAAATCTGGGACCCGCGATCGCGAATCTTGCAATTCCATGATAAAATTGGTTCAAAGAAACTCCCTCCATCAAGCAGTACGCATGCCCACCCGTGGAAAGAACATATTGGATCTATTTCTTACAAACACGCCGGAACGTATTATTAGTGTATCAACTGATGAGGGCTTGAGTGACCATAAAGCAATTAATGTCCATTTGGACATAGCAATAAAAAAGATTGTTAAACCAAAAAGAAAAATTTATAATTACCATAAAGCAGACTTTGAATCTTTTGCCAATCAATTAAACTCTTCACTACCCGAGTTCAAAATCCGCTTAAGTCATGTCAACGTGGAAGAAACTTGGACAGAATTTGTCAATATCATGCAAAAAGGAATCGTAGATTTCATACCTATAAAATACGTTAAAGCAAATCGCGACCCCAGGTGGTACAATAAAGACGTTAGAAAAGCCCTTCGAAAGCAGAGAATGCTACACTCTAGGGTAAAGAGGGCAGGCGTGAACACATCATCCCCTGAGTATAAACAATTATGGGACACATATAGATCCTCCAAAATTGAAACCAAAACACAATTACGTAGCGCTTTACTGGACTTTAAACGCAAAGTACTTTGCGAGCACTTGGACACTGACCCCAAAGCTTTCTGGTCATATGTTAGGGAAGTAAATGGGAGTAAACAAACCGTGGCTTGCTTAAGGGATTGTAGCAATATAATTCATACAGACAGTGAGGGTAAAGCTAACATCTTAAATTCATTCTTCCAAAGCGTTTTCTCGAATGATGTTGCCACCGCATATCTCCAAGAAACAATACATACTCCACCCATGGAAAAAATAACAGTGGACCAACAAGGAATTCTAAAATTGCTTAACGAGATTAAACCCAACAAATCCCCGGGTCCCGAAAATATACCAGCTAGGGTGATAAAACATTTAGCTCCAAACATTGCCCCGTACCTTGAATTTATATTTAACATATCCCTCACAGAGTGCAAAGTACCTAAGATTTGGAAAACCGCGCAAATAACGCCTATTTTTAAAAGTGGTGACAGGGAGGATCCCAGTAATTACAGACCTATATCTCTCACTTCTATCTGTTGTAAAATCTTAGAGCACATAATTGTCAGTTCAATAATGAGACACCTTGACAATATTAACTTTTTAAGTGACAATCAACACGGATTCAGGAAAACCCGCTCCTGCGAGACCCGATTAGGATTATTTACACATGATTTACTTTTATCGGGTGAGAGAGGTAGGCAAGTGGATGCCATCTTCTTAGATTTTCAAAAGGCATTTGATAAGGTCCCACACGGTAAACTCATTCATAAATTAAAGGTCGCGGGTATAAACAAGGGCGCCATAAGTTGGGTTAAAGATTTTCTTTCAGAGCGGGAACAGAGGGTAGTCCTTGATGGCGCTAGTTCCGACAGCGTTCGAGTCACGTCGGGGGTACCTCAGGGAAGTGTGATCGGGCCGTTGCTTTTCTTGATTTTTGTTAACGATTTGAACCGTGAAGTGAAAAGTAAAATTAGGATGTTCGCGGATGACACGGTGATCTATCGGGAGATATCTGAGGATGAGGATCGTTTTATTCTAGAGCAGGATTTAGATTGCATTACTAAATGGTGTTCTAACTGGGGATTGACTCTAAATTCTAATAAATGTTCAGTGGTAAATTTCTTTAAAAGATCAACGGGATTTGCTTACAAATTAGCTGGAGGTGACCTAGCAGTAGTTGATACGGTAAAATACCTAGGTGTCACATTCACCAAAGACTTAACTTGGGGGACTCACATACGTAAAGTCTGCGGTCAAGCATATAAAAAATTGGGATTAATTAGACGCATTGTCGGCAAAAGTGACTCGAAGGTCAAGGAACGTTGTTACCACGCTCTTGTAAGGCCTCATTTAGAATACGCATGCAGCGTGTTGGATCCGAGTGAAAAAGGTCTCATTCCGGAAATTGAGAAGGTTCAACGCCGGGCAGCCCGTTTTGTAAAAAATTCCTACGATAAAACGCAAAGCGTCACCGAAATGCTCATGGATTTGGGGTGGGAATCATTGGCTGAGAGACGATTCAATGCAAGACTGAAATTATTAAATAAATTCAGATCCGCATGTTTCAGCACCGAGGTCTCGCAGATTATTCGTACTCCTACATACATTGGTCGCTTGGATCATGCATATAAAATTCGGGAAATAGATGCCAGGACTAGCCGACTCAAGGACTCCTTCTTCCCACGGACAATACGGGATAGCAACTGTAGGGTTATAGATAGTAAAAATTCCACTTGCCACCCTCAGTGTCTAAAAAATAATTAGTTCTTCTTAAATGCATGCTCCTCCACTAACCTTATGTGTTTTGTTATAATGACCCATTATTTCCGCATGACATCATTCGTGTTCTGTTCATCTGTTTTTAAGTTTCCCTTTCAGTCCCTCTTCCCTCCCGGCGGGGGGAAATTCCTGCTACCTGCAACGTTGGGTCGAATTCCCTTCCTTTTACTGTCTCTTTGGGGGGTTGAGTGTTTTGTGGTGCATTTTCATGTGGTAGTGATGTTTCACATTCTTGCTTTTTGTGTCCTGGCTTGCGTGTTTTAGGATGGCTTTCGTGCTGTATCCTGTGCCCCGTGCGTTATCTCGGTCGCTTGACCGTCTGTATTGCTGCGTCCAGCTGAAGCTGTTTACAGCATGCGTCTCTTAAGGTGAGTTTCTGTTTATATTTCCTTCGTGATAGTTTGTTTGCTTGTATTTTTAGTTTTTATTATTATTTTTTTTTCTTGTTGATGTCTTTCTTTTTTTTTCTTTTAAAAAGCTAGTGTAAGCGTTTTCTCCTGTTGTTCCTCCTTGGGTTAGTTTTATGTAAGTTCAGTGTGGCACAGGGACATGAGCTGTTGTTCCTATTTTAGGTCTTTTGTGCGTTGTCAACTCTCCAGGAGAGTAACTCCATAGGTCAGTCAAGAGGGGATTTTCGGTGCTTCGTAGTGAAGCTTCCATGTCTGTAGCCATCTTTTTTGCAATGGACAGGATTGGCGTTAACTTTAGGTCCTTTCTCAGCTCACTGTTTCTAATGAACCAAGGGGCTCCGACGAATCTCCTGACAATTTTGTTCTCCGTCGATTGAATTTTGTTAAGGTTAGTTTTGGCGGCTTGTAGCCATACTGGCGCTGCGTAGGTTAGCAGAGGACGGATCATGGCCGTGTAGATGATTTTTTTTGTTTTTAAATCTAACGGTGATCTTGGTTGCATGATGGGTTTTAACGCTGCCGCCGCTGCTGTTGCTTTTCCGATGGCCTGTTTGATGTGCTGGGTCCATCTGAGGCCTTTATCGATAGTTATTCCTAGGTATTTTACCTTTTCTTTTCTAGGGATACAGTCGTTACAAGGAAGAGGGGTGCCCGATTCCTGCCTTTGGCCTCCTGCTAAAAGTCATATGTACGCTTTTTTTACTGTTTGCTTTTAGTTTCCAGTCGATCAACCACTCATTGAGGGTATCTAATTGGGACTGTAGCCTATCCGCCGCCCAAGACGGGTTTGTGGCCTTTGCTGTAATCGTGGTGTCGTCGGCGAATAAGTATATTTCAGCGCCAGGGTTACGTGGCACGTCGTTAACGTATACCGAAAATAGTGATGGCGACAGAACGGAGCCCTGTGGGACTCCGGCATTGATGCTCTTCCTCTCTGAAATGCAGCCGGCATTGTCGACATGGAAGGTTCTTCCTTCCAGGAAGGACTTGATAATCTTTAGGAGGTATGTCGGGGTCGGTGAGTTAGTGAGCTTGAGGAGTAAGCCCTCTGACCAAACTCGATCAAACGCAGCTTCCAGATCCAGAAAGGCCGCCTGGGTGATCATTCCCTTGTTAAAACCATTTGTGATGTTCTCAGTTAACCTTAATATTGGTGGGTTGTTGAGGTCCTGGGCCGAACCCGGCCTGCTCGGGGATGGTTCCTTCCTCCAGGAACGGGCTTAGTCTATTTTTAACGGCTGACTCGAAAAGTTTACCGGTGGTATTCAATAGACTGATCGGCCGATATGATGCCGGTCACTGAGTGGTTTTTGAGGTTTTGGAAGCATTTTGATCTTGGCCCACTTCCACTCAAACGGGAAGTGGCCGGAGTTTAGAGCTGCGTTGAAAAGTTTGGCTAGGAACCGATGGGCGTTCGGTGGGCATCGTTTCAAAATTTTGTTACTTATGCCGTCCGGACCACCTGCGCCTTTAGGTTTGAGTCGCTTTATTAGGAAGCCGACTTCCTCTGGAGTGATTGGGGACGTTTGGCTGTTTGGCGCCCAATTGAGACTATTCCAGTTGTTGACCGCCTCTGAGGCGTACGTCGAGCCGCCTGTGTTATTAAACCTTTCTTCGAGTATATCCGCGAAGAGGTTACTTTTTTCCTCGTCTGTGAAGGCGGTGGTGTCCTCGCTCTCCAGTGGTGGGGATCCAGCCTTTGGTCCTTTGAGGGCCTTGGCAAGTTTCCACGCTGAGCCGTCTACAGTGGAGAGCTCCGCAACTGTCTTTTCCCAGGTGTTTTTCCTGTGTTCCCTCAGTAGAGTTTGCACCTTGTTGCGGAGGACGCAGAAGAGCTGTCTACTCTCCATTTCTCTATTTCTTTGCCATTTGCGCCTTGCCCGGTTCCTTTCTGTAATACATCGTAGAATTTCGTCTGGAATGCCGTGTTGCAGTGTGGTCTTTTTTGAAGGCTGCCTAGCAACACGCAGTGCTGCGTTTACCTCTTTTGCCCAAATGATGGCGGCTTTGTCTATTTGAGGGGGAGAGTGTAGTGGTAGACTATTCAGGACTGCTATTTTCCCTTCCAGTGTCTCGCCGAACAAGTTCCAATTAATTTTGGTACCTTCGTTACTCAAGGAAGGAATTAGTGACAGGTTGACGGTGTACAAAAGCGGAAGGTGGTCTGAGGAGGAGTTATCAAGTGTTATCAAGGAGTTATCAAGCTGTATCCTGGGGTGCAGTTTTTTGTTGTTTTGCGGTGTATGTGTTTGCATGAGTATTGGATGGAGGGAGTTTTGCATGAGTGTGTGCGCTGCTGGGGTGTAATTTTCCGTGTTGTTTTTTGCATGTGGTATTTTTCGTTTTTACGGTTGATGACTTAACACCACCCGCCACACGCCCTTGCGGCGGCTTGCGGGGTATTATGTAGATGTAGATGTAGACATCTCTCTCGAAAGAACTAGCACAATCGCTCCTTTCACTCTCACATCCCGGTTTTGTGGCTTTCTTTCACTGTTTTTGTTATTTCTATGAAAATTTAGTTCTAATAACTGCTAATTATTGTCTTGTTGATGTTTGTATGTTTGTGTCCTTACATGTTGCTGTTATACGTGTCACTATAAATTGGCAATCCTGCTGTATGTGCACAATTTTTACTAAATAAATAAATGTATATGTATATGTATATATATATATAAATATATATATATATATATATATATATATATATATATATATATACACACACACAAGGTTTTCTCAAAAGTAGTAAGCATAATGTTTTCCCTGGTAGACGGAGGGACGGGAGGCTGTTTCTCCAGCTAGGTTTTAGGGAAGAGACTCCTAAGAAAGGTTAGAGGCAAATGGCTTTTGGCCCCAATCCTTTGCGAAGTCAAGACCGATCGTTTGCGAAACCTCTTTAACGTGACTTCGTTACGTTCTATCATGAACCCTTGATTGGAACAGCGCTACGCTTTCTAATTTTGCGTGAAACTGGGCCAAACTGGGAAAGATACTCATGACGTGCTCAAGGCAGCTAATGGTGATAACACCATGGGTAGGTCGGGTGTTTTTAGTGGCACATTTGTTTCGGGAGGGTCGAGAATATATTGAAGACGCCGAACGTTCAGGACGCCCTTCGAACTCAAAAAGCGACGAAAATCTTGCAATAGTGAAGGCTTTGTTGTACAGGGATCGTAGATTAAGTGTTCGCATGGTTTCTGATGAGTTTAGCAATTCTAAAAGAGATGTGCATCAACTTGGGGCCGAAAATATGGGCATGAGAAAGGTGTGTGCGAAATTGGTGCCACGAGTGCTCTCGGACAAACAAAAGGAAACTCGCACGCGGATCTGTGACGAGCTTCTCGACCATGTAAGTGAGGATTCAATTTTTTTAGAAAATGCCCTAACAGATTTCTTCCATTTCCCCCGCCTCAAATCCGTGTTGAATGGATGTCACCACGGCTCGGTGGGAACGTTACAGCAGGCCGTGACGAGGGAGCTTAGCAGTATTCCGGGCGCCGCCTTGCAGAAGGCGTAAAAGGCGTGGAAAGCTCCTGACCAAAGCATTGGAGCACTTGGCTGCATAAATACCTCGATTATTAAGTCGATGTAAGTATATCGTCAATAAAATTCTTGTAAAAAAATCAGAAAGAATTGCAGACCAGTTGGGTCTGTCTGCATCCAACGTCCAACGCATTATTTCACAGGATTTGGCCATGTGCC